>NW_008825614.1:822451-851995 GCF_000699105.1 Pygoscelis adeliae
CTTTCACTAAAGAAATTTTTCTTTATGCCCCATGTTAGAGGTTCACGCAGGACAGGACTCCTGCTGTCTACCTGAGATGTCTGTATTAGGAGCCCTGTCTCTCAGGGCTCCCTCTGTAATCAGCGGACATGGACAGGCACCTTTAAAGAGCAATCCGGAGCATTTAAATGAGGGTCTTGCCCTGGCTTGCATTTTTCAGTTACCTCCTTCAGTCTGTTACCAAAAAGACAGGCTCAGCTGCTACCGCAGGTGCCTGAAGTGAGGTGCTATGATGACCCAGCCCTACAAGCACAGTAGAGCAAAAGAGTTGCTGCAAGTGCTGCTGCACGCTGCCCATAGAAGACCTCCAAAGTGACATTTCTCTCTTTGATAGCTTTATACACCAGACACCATGGTGCCACTCTGTAGGCTCTCTCTCACATATGTATTAAAGGCTCCAGCCAAAGTGCATTATGAACATGTATTTTAACACGGATTTTGCCAAGCCAAGAATATTGGTAGAAAATAGCGACCGGATGCTTTTGCACATCAGTCTGGTAAAACAAATTAGGTACAAAATTCCCGGCAAGCCACTAGGGGAAAGGGTCACGAGAGAATTAGTTTCATTATGGTGGCTGCAAAATTGAATGCTGTCTCTAAAAAGGTGCTTGGTAAATGAGACGATAGATAGAAACTGAGTCATTTAGTGCCTGAGGAACAACTGAACTATCTGAGATAAGACTGCCCAGATGAAATTAAATGAGAGAGAAAAGTTAATTAATACAGAGCAACCTAAGGACAACTTACTTCTAAATTAGGTTTCTGACAGCTGTTATGCCTTGGGAAGTCCTGCTCATAAGTCTTCCGTAATCGTCTGTGTAAACCACAACTTACACTAACTCCGCTTTGCTGCAATACTCAACTTGTGTATCTCTTACTTCCTTTGACTATTTACACATCAAAGGGATGTGTACTGCCTGCTGCATCCTTGGTCTCTCTTTGGCCAAGGAACCCAAACATGAGAAGCCACTCTTTAAAATTTGGAAGCCTGTAAGAAAAGGCCTGAAATTAAGAATTTGCAAAGCATAAGTTAATACCATCTAAGGCCTCAGTCCTGTTTGTCCTACTCAGTCAGTGTGTTAAAATTGCTATAATGGGCAAGAGTAGCTTGCCTAGTATCCAGTCCCTTACAGTGCCCGAAAGCAGAAACTTAGGGGGAAAAAAAACACATAAACAGAGGAGGCATATACAGATACTTCCCTAAAACACTTCAACAGCCTGCAGCTCAGCCTTCCTAATCAAAACTGGGGTCCCGGTAACTAGAAGCTGTCAACACATTTACTTCCTATGAAATTCCCATTCACCCCTTGAATACGTGTATTTCCCACCATTCAGCAGTGAGGAGCCGAAGAGCATGGCTTTGCCTTACGTGAAGCACCACCTCCTGTTGCTTGCTCTGACCTGCCACCTGCCAGCTTCCCCTGAAGCTCCCCACCATGCACAGTGCAAAGGAGACCAGCTGATTCACATTCTTCACATCACTGTGTTACTACTCCATGTTACTACTGTATTACTATCCTACACCCTCCACAGTCATCTCTTTCAGAAACTGAGGAAGCACAGCCTACATCTTAGTTGTCCTTCACAGGGAAACCACTCCCTAGTACCTTTGATCATCCTGGTCGCCCTTTTCTGAACTCTCTCCAGTGCTACCACATCCCTTTTCAAGTGCTGGGAACCAGACCCGCACAGATTTAGGGAGGTGCACCACAGCATTCGCTGCGTTGATCTGCGTTCCTCTTCTCCTAATTCCTAACACTGTTTGCTTTTTTGATCACCACTGAGCGGTGAGCTGACACCTTAATGGAACCATCTATTATATCCCCAAGATCTTATTCCTAAATACCAACGCTCCGCTCAGAGCCCAACATTTATCTGGAGAGCCGGTATTGTTTTTTCCTCCGTGTGTTTCACCTCACATTTATCGACGTTGATTTCCCACAGCCATTTCAGAGCCTGAGAACTGCAGTTCCTTAGCATTTAATAGACTCATTGCTTACCACTAATAATTAGCATTCGCAAGCAGTCCTTCATGTGGCAAGCTGCATTTCTGTGAGGCTTGGTCCTAGACAGCAGCCTTTCAAAGAATAACATACTGCAGAAACAACATAAAATAGAAGATGTCTGGGTTTGGACACCTTCTTGGGGTTAGCCGTTTAATGAGAAATAGGAAGGGATGGAAGACTTGGTTCTCACACGCAAGCTTCCATGTTTGCTGCAACCAGCCTCTGCAGGCCATCGTTCAAATTTGCTGTTCAGAGCTGTGACTGACATGCTGGTTTTTCCAGCCTCCATCCTCCTGTATGCGTTATTTATCAGTACTTGGAGAAGAGATCATTGTAGGAGACAACTGCTTGAATATTGATTGCAGAGGCATTTCATGTTGACATTTTTAAATAAAGTTGAGGTTTAATTGTTGACTATTCAAATGAAATGGCATAATTTGTTCCTTCATTCTCTGAGAACGTCATAGAGGTACAGGTTTGTCTGTTTTAAAGTCAAGAGTTGTTTTATTTCTCCTGTGTCACCTTCTGAGGCAGCCAACGAGTGAATTTTTCTTAGGCCAAGAGCTAGACTATTGCACAAAGTTGCACAACTACCGATAAAACAACTAATTCTCTAGTTGGGTCAGATCAGTTCACTTTTCCTCCATGAGTCTTCACACAGTCTGGCTCCCAGATATACGATATAAAGCATTAATGAGCTACCAGCGGTCCCTGGCATACAAACTAGCTGTAGAATATACACAAGGCACTTACCGATATTACCAAATCGTTTCAACTGTTTTATTTCCTGTTTGAAAAGACAAAAGCCCTACTCCGCATTAGCTCAAACACATTTCCTAGGAACAGTTGTCTAAATAGATCACACAAAGGAGGGAACAAAAACCAAATGGGAATATTAATGTTAACAGTAATATTTCTGCCTTCGGAAAACAGAATTAAAAAATAAATAAGAAAAAAAAGAGAATATGCATTGTGTGCCTAGTTTAAAACTTACTTGTACCTCCTTGTTTAGCACCAGACCCTTCATTCATTCACCCTTTGTTCATTAGCATCAGAAGAGTTGTCGTCTTAGCAAGAACAATCCACATGGACACAGAAAGTCTTACAGTTTAAAAAAAAAAAAAAAATTAAAAAGCACCCAAAAGTCCCTTTTCCCAAACTTACTATTCTCTCCTTTAGTAATTCTCCAGAAGCTCTTCCAAGATCTTCTCACAGCAAGCACGATGAAATTTATGGGGAAAGGGGACTGACGCCCAGGCTCGGAGTGTCCTGCGCCAAAGCTGCAGCCTCCCGTGCAGGGCAGTGCGAGGCACGCAGAGTACGCAAGAGGGAAGTTGCGCCGCGCGGTACTGACTACTCTTAAAAACGAAACCACAGTCGTATCCGGAACTTAATTGTCTGTGTGCTTGGTCCCTGCTGGGGACTAAAATAAACAGAAACACAAATGCAGGAAACATGCAACTCTGCAACTCCTGAAATACCAGAAAGTATTAGAAATAGACAACCATTCTTCCATGGTACTGCACGGCATGGCTGTTTGCTAGTCTGCGTCTTTAGGGCGACTCACAGTGCACTTTTTCTTTGAATATAATAAAAAAACAGCCAACAACAGACAAAATCATCATGCTGCATCACACCTTTTACTCATGGTCCTTTGAGCATTTTATAATGCAGATCAGGACTACTCTACCTACCAGGTAAAAGGAGAAACCTAGGCAGACGGAGATTAACTCATTTGTCCTTAGAGAGCTAGTTAGCCACACCAGGGCCCAAAACGCTCATCTGAGACAAGAGTGATCTTCACCGGGCAGTGCTGCTGCTCTTCCTTCCCTTTTCCATCATTGATTAAAGAAGGAAAGCTCCCTACAGCAACGGCTTTCCCTGGACATTTCCTTCAGGTACCAGTTACATTCGTCAACTCTTCGGAAAGCAAAAGCAACTCTGCAGTCCTCCATGAAATCCCCGAATGAGACAGTAGACAGCCACGCTAATTAAGCTGGTCTGGTTTAATGCTGTTAAGGGACTGACTCCTGGGTTTAGCTCCATGCCATAGACAAGAACAGATAGTTCGGCATGAGCCAAATGGGGTAAAGGAAAGTGGGTTGAAAACAGATTTCAAGCTGCCATGAATTCTTAGTAACTGAGAACTTAACCCAAAATCCTTAATCGAAGGGCAAAGTTAACTGTATTTTCTAAGCAGATAACTAGCACAACAATACATCAAATTAGCAAAGACCCAGAGCACCTTCTTACCTATGCAGAAGAGCATGCCACAGCCTAGAAATGTAGTAAGTAAAAAACAAAAGGAAGGTATAGTTGGAGATGTTATTGGGAACTTCGGACAAATCCAGTTTCATGTCAGCAGGCAGAGGAAGCAGGAAGAATTAAACGTTGGGAAACCCATCTGTTATTACTAGGTCTCTCCCTACTCCAACTGGCAACTCCAAGGACTTTTTTCTTGAAAGCCGTGTTCACAATACAGCGCGTCAGTGCTAAAAGAGCAAGTCTGAAACACACGTGATGGACAAGCATCTTTTTTCCTCCAAAAACTGATGGTGCCACCAGTGCATGAAGTATCCAGTCTTCTGTAGAACAGCACTAGTAAATTCTGTATCAGAGCTGCATGCGATTTCATGCCCATGTCCCCCCCCAGAGTCTTTCCGTACATTCCCAAAGCACACCTCATGCGCACACACACCCCCACACACACCTGGCCCTCACATAAAAATAGCCACTGAAGAACAATTCAAGGAATCAACAGCACTCCCACCAATAACAAGTTGTAATAATGCATCTTCCTGCTTCTCCACACAGCCTTGCTTTATTGGAGAGCCACCCTATGCTCTCTCTATACCAGAGCAAAGGGAAGCACACAGGCATTTTCAATGTCACTCCAGACTTACTTGGGCTTCTGGCTTCCTAAGTGCTCTGTAGACACATATGGGACTGGCTCCAGCATGCCAGGCTTCCCTCCTGTGCTGCTGCAGGAGAACTGGGCCCTAAGTCTTCTAACGGTATCAGAGAGTGTAATTCAGTTACTTTTCTCTTGTGGAAGGAAAACGGTAAACAAGTTGATCAGGTCCAGTAGCTTAGTAATATTAAAAAAATAAAAAAGCGGCTGATGAAACCTACAGAAGAGCTTATTTGTGTCTGCCCATACAATCTCATCACCTGTACCAGCACCAGAAACCTGAGATCACTGCCTTGCTAGGTCTGCGTAGATCAGCATATATCGAGGATCCTTGATGAAGAAGACAGCTGAAGCCCACCTTTCAAAAGTTCTTCCCAGACTTGTCCATTTAGCCAAAAAAAGATGTAGAAAACCAAGTGTTCATCATTTATTTATTTGAATAAATAGTACAACTGTCACAAACCATGCACAACACTCCTGCTGGTTTTTTTAGCAAACATAGCATTGCATTGTAACTTGCTTACAGTACACAACTCTGTCACAAAGCTGGATGTCTCCAGCAAATGACAAGTCCAGAATTTTATCTGCAAGGCTGGTTTTTAGTAGTTAGAAATCCAGAGTAAACACTGTTAAAAAGAGTAGAAAAGAGCCTTAAAAAATACATTAATACCGAAAGCAATGAGGTGTAGGGAAGGTTTAAACTGATTAAAAAAGATCTCGCACTGTTGAGTTTTCATCTTGAGAAACAGGATGCAGCTGAGGAGTATCTGGGCTTCTTCTGTGGTAATATAGCTCAGTGGAACTGAGTACATCAAGCAGATGCACCTAAAGGGCAAGTTGTATGGACTGGAAAAGACAGACATTCATTAAGTACTTACAAATGTGGAAGCTTTAATGCTGCAAAGCATTCAGCATTCCAGATGAACTCAACAGGATTCAGATCTACCCCACTGGCACCCAGGGAACATGTCTAAAACTCCAGTAACACAAAGAGTTCATGAATAACATTTTTAACATTGACTTATCTTTTTGAGAGGAAAAGAAGTAAGTATCATGCATACGTAAGAGACAGGCTTGACAAAAACGGGTGTTTAGAGCTTTACCTACATTGCTCTTCCTGTAAACTGGATTGCTTGAAGCTCCAGTTCAGTTAAATCCACCCTGCTCCAAATCTGGTTAACAATAATTACAGCATCTGCAGGAAGAGTGACCTCGCTAGGCGGCAAGGAGCTAAGGGACAAAAAATGTATTTTCCGTATGCAACATTTACCAGCAGACTTAAAACCTAACAAAACAGGGTATGACACCTGTCCCCAGTCCGTCCAGGGCATCAAGCCTGCAGTCTTGACTGACAGGGATATTAATCAAAGGAATGCTAAAAGGGACCCATGCCTCAGGTTGTAGAGGAGGGACTCAGGTTTCTGCAGAGTGACCAGAAACACCTAATTGAACAAAAGAGAGACTGTCTTAAAACTTGGTGTTATGTTCACATCTGCTCACATGCAATGAGGATGCCACCTGTAAATCCCCACCTCAGAAACAGCCATCCCCAAAGCCAAACTGCTCTTATCAATCTCCTCTTGTTACTTTCTTTTGCTTTTGATATTAATATTGCTTGCAATTTCAAAAACTAGATTTCTCTGGAGGTCTTTCCCAGCATCTCGGAGAATATAAACAGCATTGGCATTTCCACATCAGCTGAAGGGAGGTGGATGGAATGACAGCTCTTTAACAGACTTGTTTCCCACAAAGAACACTGCATTAAATTAAAAGTTTGAAAGACCTTTCAGTTCAATCACCTTCCAGCCTCATGATACCCCTATTTCACAGCACAAAAGTTAGACCAATTTCATTAACTTGCCAGGAGAGCTGACCCACCAGGCCTTAGTGCCTCTGCAAGTCTCCTCTGTAATAATTGCTAGCGTCATGGTAAAGTCTAGTGGCCCCATCTGAAATTCAAGTCCAATTGTACTAGGCTCTGTATAAACAGCGAGAGGTCAGCTCCCTCCTAAAGTACAGACAAGCAATGAATCCCCACAGAACCTTTTAGGGTAGATGAGATCTGAATTTTTAATGGAAAGAAAGGGCAATTTCCTCCCATCTTTGTTTTGAAGGTATGAGAGAAGGTGACCCAAATAAATCAAATACTAGAACTCAGAACCCAAAAATATGAAACAAAGAAGCAGAAGACCATTTCTCTCCCTCTGAGATTAAAATAAACGTTTAAGAGGGAAGGAGAGAATCCCAATTGTAAAATTAGGATTATACAATTCAAATAGCAAGTTTCCTCTTGAACTCAGAAAGGTAAATAAAGTTTGGCATAAGAAATCCACTGTTAGGGAAAAAAGATGCCTACTTACAACAGGACTCAAGCGAGCCCATGGCGCAGAGCAATGCCACCCGCTTCCTCTTTGGGGCACTAAGCCTAATGTTTCGTACAAAATCATGGCTGCCCACAAAAGAAAAGTTGCTGCTGTGATACATAAAAGCAGTAGTCAAATCTCTCCCCTGTGCACTCAAAGGAAAGGAGTGCTATTATATGCATATTCCACAAATAATTTACTCTGGAAATTACATCCCCGTTTCCTTTGCACAGCTCACCTCAAAAATCTATGGCTCATGTTCCAGCACAGCCTCCTTATACACACCGCTACACCTGCACATCACCAGCCAGGAACAGCTCCACAGATGAAACCTGTTAAGTACTATGAGGTAACTAGACTCTACCAGATAAATCTAGCAATCTTTTTTTAAAACAGATTCCCACTAAAATCCATAAGAGCTTAAAAGACTAGGCCAGAGCCTAGCAGAGTATTTCTTGGGATGGCACAGGACAACTCAATGAAATTAGTTTAAAGCATAACTGCTCACTGAAGAGCTTCGCATTCGAGTGCTAACCATTGGCTTGCACTATGTATACCACGCCTCGCATAACCCAGCGCGATCCACAAGTAAAGGCAAGCTCTTATTTATACAGAAATTCAGTTTTACTCTTTAGGAAAGAAAATACATAAAACTCTGTTTATAAAAGCCTGACCCCCAGAACTGTACAGCTGGAATAACTCCAACAGGAATGAATCTGACCCTTTAACTTAACTACGTGAAATGAAGAGTCAGCCTTTAAACTGCCAAGCTCATTATTCCCCATGTATGTTTCAGAAAGGACTGGGGGCAAAATGCATTAATCCATCCTGCACCTATTTGACCAGCTCCTGACTGACCTGATTGAAGCTGCATGCTTAATGGATGACAGTGGCTCTAGCAACCAAATTTATCCTAGAAAGGAGATGAAATAAAAAATAGACATCAAAAGATTAGCCGTTCATCCCATTGCAAGACTTACTCTGTGTAAACACTGAATGGAAATAACACTGCGTAGTATGAGGTTAACACAAAAACTGAAGCTTTTGCCATTAGCTTCACATAGTGCCTGTAATTCTTCTCAGTCCCACCCACCCAACAGAACATAAAAACACTTATTTAACAGAAAAGGCTCAGCTTCTAAGTAAATTCCAATGCTGATTTCCTATTGCTAACACTTAAGCCTGGTAAATCATCAAATGCCAGTGGCAACCAAGGAGTATGCAAAAGAAAGTCTATTATAGAATCAAGGAGTCTCCAGCCATGAGGAAGGTCTCATGTTTTCCCTCCTTATTAGTTAGTGGTATATTTCCTTTATCAAAAGAACATTTGTTGATGATAACAAACAACAGACTCAACAGTATCTTCTGGTGAAAGTGTGAAATATCTACACATTTTCAAGAGACTAGAGAATACACATGCATTATTTTCAGTGGGATTGTCATACAAACAGCTACAGAGAGACCACATCAACTGTAGAAAGAGTGCATGAAGTATAGCATAAGGCACAAAGGGAGCGTGCAGAGGGTGTATTTATTGTAATTTCTGCCTAAGGAGGTTGGAAGGATGAAGACCTCAGCAGCTTCCAGGATCATTCAACGTTCTTGTACTTTGTGAACAGGTTGTACAGAACCCTGAGGGTAGACTTCAGATCCAAGTTGACAACATCTGTGGAAGAAAAGGAGAAATCCTTAATTTGCTTTTCATTCTCCCTCGTTTGTCCTCAAAGGAACAAAAGTCCCCACATCTCTGACCCGGTGGGATCAGCAACAAAACACCCCACAGAGTTTTGATCTCCCCAAGTCAAACTTTTTAAACATCCCATATAATGCACTTCAAAACCCCTTCACAATAATACAGTCACAGGTAACTTCTCTGGGAAATGGAAGAAAGACTATTCCCTTCCTCACCTAAAATTGGCTACAGAGAAAGTCTACTTCTGTCTGAGACTTGGGATAAAGGCTTTGGGAAATACTACCGATGACTTCACTGGCCACAGAAGCAGCAAACAAGTAGCCACACACATCATATGAGATACTGAACCTCACGCATCCACAACTCTGCAATGATACAGTCCACGAATAAACAAAGCCTGAATTCTCTTAACAGACTCAAAGCTTTCTGTTATCTAATATCCTTTCTTACCATGCTAGGCCAGGGAGCAGGTCTGCAACAGTTCTCAACAAAAAGCTTTTCTGCTAGCACCTCCCAACCGATTACTATAATAAAATGCCAGGAAATACCACAGACATGTAATCCAGGGACTACGGGGGGAGGCATAGCACAGAGAAGGCTGAAAAGGTGGAAAGAAAGGTTGGATACAATATGTAAGAAAGGAGGAGGAGGAAGCAAAAACTACACAGTAAACAATATATATGGAAGCAGAAGTAAGGAAGAACAGATAATTAAAAAATCATTCAAAGAACTAGGAAGACAGCAAACAGTTAACAGGCTAAGTACAATTAATGTGAAGTCCAGGGGAAACACCTACTGCCTGTTTTGAAGAATCATTGCCAGGACCTCTCCACCCTTCCCTCCCACCCCATACTGGATAACACTGTAACCCCCACACTCTAACCCCCACAAACAGAGGTGTTTTCAGTAACCTCTCAAACATTTCTTTCTACCTCTTTCCTGTATTATTTTACATATATCCATTATGGTTTTGTATTTTGCATTTGCAAAACAATCTTCTGCTGACCCAAAGAAAGGAAAGGTCCTAACTGCTGTGAAGTAACACACCCTGAAAAAAAGAGATGTCTTACCTGGATGACTGAAATATGAAATATTTCTAAGTTTTCCAGGCACCATAGAAAGTTGCCTACTACCATAGCATTCTCAGTAAGGTAACAGCCAGAATCAGCATTGGTTCCTCTGCACCAAGACCCAGTTCCCTCAGAGATTAATTTAAAATGTAAATTTAGCCACCGTAAACAACACTTTGCAACAGCCATGCATTTCTAAAGCTGGGAAATTACGGCAAAGAACTGGAGAAGAGACAACTACCAGCAGAATTGACCCACTGATGCTGGCAGCCACTTTTGCTTGCTAAACAATTGAACAAATAGTGCTGGCACTAAGAAAATGCCAAAAAACCTGGCCCAGTCAGCTCTGTAGTGGTCAGAGATTTTTAGTGTATATTTGCCCCATTCCTCCCAAACGGTTTTCTTCTCCCCATGCCACCCATCTTCAGCCTTCCACTGAAAGCAGGATGGGTCTTTTACCTGAGCCACCGTAACCTCCATCCCATCTGCCATGGCACGAAGCAGTGTGATCAAGTCTTGCTGGGTCCAGTTCCTGCCTCCGGCTGACATCAGTTCAGAGGCAGGAACTGCCTATGCTATAAACCAAGATCAAGGTGCCAGTGGAGAGAAACAGAAATCTAGAGGGTAGAGCAGAAACATCGCTGGAAGCTAGGACAGTTAGGAAGCCAGGGCACGTCCCAAGGAGAGAGCAGCTGGGAGTAAGAGGCAGTGACGTGCCAGAGCAAGAGCTAAGGGCACCAGAAAGAGCATAAGCAGAAGCTGGAAGGGGGCCCAAATCTGCAGCACTGGGCTGGGCAGGCACCATCCATCTGCCCTCACGAAGGCATTTAAGGCTGACTCCTACTAATCTCCAATAGCAATTTGAGCTAGGTACCTGCTGCTGATCACCCCTGGTGAGGAATAAGAGGTATGGGGGGGCCCCACCACTAAAAGAAGAATGGATCCAGCTCTTTTATTTGGCAGTGCAATGGCATGTAAATTTAGGGTCAGAAGAAACTATTGTGGTCACATAGTCATGTACAACACAGTCCTTAGAGAACTTTACCTTGGAAATCCTGTATTGAGCTTAGTAACCAAGCTGTGGTTGAATTAAAAAAAATAAGGTTAACATTGCATGGCTTTTTGTCTTCTTTTTTCTTTTTAAATCTTCCAGTGGCGGAAATTCCACCTCCATCCCTTGACAATTCAGACTGATTATTAATTACCTTCACCGTTGCAAAAGTTATACTGTAATTCTAGTTTGACATTTTCCTAACTTTCAGACCTTGTTATGCCTTTGTTTCCTGCATTAAAGAGTACAGTAGTGTGAGATGCATCCTCCCTGTGTGGGCGATTACCGCGTTCCTTATTGATCAGTGTCTAACAGGCATTCCCAGGAATTAGCATATTCTCAGCCTCCCATTTCTTATTTTAAGATGAAGCATACACAGTCATTACATTACCAACAACAACTAATAAAATGTTAACTGAAAGTGGCCATAAATCATCAGAATAGTTTAAAATATTCCATTAATTTAAAACTTTCACACTCCATAACAACCCCGTTAGAGGCTAACAAATTTATCCACTACAACATACTTTTGCTGCAATAACTCAGCATCAAGTTCTGCTGCTGGCTCAATCTACTGAACTGGGCTGGAAGAACAGAGAAGAGGAGCTGTCCTGTATGCTCCTATTTTTGTTTATCACCTGTACAAAGACACACTAAAATATTAAACAAGACCTCTTTCTTGCAAGTGCTGCAGAAAGCATGGGCTATAGAAATAAAAATTATGATGTTCTGCCCTAGACAACGTTTTACAGGAAAATCCTACGACTAATTCAAGAGGCATTAACTATCCAACTCACGCTAAAGGACATGGATTCACCGAACAGGTTTTCCAGCTTATTTAGGAATGAACAACAGATCAGTATGGCATTAACAGAGTATACTATACACAAAACTTTTTGCAGAGCATCAGAGTCTACGACAAAATGAATTCTTGTTCTAAGAAACACATACTACATGACTGTACTGACTGTCAAGATCCTACAGCGGATTCGATGAAACTACGGTGACAAGCAAAGCCCAAGATGTTACTGAACTCTCCACAGGAGCTGCTTTTCAACAGCAACAGTCAGTTTTACAGGCAATTCCACACAGACACTCATACGAGCTGTGAACTACTGCTGCCGGGAATGGGTACCCACAGAGAAGAGGGAGGAATACACACAAGAGACTGTACATCCTGCAGCAGCAAAATGCGAAAAGGAATGTTCTATGAGCTAATCTGGCTCTCTAACTTCTATTAATAATTAAATGTTCAATCAGTAAACACTTAAACATATTCTGCTGTTTAGTGAATCTACACACCTTGTCCAGAGCAAACAAAAGATCTGCTATAGTGTTCTACCACTCATGATAGTGTAAGGATATAAGAGAGCTTTATGGAAAGGTAATCTCCTCTGTTAGATCAACCAATGAAAACAAAACAAAACAAAACAAAAGGACAAGCTTTCAACTGGAGAAGTCTTCTCCTAGGTTTTTAACATTTTCTCTGTCTCAAAACAAACTTATCTAGCTTACCTGGTCTCCTACTGCAATCTCTTTAACCCTTCCACTGAAAAAGCTGCCATTCCTGATTGTGCATTTGTATTTCTCCAGTTTCCTTGTCCTCCTCATATACCCACTGACTCAGCTCCAATACTCAGAACACTCCTTTACTTTCCCAAGTCAGTGTCTTGTTTCACCGAATTCTTCAGGAGCACTTTTCATCCCCAAATTTAAAAGAACAGCACTGACAGGATACATATGCGTTTAATATTGTCTTTTGCCTTTTTTCCCCCACTATAGACAGCTCCACTATTTGTTAATCTATTTACTATCACCACTTTGTCTCATTTTAAGTCAGACTGAACATTTCTTCAGGGCTCCTCATTTTTCTTTGTTCTGTGGAAGCCTCTAACACATATGTAGTTTGTAACACCAGGAATAAAAATTGCTCACTTAGCAGCCATAAAGTTTTAATTCCTCTTTTTATCCCTAGTGCAAGCAACAATGCAGACCTCATCATTAATTAATTTCAAGGTTCAGAGACTTTAAAGGAAAAACTCAGTTTTTACACTTTTCAGTTCTGACTCCCAAGTCCACATAAATCAAGAAGAGAGTTTGCTACCGGTTCTCCAAAAGAAAGCAAAAGCCTTTCAGTTATCTGTTACTGAAATCTGATCACAGCGCTACCTGTAAGAATTATGAGAATTAGACCATGAAAAGCTTCCTGCTTGGATAGTTATTGAGAATACCAGCCAGATTTATAATATAACACGGAACAGCTCTTGGATCATTCACTAAAGCCAGACTTGTACACCTCAGTGAATCTATTCCAGACGCGAAACACAGGTAAGGATATACCCCAGACACAGACAATGAATCCTTTGGAAAACCGTCAAGGGGCGCATTTACAGCTCCACTTTGTGGCACTACTGCTACTGTCTTCAAATGGAGTTGCACTTGAAATGCACCTGCTATTATGTCTTTATATACTGTTTAAAGCCACACGGCACGTCCATACCTTCAGGGCGAGCTTTTGGTTTCTTCAGTCCTCCATCTTGCATCAGCTCAAAAGCAAAGGAAACATTATGGACCTGAAAAAGGTAAAGCGTTTAGAATCTCACAAGTTATATAGGCATTAAAAACCTTTAATCAAATTTTAAAAATGCTTTATTCTCTCTATACTTGACATACAGAATAACAATTCTATTTAAATCAATATTAAATATTTACATGTTTAAGCATGGCAGAAAGTACATATGAGAGACTAAGAAATGAAAGCTTGTATCATTATAGTGCAAATACTCACTTTTTGATACAACGGAAGTAATTCAAGATTTCCAAATTTCAAGTGTAAAAATGTGACTGAGCACCACATGAAGCAGGAAACCCCATTAAGCCCCAATCTCAGTCTCTATGGCAGAGGCCGGAGAGCTCCCAGTAACAACAACAGAGCTGCATTTTGTTGAGTTCTTCCTGCCTGTACCCAAGATCAACATTTCCAACTACAAGGCAAGAGATCACTCGCCATCCAGGCAACAAGGAATGTAACAGAAATTACATAACTGAACAGAGATGAGAAAATACATATGGGTGTGTAAGAAAGAAGAAATAAGGACACTAAATGGAATTATTTTCAAAAAGCATTAGTCTTTTCTGCATTTTTATCAGCCGCATATCAAGCAACATCAACATTACATCATCAAGGAGCCAGGCTGCTTGTTGCATGACCTTGTGCTAATCCCTCAGTCTCTTGGTGCTTTGGCTTCCTCTACTTGAAAACAGAGATAAAAGTCAAATTAAGTTTCTCTAATGAAGCAAATGCTTCAAAAAATGCTTGGCGGTGGCAGTTCCTAGACAGACTGTGCAGTGAATTTGCAAAACAAGCTAGGCACAACTGTATAGAAAGAGCTTCCTGAACAAGCCACCAAGGATCACACATGAACATAAAGTCAGAGGAAAGAAAATGGATAAAAAGGAAAAATGCAAGAAAGTGGGTGTCTTCTTTTAATCTCTCCTTTGAGGAGCGAACATTATGGTTTAAAGAGATCTGCATAGCAGCTTTCTTGTCCACACTTATTGAAATTTAAACAAGGTAATTTCGATTATGAATTCTGTGCATTTTTGTTACTGCAAATGACAGTTCTGGATATACATAGCAAGGGGGAGAGATTTAATTAAAGCTACTCATCTTGAAAGTCAGGGAGTTACGCATACAAAGCTCCCCTACAACAAGGAAGAAAGGCCCCTTTCACTGGCACTTATTGCTCAGGACGTCATTAATCTCTTTTTACCTGCTACAGTTCCTCCTCATCCAGTGTGACAAAACCAATCACTTTCAAGATGAGAATACTTTTTCCTTTCCCAAAAACACAGAGTCTACCTCTCCTTCTTTGATTTACAAATCCCCTTTCCTCAAGGCAGAGTCTCCACACAAAACCACAACATTACTTCAGGAATACTTGATAATCTTTATGAATTTAAACTGTTAACAACGAAATCATAACTGAACAGCTGCTGGCTACAACTCAGCATCCTGCATTTCTACAAGGGCGAAAATTCAAGATACTAGGATAAAAAAAGCAAGAGAAAGCTGTAAAGAAGAGCTTGTATAAGACATAATAGATAACTATTTTCCCAATGCTCTATCGAGTTCCTGTGCAGTATACAACATTCAAAATGAACTAATCCCCATGCTATCCACAAACTGAACACCTGAAGAAGCCCTTCTTACCGGAGCCTGATTTCCTGCCTTCAGGGAGCCTCTTTAAGCTCCAAATAGCAACTAGTCACCTCCTGAGGAAGTCAACAAACCCTATATAACCTATAGAACCAGCAGGGTCAGCACATTAGCCTGGGTCTGTAATGGCGCTCATTTGGTGCAGCTCAATTTCCTCTTGCAATGCTGATATGATCCACCCAGGCAAAGCTGGGTTCTTCTACCGGCGATGAAGTCCCATCCCTCAGACAGCGTGTACCTTTGCTGAGGTATGCTTGACAGCAACAATCTGCACTGAAGTCATTATGAAAAACCCACCATTTTAAACAGCCCTTGCCTTACAAAGCATTCGATCTTTTAACTTTTGCCAATGTTTCCAGTCCTGACCTAGCCATCTCCTGCTCCAGCTCAGCCAACACAATACTTGCATCCTCTCCACTGCAGAACATGGCAGAATAGAAAGCAGGGGGCAGATGCATTACTCCAGCACAACCAGGCACCAAATATACACAGATGTGCGTGCACGTTCAGGAACAACTGCAGAAAGAGGCAAACTTTTGGTTATGACAATAAAATATGTGTTAAGCACTCTTCTCATCGTTAACACTAGGAAGGACGCAGGACAATGGAGCAAGTGTGGGGCTAAGAGCAAGACACTTATTTCGTCTCCTTCCATCTCTAATACCCTGATTATGAGTAAGACAATGTAAGACTGCAAAGACTTCACTCTTCTTCCTCAAAGCTCATTTTGTCCGAGACACTGTTAGGCAGCAAGTCATTCACTCCTTACCAACTAGAAAGAAATATCAAAAAAAGACAAGCTAGCACATTCTCTCAAAAGTCAAAGTCAGCAACATTGGCAATGATCCTGCCAGGAACTGGACATAGAACCAGATGTCTGTGCTCACAAATTGACTTCAGACAGGCAATTTTTTGCACACTCCCTCCTTGACAAGATCTGGGCATCCATCTTGGCTTTAGATCAGCTCCAAAACATACCACCTGTGAGCACTCAACATATAGTTTCTAACCCCAGATGAACCAAAGATCATGGCCCAGGTACCACCTCTTCTACTACAATACCTCATTTACATATCAAGTACTGATATTTATTCGCTTGGTTTGTAGGAACATTAAATAAACTACAGAAAAAGAACTAATGGTTATTAGGCAACTGATACTAATGAGATGAGGGGGCAGTTTTTAGAGATGACATTCTGTGACCTTGGGAAGAAGCTCTATCTCCATGTCAATCCCAGTGTATAGGATGCAGCTAAAGCAGAGCTTCCCATCTCTCACCTTTTGTCTTTCTTGCCTATTTACATAGTACATAGTAGGCAAGGCCAGGCATCAGCTCTGCTGCCTAGCACAACAAGGCATGCCTGCGCACAAAAACTTCAGGCAGTACTACAATTTAATAAATCACTTTGGTTATGCAAAGTACTATACTGTACAAAGCACTTATTACTGATTTATTCATTCCGGATATTAATGAGCTTTATGTGTCATTTGACGCTAGTAACAGAATACCTTTCTTCCTTAACTTGGTAATTTACCCATTCATTTCACAAGCAACATTTAGTGGTATTAACTATCAAGTGTCACAGCCAGTGCATCTTTGCTACAGCCCCTGAAAAGAAGAATATACCAGGTTCTGATTTACTGGGCACAAAAAGAAAGGACACAATGATTGGAAAATGCCATGTAGTAACAAAGCAAAAAGAATATAACCTGGAGTTTCTACCCACCTTTTGATCAAAACTTTCAGGTGTTAAGTAGAAGTTGTGAAGTGGAACAAAATAGTCTTCAAGGAGACCCATGAGCAAAACCAAGTAAACACCATCTGCAAACTAAATAGAAATACTGATGACATTCCTACGTGAAAGCATCTGTTTTCAAATAAGCATTCATAAACAAGCAGAACAAAGAATGCTTGGCCTAAATTATGTACTTTGATTTCTACCACTGTTGTTTGCTAGCACAGAAGTGTAAGATGCTTCAGGAGTCACAGACTGCTCCTTTCAGGCATAGCAAGGAATTGACAGCAAGTGTAACAAGCATTTAGGGCTTTGTTTCACCTGCTCCCTGGATTCACCTATACCTTTGCAATCACCAGTGCAGCTAAGCAAGCTAAATAAGTCGTTTCTTAAGAGCCTCTTGATATAGCTGCTTTCTTGTCAGTTCTCTAAAGAAAAGAAAAAAACACAGGATACAAGGCTTTCTCCCTACATCTGGTAGCATTATTTCTCCTACTCTCATTTCCTGAGCAAAACAAGGAAGCCCATCAGCTATTGCTATAGCATTAACACATGCAAGATCATGTGCCAATGACTATTTAAATTACTTACATACAGTAAATAGCTCTAAGCAGAAGAAATTAAAAGCAATTCACCTGGGAGTTATCCACAATTTGTATTCCTTAGCTGTGCAGAGTATTTGGTCTGAATAGGCAGGGACTGAAACCAAGATCATCTTTATCTCCAGTTAGATACCTATATACTAGGCTACTGCATACTTTGGGGTGAGGTTAGAGTATGTATGTCTGTTCTTGCTTTTCCTCACATTCATTTTATTCACTTGAGGAATCTTGCCAACTTCACTACAGTATTTAACAAAGCTTTTTCGATTTAAAAAAAAAAAAGACTTCCTGGGAAACATGTTTGCACATGATACACTCCCAGTCCTACTACTACAGTACCTGGTCATTTCAACCACAATCCCTCTTAAGTCGTGTGTGTTGGACATTCAAATCTCTGCCCTCAATCAGAACTTGAAATTGTCCCCCCTGTCACAGGTAGGAAGTTTAACTTCACAAAATAATTTTTTTTTTCCAAGTCAAAATAGATTGTTTCCAGTTTCAGTAAATACTAAATAATATACTAAATACTTTCAGCAATACTATTCAGTATTCCTACCACATAGGACAACTACTTACTGGCTAAGGGGAGTAATGTGATATATATATCTCTATCAGACTTCTCACTTGTAATCCTGCTATGGCGTTATGTGACATCCTCTAACCTTTTCAAAAATAAATTGTTGGGTACTTCCAAGGCATTAAGCAACAATTTCTTGTGACAGATCAGATCCAGTCACCCATTTATTTCAGCAAAGCTACAAAATAGCAGTGAATGACTGGTATTAAACTAAGCCAGGCTCAAACCAATTATCCATATTCTTGGTATAATTCTCTAGATTCCATTTTTTTTTTTTTTGCTGTGACAATAAGATAACTGTCTCTCCAGAGTTCAGTGAACTCTGGAAAGAATATCTGCTTCTGCTTAGCCAAGCCCTGCCTGAAAATTGCTTAATTTTATCCATAAAGTGAGAACTACCCCACTGATGCTGAAATTCACACTTACTTAAGGTTTCCAAGCATACTCGGTACCCAGTTCTGTGCTAAATACAGAGAACTCCTCAGAGCAGACAGTGGTGGTTGACAGACACCTCTGCTAGCTTTAAACAAACTAACCTGGATACAACTGGCAGTCAAGCCACTGCAGTACAGGAGCTCTGAGTCATTAATCCACACTGCTGAGAAGCAAGCACAGTGCATGTGCTCACAAGATAGCAGGGTAAAGAGGAGGATATGAAGGCCTTTGCTGCAACAGCAAAATTGTTTCCAGTCCCACTTTGATGTGATCAAAGCTAGCACTGATATCTCTATGATGAACTGCACACTGCAGTCCACGCTCCTCCTGGGAGCCCCAGGCAGCCAGCTATTAAGAGCTTATACCAGTTCATCATGAACCCTCACAGCTAGAAAAGACACAACCCACCACCCACCCATAACTACAGCAACTGCTTTGCAGCACTCCACTTTGATCCGAGAGACAAGCTGCCCTGAAATCCAGCCATATTCTACAGTCATTAATATGACCCTATTAAATATCCAAGAATTTCACCTTATAATACAAATCAACAGCGATATGAAGTACATGTAAACACGAGTAAAGGAAGCAAGCATCAGCGAATGTCATCGCTACTTAACAGACAGAGCCCTGATCCCATAAATTAACAGGCCCAAAGATAAACAGTTCTATAATAAGGTTTTATGGAGTGAGGGCCTAGATTTGCAATTTACACAGTTAGTTACATACAAAAAGACAAAGTCTCCTACCTGGGTTTCTAACTCCGTTACTTCCAAATTCAGTTTATTCAAGTGTTTGTTCACAAAGGTGATCAGAGACTATAAAAGAAAACACCAGAACCAGTGATGTTATACACTACAGTCAGTGCCCATGTGAAAGGGTTAACATAATCTTTTAAGACTTTTTTTTAAGCTTAATAAATATCCATGTGTGCTATTTGCTTTTGCATAAATAAGTACATAAAACCAAAAACAACTCAGTCGTATAGTCACTTTTGTTGCACCATATGCCAGAAGTCACCAGATGGTGCTATTACATACAGCTTACTAGTTATTTTTCCTAGCACATAAAGCATACTTTAGTGTCCTGGGAAAAAGCTGTGATGCCATTGGTTCTTTTGTAGGTTCTTTGTGAAGATGAAGCAAGCAGTAGGTGCATTTATTGTCCACACTAATCTCTTCAGGTTCTTGGAGAAGATCCACTGCCTGGGAGCAAGGCATCAGCAGCACTGAGCTAAGACTCCCAAGAGAAGATGCCAACAGTACACTGTTCTGCACACACCTCTGTTCCTGGAGTGATGTGTGCATATCAATTAGCAAATTAGTCAGGATGTTACCCAAGTTTGGCATTTCTATTCCTGCAGGAAGCAGACATGCTACTATGAGCCAGATACGTGCTAATGTATTGGAGCACAGACATCTGCCAGCCTCCTTAAAACACTTCCAAAAGGGACACAGAGTTGGGTGTTAACACTTTCATTGCATGGACAGAGTTAACTTAATTCTCTATCAACTTTAAAAACACTCTTCTAGAAGACATTTCAGACGGGAAAGATAAAATCTTCCAGAGACTTCAAAGCATTATTTTAAATGCATACATCGTTTCATACGAAGCAAAGGGACAAATTACAACACTGATCTTTGCATACTAGTGTTTGTGCTGGTTTTGGCTGGGGTAGAGTTAGTTTTCTTCCTAGTAGCTGGTATAGTGCTGTGTTTTGGATTTAGGAGGAGAATAATGTTGATAACACTCTGATGTTTTAGTTGTTAGAATGTGCTGGTTTTGGCTGGGGTAGAGTTAGTTTTCTTCCTAGTAGCTAGTATGGGGCTATGTTTTGGATTTGTGCTGAAAACAGTGTTGATAACACAGGGATGTTTTCGTTACTGCTGAGCAGTGCTGACACAGAGTCAAGGCCTTTTCTGCTCCTCACCCCACCCCACCAGTGAGCAGGCTGGAGGTGCATAGGAAGCTGGGAGGGGGCACAGCCAGGACAGCTGACCCCAACTGACCAAAGGCATATTCCACACCATGTGACATCATGCTCAGCATATAAAGCTGGGGGAAGAAGAAGGAAGGGGGGGACGTTTGGAGTGATGGCGTTTGTCTTCCCAAGTAACTGTTACACGTGATGGAGCCCTGCTCTCCTGGAGATGGCTGAACACCTGCCTGCCGATGGGAAGCAGTGAATGAATGCCTTGTTTTGCTTTGCTTGCGTGCGTGGCTTTTGCTTTACCTATTAAACTGTCTTTATCTCAACCCACGAGTTTTCTCACTTTTACCCTTCCGATTCTCTCCCCCATCCCACTGGCGATGGTGGAGTGAGCAGCTGTGTGGTGCTTAGCTGCTGGCTGGGGTTAAACCACAACACTGTCCTAATAAATAGCTTAACAGTCATGTTGGAACTAGCTGATGGAACAACATGGTATCTCTTACTTATGTGTTCTCTAAAACTAACAAGAGCTGGCGGAGATCAACAGCTACTTTACCCCTCCACTCTGCCTAGCACAAAGAGCCATGTCAAGAATATGTCTAGATAGGTGTGCTTTGCGATGATGCTCAGCCTTGGAGGAGAGACCAAAGGACCATATGAATTAGTGTTAAGTAGAAGAGCCCTGGGACAAAAGCAACCCTTCTGTAAAAGCTTTATATTTAGCAAACTTATTTATGGGTGAATCACATTTCAGGGTACTGTGGAAAACATCTTCCAGTTGTGGAAGATCATCTTTAGTACAAGAATGAGTTGAAAACCAAACAGCGAGTGCTTCTTGGGGAGACTGAGGCTGAAGACACACGCACGACTCCAGCTGCTGTTGAGCCTAGTGAAGGGGTCACCACCACCAGCCACTCATTAGGCTACAGCCCAGCCCCTCCTCGCTGGAGGACAGCACCTGGGACGTAAAAGCGTGTACGATTGTCCAGTCAGAATGATCTGTACCACTGCGAATACTTTGCAGAGTAGCTTTTCCTAACCTGCATCATTTTGATTGAATCTAGCAGTGCTACCTAGAAAAGCCTTGGCCAATAAACCAGAGTAATGAGACAAGCCTGACCGAAGCCAAAGAATCCAGGTATCACCTGGCTTTGAAACAGTGATCTTTGGAGGATAAACATCCTTTTCACTATTTCAGAATCCTCTTCTGCTATTTTCCAGATCTTTCTGGATATCTTTCCAAAAGCATAAGAAAAAAGCAATGTAGAAAATAAAACTTGAATTTTATTTTTTACCTTTTTGACTACGCTGAGTTTGTCTGGTGCATGATCAAAAAGTGTGTCAAAGGCATCACGCTCTGGTTTTAGGGGGGGGAAAAAAAAAATCAATACACTTCCAACAGACAAGTATGGGAAGCAGGTTATGTGTCCAAGCTTAAAGGTCTTTCTCAGAAAGCCACGTAACAGAGACTCAAGCTAAAAATTATCACCCTATTTTGGTGTCGAACTAAATGCCAGAGCGAACTCCCCTGGGAATTTTAGAGAGAACTGAAAATAAACACATCATTCACTGATTTCCCTTTTCTGCCATTCATAATTGGTACACAAAATATGTAGGTGGAAGAAAAATTAAAATGAAACCGAAATTTTGACTATGCCCCAATCCTGGCTTAAACAATGAGCCACTGAACCATCACGTGGTTTTGGTGCACTACAGCTGCAGTGATAGCTATGGTTGCATCCTCTGCTCAGCGTGAAAATCAGATATTCAGTTGGTTAATTTAAAATTACTGGTAGTACCCCTGACTTCAGTAAAGCTTAAAACTGAACACGAGTGAAATCCGGTTCAACAGTGTATGAAAAGCAAAGCTTACATACAGTATGAAGATTTAAATTATGTTTAGACCTTCAAAGCTTTGTATAACAATATCTAATCCAATCTAAAATCTACTAAATTGACTATATTAGTGCAACATTTCACATTGTGGCAGCTTTGGGCTGACTGAAATTTTCCAAACTCTGAGTTTTTTGGATGACAACCATCATCATCAGGTAAAACAAGAAAAAATCAGAAATCTAACCAATTGCAGTTGCATTTTAAAAAAAAAAGGCATAAGAAATGCTGGAAAAGTGTGCAGGTTTTAAGCTGTCAAAATTGTCAACATAGTTTTTAACAGTTTCTCCAAGTTCAAATTCTTTTTATTTACAGAACACATTTTAATAGTTTTCTATTTTTAAATAAACAAACATATTTATTATCCAAATTCCTTTGGTATCTGAAGATATGTTATTTAGCCCCTATAGCCCCCTGATATTACTTATTTTCCGAGAACCTTATTAATTATTAATGTAGATACTCTGCAAGAGGAGAAACAGTAGTGTTCACATACTATAACTGGGGAATAGAGAAACTAAATGACTTGTTCTTCATCACACGCAGTCCTTTACAGGAGCCCACATCTCTTCGGTGAGAAGGGGCTTAATGCCACTAACAAAACTAAATGCAAAAAGAGAAGTCTCTCATCAGCAACACCAAAAAAATTGGTTTTTGTTTAGAAGACCAGATCTACGGTTGGTAAGGTCTAAACTCTAAAATCTAGTGAACATGGAGGAGATAAGATACTCCATGCAAAGGAATTAGAGAGGGCTGACTGGTCGCTGAAAGTGCACAGATAAACAGAGCTTTCTTAGACCTCGTACCATACACCTTTGCTTCAGTCATTTTCATGTATTCATTTATATATAAATTAAGTGGTCACATTATGAAGAAGGTGTAAGTCTTATTGCTGGGGGTTGCAAAGATTTTTACTTGAAAGCCACTTAACAACAGTACTAGGAAATACTGCTCTGTGCAGCATTTTCACTATTCATTCCTTACAAATGAAAACAAATCAACAGAGACCAGTCTAAAGAGCACAAGCAGTATACTGGATGATCTGGTTCTACCCATTATGGTCCATCTGTGTGGAGTAACAAAACCTGCCCCCGCAATACATTCCAACCCTGCAGAATTGCTCAATCCATTGTCTTGATCTGCTGAAGGAAAACAGACAAGATTTCTGTGCCTGACATAAATAAAAAAAAATTTCAGAGTCAACTTTGTTACTTACCAAATCTTCCCATCATCATCCTGCAAGTCAGAGCATTCAAAAATATTGGGTTAGTTCATGAATAATCACTTTGAAAAGACAAGACCATGGGCTTAATAGGCCTCTTCCTGCAAGAGGCAGAGGGCTAACCACTCCTACCAAGTCAGGAGGCTGAGCATGTCGCAGACCAGACCCAACGTGCTGTAGGAATGTCCCCAGCAGACCATCAATGATGTCAGGGAGATACATTTGAAATGAATGGAAATGTGTAATTCTGTCTTACACATAATTATGATTTCTTATGCATAACTATTTTTATGATGAAGAGTGAATGAACAAATGTACTTCTGTGTACAGTTTCCACAAATAATAGTCATCAGACGCTTCACCACACAGCTCAGAAGGAGCAAGGCTATATATCTCACTTTAATCTGTTTTCTCTGAAGAAAGAAAACATACATCATATCTGGATAATATGTAAATAAAACTGCCACATATGAATTATATACACAGCCAGTGATATCACCAGACATATGCAGATGTTTATCAGCTGAGAATCAGGCCCTGATTTGCACAGAGGAATTTGAAAGTATTCAATGAATGTTGGATTCTGCTGATCACTGCATTTTCCATAGTTACACTTATATCTGGGTATGCAACACATTAAACAGTAAACCTCTTAATATTGTGTAATATTAAATAACTTAATAAAATACATGTCTAAACACACATGCAAATCTGTAAACATCTTTCTTGCTAAAAAATGTCTAAACCCCACTCCGCAGATTACATCTTACAAACCACATCTGAAGGAGAGGACAAGCTAACTACATTGTTCAAGAGCATAGGAGTGAGGGGAGGAATTTTGGCCCACAAACTTGAGGCAGAGCTCTGATCCTACAAAAAACACTATGAGATCTTTAATGTCCACACAGAGGTGTTATGATCTCATTTTTGAGCGTTTCCGTCTGAAAGATCTTCCCCACTGAGCTAGCCACATGGTACTTCATTTATCTTCAAAGTCATGGAAAGCTGAGCCAACTCTACAGGGAGCCAATACACTGATAAACTGAAGGAGGGCTCATGTAAGCCCCTCTTAGAAGAGTTGCCTTCAGGCCACGTGAAGGAAAATCTCAGCTTTTATATGCAGCCAAAGTGCATGTCTGGCCTTCTTCTTACAAAAAGGACTGTAAAAACATAAAGCAAAGTAATTTGTTGCAAAAACTGGAGAGGGAAGAGGTTTATTTATTTAATTTATTTTTGCTGAGCTCTAGTCCTGAGGCACTATTGAAAACAGAGATCATCTCTCCTTACAATTTTAACAGGGTATCACTTGAGTTTTGAGAGGTATTTCATAGAATTGCCTTTTGTCAAACTAATTCTTCCCCAAAATATCTGCATTGGCCCTTCACTTGAGACAGGCAACAGCACTGGGCAGAAATTAGTTATATATGGCTACCTCCAGAAGGCAGGGGGGAAAAAAAAGGCCCACAAAGGTCACTTTCAATGAACTATTCGGTTAAAAGCTTCTGTAACACAAGAATGTCAAGACGACACTTTTCTCCTTTATAACATATTTCCAGAGACCAAGTTATTTCCATATAGTTAAAAAAGCACCACATTAAGGGATTTTGTTAATTTAGCAGGGGCAGGGGGAAGATTAAGTCTCTTTTTCATCTTTGTAAATGGTCTCACATCATGCACCACAGACACACTCCGAAGCTACAGTGGCTTTTTCTTTCTCTTGTAGTCGTCAGCTCCTCTGTAACATGAGTGGTCTGAAGGAGGCCTTCGCGTTTCTGGAAAGGAAGACGGAGTTAGAAACTGAGATGGCATTAATACAGGAGAAGTTCATTAGGGGCTCTGCAGCATTCAGCATCTTTCAGAATCCCAGAGGAGAAAACTGGATAAAGTGTGCTCACTAAGTTTTGTAGAGGTAGAGGTGAAACAGCTGACACAGGAGGGCTCACTCCCAGAATGGTGGCATTTATGAGGCTGACAGCCAAATGATGTTTGGGAAATGTGTGTGTGTGTGTGTGTATATATATATTTGCAGCCAACAAACTCGCTAACAATTCTCCTCCTGAGAGTCAAGATCGTGCCTGGAACACAAAGTAGAGTTTGTCAGCCCCGTCTTAAATTCCCCAAGTGCACTCATTCATGTCACGGTGTCAACCAACAACTTGACACAATTGGCAGCCTGGCTCTCTGGAGAGGTCTGGGGCTGAAGTAACATGGATGGCTGCACCCAGGCCAGGGCTCCAGTGTGCCGGCAAAACCCTCTGGGCATGAGGGCAGCTCTCCTAGAGCAGGCATGTTACTGAGGCCACCAGCCACACGCCTGTCAGGAACACATCCACCAAGGAAACGTAGGGAGCATAAAAAGCCCAACAAGTGATTTCACAATGAATAGTATTTCCCTGTTACCAGGTTTTCTCTCCTTGGGATAATTTTCTGCATGAATAAGGAGTCTCCTACCCAACAGAGAGTTAGCATGCAGCGAGACTCAGTTTCAAAACAGTTGTATGACAGCTTCCCCGGCTCTGTTAAGACACAGCCCCCTCATACAGGTGGGATCAAATGTTTCTGAGCCTCTCCAGAGTTTTGGAGACATAGCATGTGCCTCTCAGAGGCTGGAAGTGCTTTTACCTGAGTCAAAAACTTTCTTAACATCTCCATGGGTCCCTTCCAAAACTATGGGATATAGCCTTATGCCTGAATGGAGGAATTTCTTTCCTCCCTTCTCTACACTTAAAAAGCTGACACAAAGAACTCAAATCTCAGCAGCCATCTAGGAACCGGGTCTGTCAGAATGACTTATGGCAGGGTTAATAAAGCTGCTAGCTCAGGTAAGCAGGGAAACCACCCTTACAGGCACAAGCTCCATACACATATGCCATCTCAATCATTTTCACCAGCTGAACCCCAAACAAGAACTTATTAGGGAGAACAGCTTTGAAGAGAAACACATCCTTCCCCAGAAGCAATCTAAGAAATAAAAATTGAAATCTAAAAACCAGTAAGAAGAACTCCTGCCCTTCTACTCCCTCCTCGACGAATGAAGGCAGCGCTGCTTTCTCAAGCCACCACCCAGGGAGCCTGGCTGAATGCACGGTGGGAGCCATGGTCTCCCATCGCTGTGCTGTTACAGCTCCGTGCCTGAGCTGGGCCCTGCGCTAGATGCTGCCAGCTGGCCATGTCTTCACAGCCCCTCACTTCTCTATCATGCATACATCTCATCCTGCTCCCCCGAGGGAGCCACGGGAACAGCGCCAGAAGGTTTGGTGAAACAAGCCAGGATGACAGCATTGATGGAAAAATGAGGAAGAATCTGATAGGGCAATGTTTTCTTGCATACAAAACAATGTTGTCTTTATTCCATCCCACTACATCTCTGCTTTATTAACACAGGTTTCTGGACCTTCCAGGCACCACGTACCCCAGGGAGAAGATGCTATAAACTGTGAACAAAAACTCAGTAAGTGGTGACTAGTGAATAATGCCTCCAAATGCCTGATAGGAAAGAGGAATGGATGCCTACACTGATTCCCCAATAGGTAGAAATGGCAGCATTTCTGCGCAGTCTCCTCCAAGGCAGCTGAGCATGCTGCTGGCACAGCAAGCCTAGGTCCCTTGGCCTTGCAATCCAAAAGCAAATGTCATTCTTTGATAAAACTTTGACTCCTCGCACCACTGCCACCAGACACATTTATTCTTCATCCTGCCTTGCCTTTGACCTTTCAGTCTGCAACTCAAGACTACAAGGGAATTACTGTAAAAATACCTCAGATCTCCCAGCAGCACCAAGGTGGGACATGCTGCAATTTTAAAAATGAGGATGAAGAAAGCTAAGTGCAAAAGATGGCAGTTCCTGAGCCTTGTAAAAATAACCAACGCAGTGAGCCTTAAGAACAATTTTTACACTTATTTCTGAGAACATTTTTGTTTTCCTGAATTAGGGTATTTCTTCATTATGCAAGTTTACATTTCAAATATCAGGCAGTAGAGTCAGCTGGAAGAAAAATCTCAGGATTTTCAGTTCTCACTGGAAGCATGCACTGAAACCACGAAGTTTCTCTCCTCCCTGCCCTCACTGAGGAGGGCTGGAACGACAGGCACATGCTGAATGACACCAGTATTAAAACCTGTATCATCTTAGACTCTTAACTCAGCACTTGGAGTAGCTATCAACAGGATCTTAACTAGAAGACCCACCTAAACCCTTGCTCTGCTAGGACATGTATAACCTGGACATATATTGCCATGATTACAAAATTTTCTATTATTTCACACAAAAAACACCAAGAAAACCAATTCTGGAGGTTTATTTCAAAAAGGTTTGAAAGTAACTAGGTTTCAGGAACTCTACTCTTGAGAGGGGCTACCTCATGGTGCCCCTTATAAAATAATATAAACAAAAGTGTTTTTCTGCTGAGTTAGTCTTGTCGTTGTTCTAGGTAATATTGACAGACAGATAGATAGGTAAAGGTTCTTCCTGCCAAGGAAGGTAAAGCTGAAAGTCCTCTCCAAAACGCTTGTGGGTTTCTGAGCAAACTATACAGTGCAGGACCAAAAAAGGATAGTGTTTTGTTTGACAGATACAGATCTTTCTCAGACTCCAAATTAACTATTTTTAATTTTAAAAAATACAGCACCTTAGGAAAGCCTCAGTCTGTCACCTCAAGATGCTAAAGGAGGTGAAGAATTTAAGGGAAGGGCAGAATCACCACCAGACTGTGGAGATCTTGATAAATACTTTCCATGTATCACAGTGCTGTCACAATATTATATCATTTTATGGAGCGGGACACTAAAAATTAGAGAAGAAAAAGCCAACAACACTTACACAAGCTAATAAGGTATTCTGCATTGCTCTGGGATGGGCTATGGAAATGCACACAACTTGGCTAAGCAGTAACTTGCTAAACCAGTATGACTCTCTTATTTTCATACTGTAAGCACAGCCCCTCTGGGCAATAAGCAACTCATGCATCTGCACAGTGTGAGGACGGCTCAGCAAAGTTGACAATGATAATCCTAAGTGCCAAAGTCGCCCATGAAAGTAAGACTTAACTAGTTTTGAAAATTTCAAGTGTGAGTGTGTTCTTGCACAATAATCCCACAACATCTTGCAAGGTTTTCTTGCTGCGGGGTCAATTCTGCAAAGCTTACAAAGAAGTCACTTAAAAACCTGTTGATTAATCCTCTTAAATGCCTATTCAAGCAAGAAGAGGCATTTAAACTAAAACCTCTCAGAGCAGACATCTTATGTTAATTGTGATCTAGTTTGACAGAACCCTTATCTTTATTGGGATCTGTAATAAGAAATCATTTAACAATAAATTGATAATTATAATAATAATAACCTTCTTAATAATAGTTTCTTACTTGGATTAGGAACAATATTGACCTCATTACTATTCTGTTTGTCATTAGTGTAACAAAGGCTAAATAAAATCCATTTAAAGAGGTCTGTGTTACTGAACCAGCATGTATTTTAAAACTAGATTATGGATGCTGAACTACAAAAATTCAATTTACCAAACCATAAGGCAAAAGTTACTTGTTCCAGAAGAAACATGCTTCAGTTTATACTGTGCCTTGCTTTCCATTTAAATAAACAAAGCTGAAGAGTTGCAAGCTTTCCTAGCAGTGGGATAGGGGGGCTGATGCACAGGGCCAGCTGAGGTAGGCTTACAGCCAGCAGTTGCCATAACCATCTCCAGGACTCCAGGCTCCAAGTCCAAGAGCAAGAGCTTACAGCCTCTTGAGCTTAAATTAACTCTCATTGCTCTGACACCTTCAGGCACTCCCTTGCAGACAC
>NW_008825614.1:852056-876673 GCF_000699105.1 Pygoscelis adeliae
TTTCTCATCATGTCTTCACCTCAGCCTTGTCTTAGTCTCAAGATGCAGGGACTCTGGTGAACCAGATGCTCTCAATAGGTGTCTTCTCTATATCCCTCCAACAGGAAAAGATGTGAAAACACCTTCTCCACAGCCTTCCCTCTGCTACAGAGGTGGAGGGTCCTGAAGCTTGAACTAAGGACAAGGAAAGGGAGGCTTTACCTCTTTACCTAAGGTTTTTTTCTGACTTATCAGTTACAGAAGACACTTCATTGTACTGGGCAGAAGGAGACTTCTAGCACACTTTTGACCACCTTATATTTACATTTTCTTCCTTACCTTTCCAAGACAGTAAAAAGAAATTTAAAAAGAAATTAGTCTCCTATTTACGTTCATGTTACTTTATACCAAACTCACTGTTCTTAAAATGAATGAACTATAGCAGCCTGAAAGCAGTTCAAAATCACCTCTTAAAGATAATACATACATTTATTGTGAGCCAGGAAGTATCCATCAATCACTCATTTACATCACACCCTGTACCTCTAGAGCATTCAGGCAGGCAGCCTGGAAAATGCCATTATTTAAATGTAAAGCAAAATGAGGTTTGCCTAATCAACCACCATGCAATCGCATCTTGTAAGGGGATCCACGTTTGCAAAACAGAGTCCGAGATCGTTTTGTCTTCTTTATTCTTGAAAGGAAACCTACTACAGCCTGACAGTTCTAACAGTAAATGACATGTACAGAAAGCACTTCCACAGCCTGCTGCCAGCAGCTGAGCCTGCCTTGCAACAACAGTGTTGAGCACTACAGCAAACAAGTCACGACATGATCAGAGCGCCAGCTGGAACAGCTCTGCCTGGTGTTTCAACAGCTGTTGAAAAAAGCTGGGTTCGCATGCTACGGGCTGTACTACCACAGGAGCTTCGGTTGGGATAGAAGGCAAGATAAAAAGCAAGAGTACATATGCTCCGACAGTAGAGTCTTTGTAGAGTGAAAAGAAATGGTCAACAGCAAGCCGAGAAAGGAATAACTAGAGCAATATCTAGGGCAGGAGGGAAGAAGTCAGGGTTCCTCAGGTCAGATCTCTCCTCCATATCTAAAGAAAGTTAAAAAAACACAAGGCTGTAAAAGAAATTATGAAAGTCTATTAGCATGCCAAGGAAAACAACATGTCTAAGTCTGCATAACAAGCCATTGAGGAAAAACAACATCAGTAACAGGCTTCCCAGACTAAGGAGATTCTATGTGCTGAAACTCCTTTCTGTGCTGTTCGTGTTTCAATGGCTTCTCTACAGAAAATGCATTGCAAAAACCATTTACCAAAGTGCCAGAAATTACAGACACAACTCTCTCTTATACAAAATCCCAGCATATGTTTTTAGCTTGATGTAGCAAATGGTGGTCCCAAACATATTAAAGATCTGATGTTCTCAGGATCACAGTTAAGCACACCAAAAATGTGTTCCTAGGACTGGGACTCACTAAACAACTGGGACAAGAATTTTCTAAATGACAAGAGATTGTGGGGCAATGGATGGGAGCAGCCAAGTACTGCAAAATCAGAGTGATAAACAATGATTGTTCTGATCAATTTCTCTTATGAGTTCATACTCACCCGTACAACTACCACTTGTACAGACACATGTTCAGGCAGTCGAATGGGAGCCCGGAAATGCATTGCCAAAGCTACCAGAAGGTGAAGAATGGAAATCAGATTCTTGCCATGGATTGCTGCAGGGAACAAGGAAAATAAAGCAAATAAAAGAATACTGAGGCCTTATTTTAAACAAACAGCTCTGGGAAAAAGGCGGGAAAAAGGCAGGAAAAAGGCAGTGAAAAATGCCTTTGGTGAACACAGTCTTTTTTCTTTTTATCCTTCTTCCTCTTTTTCCTAAATTAACAAGGCCTACAATATAATTTTACAGGTAGCAAAGCCTGGATTCAACCCTCCCTTTAAGTTACATGCTTAACTTAGGAGTCCAAACACTTCACCTCCCTCTCTAGTCAATGAAGACAGGCAGATTCAATCACTTGCCTTCCACTGTACTGGAGAATACTGGAGAAATCTGCTTTTAGCAGACTTCCAAAGTGTTAACGTAAGCTTTCCTGGCTGTAAGAGATGAACCCCACTCACTACCTAGGTGAAGGGACTTCTCAAATTCCATTCTAACTTTTGGATTGTAACAGGCCATGCTTGAACAGAGAGCACTTTCTGCTTAGCCCGTCAGAAGCTGCACCCTCCAGCAGGATGCAGGATCCTTTTACTCTCACTGTGGTGGCCTGAAGGATTAGACCACCCTCTAGTACTTGAATGACTAACACATTTCTCCTATCTGTAGGGATTCAAATTCAGGAAGCAAACAAAAAACTTTCTAGTGAAAGCATATCCTTAAAGGAACAAATTACTTCAATTATCCCACAGCCACGTACATCTGTCCTTAAACAAAGACCATGGAAGAAGGTACCAGTTACAATCCATACATGGATGTGGTAACAGCCTCTGCGCAAATAAATAAATAATTTAAAAAAACACACTGCATCACAGAGAATATGATCAACCCATTGATTATCATACCCCCCTTGCCTGCGAAGCTGAGACAGAAAGCCTAACAGAGTCCTTACAGTCAATGTTCCACTTGATTGTCCAGCCATGGGGTCGGAGTAAATCATGGACAGCTTCCAGGACCGTTTGCAACTTTTGTTTCTGACCAATTTCAGATTGCGTCACTTCTGCCACATTCAGTTTACGGTCAGCCAATTTTTCTGTATTTGAAAAAAAAAACCAACAAAAAGAACAGGCAAAATCAGATTAAACAAGGGCCTGAGTGGGAATAACGAGCACAGAGCACTGGGCAGAGCTGGACTCTGCTAGAAATTTTCCAAGAGAATGATTTTTCCTCAGAAAGCAAAATACCTGAAAGCAAACCTTTCATCAAAGTGTGTCAATTCCAATAAAACCTGTGATAGGAAACTGGTAAGGTCTGGCAGAACATGCTCATCAATCAGGTGTCAAAATATATTACAACTTTCAGATGGGCACCAAGTTAGTAATAATATTTATTGTACCTCCCATCTTCTTTCACTGCTGAAAAGCATTTGGCACAACACAGCCTTCACGACACAAGGAATCTGCATGGGTTTAATGGACTTTTTGAATAACAAGTTAATTTATGACAAAAAAGGGGAAATATTGTGTGAACATTTACTTCAGCTTGATAAGCTTTATTTCAGGTTAGCTGAAGGTATGAATTTAAGCTAAAGCAAACTTTGTCTCCTCAAACCATCAAAAGTCATAGACTCGTATGACCCACAGATTTGTACCGGCTTAGTGGAACTAATTTAAAGAAGTAAGTTGGTACAATCTTGTCATGTTGTTATGACATTGTCACATCATGGTTGATTACTTCCAAAAATGAACTAATGTAGGAAATTTTGTAAAATGCCATTACTAAACTTTAGTTCTCTTTCTGTAATATAATTATTTGTTGCCAAAGTCTTAGACAAGTCACTCTTCTCTTCCACTGCATTGTGGCCCTTGCCAAAGACACAAGAGCTGAATTTCTCTAAAAAAGAAGAAGGAGAGCTGAGGAAGGTGGGGTAGAGTCCTCCAGCCACCAGAGCAATGAGAGCAGCTGATCTCTTTTATCCCTCCACCCTGGGGAAAACAATGGTCAAACTCACTGTACTGCTGGGACTAGGAGGTCAGGACTGGTTGAATATATTCCAATTATATATTATTATTCCAGTCTTTAAAACAAAAAAACATACTTCACCAAAACTGTTTTCACAAAGTGGGACGGGCTTCAACTCTAAACATTCTTTCAGAAACATTTCAGAGTTGTCAAAAGCTATTATTCCAATAATGGAAATATTTCTGCTCTCAAGTTCAAGAGTATGTTTCTTCTGGACATTTCACCTAGCTGAAGATATACTTATCTATTTTTTAAAAAGTGACAGAAATACAAAAGTACTTTAATAACCCAAACAGAATAGACTTGCAGGTTATCAACTTACAAATACTTTGAACATTTTGACTGTTTCTGTCAATCTACAGTAGGAAATTTTTATCAATATCTGAATAATATTAATGGGAAAAATGTTCTTTAGCCAAGATGTCTCTGAATCTTTTTTAAACTGACTACCAAAACATGTAAATATTATTTTAAATTATTTTAGATGTTTTTTAAAAAAATTATACTACAAGACTCATTTTTTTGGTCACGTGTTATGGCTCCTATCTATTCTCAGCCCAGTTTAGCCGCCAGTCAGCAAGCAGAAATTTATCTCCTTTCACCCTGACGCCTTGTGTACAAGCCACTCCAGCCTCTCTGAGTGGCACTACTTGTACCTTGATAAAATCAACTAAACAAGGAGCTCCACCTCAATCAGTCAGACAGCCATTTACTAATCTCTTACTCCAAACTGCTTCAAAATAAGCCCACTGACAAGCTGTTGTCTTTCATCTTTTTTTTGTGTCTGCCTATCAAGACAGATGTTCTTGAAACATCTCTAACACACATAAGGAATGATAACTACTGCTTGAAGTTTAATGACCCTACTTTGTTAGCCTTTCCTGCAGGCACCAGAAAAGAAGACTTGCACAACAGAGGGCTGACTTAATTCTGAGGCCTTGAGCATCAGGAGCACCACCACAAGCATGACATGCTTTGCCTCTTGCATCAATGAAACAGCACGAAGATGGATAGATTCAGTAATATAAGTCTTGCTGAAGAAACCAAGACACCACTGAAGAACAACACAAGATTGGGGCTGAGTTGTGATAGCTTCAGATCAGGGGAGAGGCATTTGCTCTCCAGTCAGAGGCTCAACAGGAAGAAAACAAGGAAAAACCAGTCCAGTTAAAGTCTCAGGCTGCAAAATGTACATGCCCACCTTTCCTGCTGTAAGATATGCTAAGTCCAACTGAGCTACAGATGTATGTATGTATGTACAACTAAGCACTTCCTAAATGTCTGCAGGCCTGAGGGTGGAACCATGGCCTCCACAGGGAGCGTAAGAAAGCAGTGATACCTGTGACAGATGGCTACAATGAAATGCACTACCACCTGCTGAAACAGCAGTGTCTATATGTTAAGAAGTACAACTGTATTCACACAAATACTCCCCAGCTAAAATTAACTCTACACCCCTGCTCCCCACTATGTCTGGAGGGTCCCAGCTGCAGTCTAACCAAGCAGTGTTAAAAGTATTCTTGTTTTATTCCTCAAGTTATTTTTGAAGAGTTTTAATTGCACACCAAGTTAATTGTTGTTAACCAATTTTAAAAGCTTGTGAATGTTCACCAAAATGCTGCAGACCTGTTATTTAAGGGGCATATGCAGAAAATTCAGTAAGCAGCATCCATTAGCACCACTAGGTCCTCTTGCCCCACTCTGACACATACATCCCACATCCCAGCCCACTCTTGAAAACATGTCATAAGTAAACTGAGAGCAGTCTGACTATCTGTCTCCAAGAAATAGCGTGGATTTGCAATGGCACTTGAAGCTTCAAGTCGCTTTGTTTGCTAAAAGCATCCCCATAAATCACTGCATCATCATAAGGTTTTCTCCATTGTGTTTCTTGCGTGAACACACACATTGCAAAGATGTAAGGGTGTTGCAAAATCACAATTGCTTAACTGACTATATCCTTTCAGGAATCATTTGCACATAAGTGCACGGCATGAGTATGTGCCTGTGGCCACACATTCTCTTTTTCTCATTTTTATCCCTAGAAGTAATTCTATCGGGACCTCAAAAAAGCTCTCAGCCCAAAAGCTTTCAGAAGCAAAGTATAGAGAAAAGTTTGGATCACATGGCTTCTGCTTGGTCCCCCAGTGTAAACATGAATCTCTTCACCTTTTTTCTGCCACATATTTCAGCTGTCTGGACTATACTTAGTCCATGAAACAGATACCTAGGAATCATCTGGATTTTCTGCCCTTTCAGCAGACAGCCTGAGAAGAACAGATGGAGAAGCTGACACTGTAGCTTTCAGTGAAACAAACTGTATCCCTGGTGAGATGGTGAGTTACTGTACAGAGCTGCTGCTGTCTGCAGCTTTCGAAGAGATTAACTTGGGCCCCTTCCAGTCTTTGGGGCCGCCTTCTCTTGTGTAAACTCACCTAGCAGCTTTTGCAGCACCTGCCCATCATAAAGGTCCTCTTCAAGCTGTTTGACAATGATTCTCTCCTCCACCAGCACATCATTAATCCAGTCAATTAGAACCTGAAAGTACAGAAAAAAGAGGCAAATGTCAAAAAACCGCTGAAATATGTTCCTTCCATTCAAGGCAGTAATCAGGAATATAAAACAGAGCAAGAGTATTTATGTATTTCCAAGTTACAGAGAAATAACAAAGAGATGCATCATTGCTTTTAATTCAGGTCTTGCAGCATGGTAATTTTAGTGCCCTCTACTTTTCCTCATTAAAATGTCTCCTCATTGCACCAATTCTAAAGCAAGTAGCAACTAGTAGCTCTGCAACAATAACCTTTGCTAGTATCTATGTTCTCCAGGTCCCAAAACTCATGTCTTACCTGTTTTATGTGAACAGCAGACCTGCCAATAGATGACAATAGTCCCACACTCCCACCAGGATCTCTACCCTGAATAGATGTGAGTGGTGTACCAGAAAGAAGACCTTCAGAGGGGAACGAGTGAACGCTCATGAACAGGAGCTAAACAGACCCACCAGCTAGATCCCCACCATTAGCAACAGGATAAGGCATTTTATCTTAAGCTATTGCAGAATACAGAAGTCTGGAATTAAAATTTTGGTCAAATGGGCCTGATAACCATTCTACAACATATATAATAGTCCCCATACGCTGACTACCATAACTATAAAAATCATTCAGTCACCTGCAAAACAGCAATGAACATAAAGAACCTTTAAAAAGAAAAGGAACAGAGTTAAGTTTTCCAGGTGCCAAAGATAATAATTTCCAAACAGTTACAGGAAAAACAGCCTTGACTGTTTGAAGTTGGCAGTAGTGCTTTCCTCTAGTTTATTATTTGGAAAATTAAATTACTTTCACAAAAACAATATAGTTCTGTAGGAAGAGATGCAATGTTAAATCCTGTTAAATCCTTGATTCTATAAGAGGAGAAGAGTATTGCCAATCACAGACATGCAAAATCCATTAACTAGAGCCACCTAAAGCAATAAGCCTCATTTAAAAATTCTGGAGTTTTTAATTTGCTTCATATAAAGTTGTGGATTCTTTAAATTCACTTTCTGATTAGATCCCATACTTCTGCCTCTTCTCGGCAGTCATGATGGCTAAGAAAGTTTCAGGGTTTTAATATACAAGAAATTGTGAAACAAAAGCAAATAAACAAAATACAGACAGGCTTGCACTGGAAAACACCCACCTTGGCAATCCTAGGAAACATGAGCATTTGAATATGTTGGTCACAAGGACATTTAAGTACTTCAGCCTGGCTACTGAGGTTCATTGGATCTACCAACCTCAGGTAAGTTTTGCTAGGCTTAGTGTCCACAAAGAAGTTTACAATCCAAATGTGAAATACTAATGCTTCATGTACCTCTAATCTTTATCTTTAGTACTTCCAAAGCATGCTGAACATGTGCAGGGCTGAAACTCAGCTCTAAAAATAGTGTAAGTGGCAAATTTTAGCCGGGTGATATGTCAACCAGCCAATTCATGGAAAGCAAGGATCAGCATCAGTACTCATGTACGTAAATCACTTTTGCCCTCTAAGCTGCCCAGAGGGATGAAAAATCTCAATAATCAAAATGACTCCTCTAAAGAGCTTTCTTTCAAAATAAAGCTTTTCTGATAAGTTATTCACTAGTCAATATGAGCAATTTGTATCAAAAATGGTCTTCTCTAGAGCAGGTAAAGGAAAAGTGGAGGTGACATTTGAAGACAGATGTGGATATACAAAGATGTGCTCTGCACCAGTATTATTGCCCCACTGCTCCCCTGTGACCTTGCAGGAACCTCATCTATCACTTGGGCCATTCCCTCTATCAGATGGCCTCCGCTGTGCGGTTACAGCTACCACCACTGTTCCAACACATGCCGCCAAGTTGTTCCACACTCCCGCATCCACCTAATGCCATTTGTTGGGCAGGAGGATCATACAGTTTCTCCCTCTCCTTCCTCTGCCTCATGCTCCCCTCCTGCAACACCTTCATGGCTTGCACTGCCAATGAACTGACAACCGCACTTCTGCTTGAGCAGCCCAGCCTGCTGGCACACCGGCTACCCCTGGCACCCAGGGTCCTGCATTGAAAGGGGTATTGCAGCACTGTGCCCTGGCAGGTACAGTCATCCTCTCACTTTGGTCATGGTCACAAGGAGCAATGCTGGGAAATCTGTCTCCTGACACATGCTCCAACATGCTCTGGAAACCATCTTGCTTCTGTGTCACACAGCCTGACATATATACCACATATAGGCAGAGAAAAATGTCAAGACAATTGCTCTTCCTGCGTTTCACCCTCTAGCAGTTCTCAGGATGCCTCTTCAGCAGCCTCTGGATAAGGTAAACTCTCCCTGCCCAGTCCTTCTCCTCTAGATTTAAAGCTAGGGTTTTCAAAAAATCATAACATGTCAGCTACCATCCAGCACAGGGCATCAAGCCTTTAGATTTCCTTTGAAAACCCCAACCAAAATTAGCTCATCAGAGATTATAGCCAGCAAAAGTTAAATGCAAGAAGATGCAGCCTAAATAAAAGTTAGCAGAGCTCTGCTCCGCAGGTGGGGAACCATGACCACATTTGCAGAGAAAACTCCAATCAGCTATTCTTGTCTCTTTCAACCTTTTTCAGGGGATAGAAGGACATTTATGGTAGAGAGCTGGAGAGAAACATTAGACAAGTTAGCAAAGGATTATCACAGCTGGAAGACAATGAGAAGAGGAATACCATCTTTCACGTCGAAAACCATTCACCGGTGATACAGAAAAGCGAGTCCTAAATAACAAGATACTTTCTTGTCCCAGATCATCCAGAAAGAGATTTTTGAAGCCTGTCAGTAAGGTGACTGCCCAGTTCCAAAATGATACAAGTTTGACACACATAGACATCAATAGAAAAACAACTGAAGAAATCAAAGTCATAGAAGATTTAGGTCTTCCATGAGATTTAGAGAGCAGACTTTCAAAAATTATCTGAAGTTCAGCTGAAATTATCATTTGATAATCAGATCCCATTACAGTCCCTATAGGAAGAGGCCAGATTTCCAAAAGTCCTCAGAAGCTTTGTTAAAGGAAGACTCGGGATGCTAAACTATTTGAAACCATTAATAAACATTTTATTTTGTCTGTCCTGTGCTGAATGGTATTGAAGTCAGAATCTAGAAAATGCCAAGGAATTAAAAGTAAAAGTCTGGAAGTACCTTCTAACGTAGGAGCCAACATCCCATTACCAAGAGTGTAGGTACACAGGAATCACAAAGTGGCTTTGGGTACAGGGTGTTAAAAAAGGGAAATACTTACACTGTGTGCTACTTAAATGTTTCAGAGAAATTTAGCACTGAAAAACTTTTGGCAAAAAAGTACATAAGAGAGATACAAATTAAACAAGGTCTAGCCATAGTTATTTTGTTATTGTAATAGTTCAGCACCTGAATGAAAGAAAAATATCCCAAAGAATATTCTAACTTCTTTAGTATTCAGACTACAACTCCAGCTCTGCTAGAAAAAATGAATTTGCAATTTATATTTAAGAAAAAAAAAAACCAAGTGGGTTTTTTTTAACAGCCCTTGAAGACTGGCAATGGGATGTGATTAAAAAACAAACCAACCAACCCCAAAAATCTGCTGTCCCACCTCTTGATTTCCTGATGGTGTCTTAATTAGGAACCTGGAACAATCTTTCTGCACAGAATTTTATTTTAGCTTTTACAAGGGAAATAAAGCACCGTATTGCTTATTGAAATGACGAACATGCAGAAATACTTTGTGTCTCTCTGCTCACAGAAAGTCAGCTCTCCAGTTCTTTGCTCCAAGCAATAGAGCAAAAAGTTCTTTGCTCTTTGCAAAGACAGAAGCAGAAAATATTCAATAACCTGAATGTCTAAAAATGTCAACAGCTTGATACAGGCAGAGAGTACTTGATGGGAAGCAGACAGAAGGTGCAGAGAGCTTTTCCTGTGCATGAAAATATGCTTAACTTTGATCTGTCTGGTCTCACACTCTACCCATTCCTTCATTTCTGTACCTGCACTTCATACATCTGCAGTTCAATATTGCCTTTTAAGCTCAGGCTACATATGCTGCATTAAATAACAGGCATAAGGGAAACACTGCAGGACTGAGGAAGTGCTTTATTGCAAAGCCTGTTCTCCCAGTATCAGCCCTAACACCATGCCTCTCCTTACATGCAACGGCTGGTGAAGCCACCACAAGATCCCACATGTAGCTAATGATCTTCAATGCACCTGAGACTCATCTTCTTGTGCAGCACTTGCGGACTCACAAAACAGCATGCTGGTACATGGAAATGTTTGTTAGGTCACTTAACTTCTCATACCTTCATAAAAAGCTGCTTTTCTATAGTCTTCTATAGTATTTGGGATTAGCAGCGTGATTTTAAAACTTTAATACAATATCCTCATGTCCTCAAAACCATGCCTGCCCTTTCATGCATATCCATACTCATATAAAACATCTCCGAACTGCGTCAAATGCTCAGACATGTGCGTTTGTAGTTGTAAAATTTCCAGCAGTGCTTTAAAATCTGACACATCCGTTTATATCATTTTTAGGACAAATGCATATGTCTGGTTAAATGAGCCACGTTGCATTACTAAACACTGGGCTGAAAACTGAAATTCACCATGAGGCAGACAGCTGAAACAAAACAGTGCTAGAAATCTAGAAGGAAAAATGAGTCTGCCTGGCTGATTTGGTTTTTTAGTTCATGCAAGATGGGTTTTTACATCAAACTTCACCAGCTTGGTGAAGCATTTTTGTTCTGCAAGCTGGCTGCTCCCATGGCAGTGAGGTACATTCAGATTTAATCTGCAGAGTTCAAGGGCATAAGGACCCCACAGTCACTGCTATAAAGTAATGAACAAAATGAAAAACAAGACAAAATACACGAACACATCTAGCACAATGGGAAAACAGGAAGCCCAGTCACCAAAAACAGCAAAGAAAGAAACCCCTGATTTCAATGACCCTTTTTCCCCCGACTTCTGGAAGAATTAGGAAGCAGAGATCGAAGATATGAAAGCTTAGCTGGCTTCAGGGTTGAGCATGGAAATTAGTATTAAAAATTCATATTCAGGCCTGGAAACTATTGACTAAGCACAAAGCACTGGCAGCCTGTAAACAAAGAGAAGGCTTCTTGTTTTCAAAAGCAGAGCACGGAGCATTTAGGAAGCATGGTTTCATCTGGTCAGACGTGAAACCTTACCGAAAGGACAGTGGCTTCATTTTGGTTTTCTCTTCACCACAGTGAAATTTAAAAAAGCCATAAAATTAGACATGGAAAAAGGTGATAATTTCTAGGACAGTGAATGATTTACTACAAATGAGAATGTTTACTCCTTTCAGGCAGTATCTAGAGCAGCAGTGTTTGGATCTGTATTAAGTTTAGATGAGGCTTTAAAAGCCAAAAGTTGTTGCGGTATCAGCTGATCTTACAGAAGTCTTTGCAGGGAGGGAAAGTATCTTGCAACTGTGACTTGCTGTCTTTTGTCAAGGCAAGGCACTTTCAGACGGGACCCAATTCTTGCAAGCTGCTGTTCTAAAATTTTGGGTTCAATTAGTAGAAGCTCTTCTTCATGCTTTTCCTACCAAAATACATGAGAAAACCCTAGGAAATCTGCCACTTACGTTAAATGTTAAAATATCTTTTCAAAGTCTCTGACTCAATTCCTACAGCCTATTAACTCTAATTTTGTTTAGGATGACAACCATCAATGAAGCTTTTGAAACTTTTACCCTTCAGCCATATCCAAAACAGAAGGGGGAAAAAAAGATTCCTTTCACCTTTACACCCAATACACAAAGAAACACACATGAACAACAAGGAAAGCACACATAGATCAGCCTCCTTTTTTTTGTTTTTAAGTATTCAAAAGAGAGCTAGAAGAACTCCCAAACACACTTCACAATTAGTGACATGGACCAACTAAGGGAACATTATATATTAATGGAAACTGAATTTTAAACAGATTCACAATAACATAGACTAGAAACCTGACTCTGACGTATACAAGAAAAAAAATATATCACAGGACACCTCTGTATCCGATCACAAAACAGCCCAAACTTGTAATTCAAATGCTTACTTTAAGTTAGTTGTGCACTTGTCACTTGGCAAATATTGGGGAATGAGTAAAAGAAGCTCACACATTTCAGACACCAGAAATAGAGTATTTTATGCATAAATTATTTTTTTAAATATATATATATATATAAATAAAACATACATGTACTAAACTGTGTTTGATTACACACAGAGCAAATGAAGCAAGGAAAAAAAGGCTGCTGGCCACAGAGGGAACTTAGTTGAACGCTTCATATTGACAAATTGTGGCCAACTATTTTTAGAATACCGTCAATGATGGCAACAAACAACACTTTGTGGCATAATTCTAGTTCCTGATGATTTTCATATGTGCAAGAGGACTTAACACAGGTATTTTAGCATCCTCAATTAAGCAGCCTTCAACAAGGGGATTCACTGTATATTTGCTTTAATAAGAGTAATGAGGCTTTTTGTTGGGGTTTTTTTCTGTTGGTCTCTCTGTGTTACCACAATGCTATACAATCTGTCTCTCCAGAGTTACAACGGCTCTGTCAAAATCACTTCCAAATGCTCACACAAGCTTGCACTGATCAATCCACTATGCATATAATTCCTATGGCATGAGGCTAGCAGAAATTAAAACAACATTTTGTGGAGACAAAGAGATATTAAAGCAGTGTCAGCAACAGATATCTCTGCTGCTTCTTTGCACTGAGATCCATTTACCCAACTGCATGTGACTGACAGAACAGAAACACTCAACTCAATGATGGCAAACCATTGGCATGTCTAACTCTGGCGTTGAAAGAAATTTGGGTTGGCACCAATGAAACTAAGTCATACTGCCAAATTTCAAAAGGCACGTGGCTCTACTGCTGCTATTGAAACATTCCTCTCTGAGGAGAAAAGAGAGAGAACCACTTTGAACCTCCATCTATTCAACTCCTCACTCCTTGCTAGTCCGTGGAGATGAAATTTCAAGCTCTGTGGGGCAGGCAGTCTTTTCTGCTGGCTGCTGCTGTATAGCACTCAGCACGGCTAATTCTCATCCAGCACTGGGGCTCTTGGAAAATGCATTAACCACTGAAGAACAGAAAATAAGGAATAAATTGCTCATTTTTTTGCATTATCCAAACTCTGTGGCATAAAATAGGTTTTGCCAACATAATTCAAACCTCTCCGTGCCTTACAGATTCACACCAACATAGTGTTAAATATTTCTCTAGCTGAATCTCTGTAAAAACTCTCAACTGCTGAGAGGTATGCAAATGATTAGCAATTACCTAAATTACATAATTTTCAAGTAGGCACTCTACAGGACACATCTCTCCTTTGAGGATGACCCCAAGGGAACAATCTCCAGTTACATGCTGTTCCCTGCACGAGCTGCTCCAGTTCAATTGGTAATACGTTACTCTCTCTTCATGCAAGTGTAAACTGGCGTAGTGAACCAGAGCCTGATTCTGCCATGTGCTGTAAGCACTCAGACACGTTCTTGAGTGCTGCTCTAGCCCTGATTTTCATTCCTCCTGAAGGTTTTCAGGTTTTTAAACTGGAAAATATAACCTTGCTAGACTATGACATCCAGGGACGGCTCACCAACTCATATTAAATTCAACAGCAAAATTCCCAATTTAAAAGCAATTCTGATCTCAGTATCAAGTCTCCTGCATCACAGAGTGCATCTGGTTCCTTCACTGCAACGACTCTGGTTCAGCTGAATTATTCATGATAATATCGCTGCTTCACTAGCAAAGAAACCACAGTACATTTTGAAAGAGTGGTGCAAGACCACCGTACCTTTTGAGAGAATTAATGGATTTAGGTACTAGCAAAGAAAGAATGTGCAAATTCACTTGATTTAAAACCACAATGTATTCCAGGTGAATTAGAATAACAAAGAAATTTGAGCACAGCTCCTTGCTAAACTCGGTTTGATGTGGTTTTGTAATCCTAAACATGTTATTGCAGTGTTAATAACAGATCACTGGGTTTGTTTTAAAGATGTACCAGGTAAGCAGTTTGCTGAGGCATTCTGTGAAGCATATGTGTGCAGCCAGGGTGCACAAGGTTTCCTGAAAGGAATGGGCCACAGCTCAACCCCCTGTCTGGAGACAGTATACACTATCCAGTTTTCAGACCCACCCAGCTACAGCTGCATTGTTGCTTCTAACAAAAATAATTTTTTAAAATAATTTTAAAATAATAAAGAGGAAGTGTGGCGGGAAGTATAACACAAGCACAAATGCTTTTTGGAAAGAGATCACATTTGTTCAGAATTGCCATCCCTTCTATTCCTGCTCAAGCTTTCACTATGTTAACAACCTCAACGACTTACTGCATAGAAAAGGTTCTCCTAAACACTAGTCCCTCAAGATCAAATCCTCCATCATACCTGGCAGAAACTATGAGTGCTGCTGAGGCAGGAATCCAAACTTCACATCAGCACAGCTGGGAACACCATTATCAACACAGGTTGATAATGTGTTGTTGGCAGGTGTCTCTAGTGACAATACAGATTCAGGACAATCTGGCCCTGCCCCAGGACACAGGTAAACTGGGGACTTTCCTTTAAAAAAAACAACAGAATATAGGGCAAGAAGAATCTCAGTTACAACTTTCCTGTACCACCAGAGGTCTCCTCATTGTCCCCTACCATGCCCTTGCTCATTTCAGTCCTACTCTTTCTTCTCCTGAAATCTCACTAATGCTTTCCAAAGCTCCTTCCCCGTTTTCATAAACAGGAGGAACCTAGGTTGATGTGCAGTGACTGCAGGTAGATTCAAGCTAAGCACTGATCCTCGCTGTGATAATCACAAGGATATAAATGGAGCTTTACTCCATAACTACCATGAGCACTCTGACATTCAGCCTTTTCTTGTTTCTCTCATTGTTGATTTTAGCCTTACCTCGTTGATGACCTCAGTTTTCACAGATACATTTCAGTAACAAGTTGTTATTCCTCAACTGTGTTCTTGGTAACCAGCTTGTAAATGACTCCGGCTCACTAGTTAAAGATTTGAAGAAGGACAAAATATTGATTTCCTACCTTGATCAGTTCTTTGAACTTGGGGTCTTCTTTTGAGTTAGGATCAATCATAGTGCGTTCCTCATTCTCCTCTGTCCAAGTAAAATGGGAAACTTTAGTGAGATCCACTTCAAATGTACACTGCTGAAATACTGCAACAATTCCTAATCATGAAGTGGCCTGTCAGCTGATCAAGAAATGACAGTGCCTCGTCATCATCTTAGCAAGGGAACATCCGATGATCAAAGCGTTAGGCATTTTTAGAGACACACAATCAACCAACCTTTGGCAGAATTATCTTTACAACAGCACATACAGACACGTGTATCACGTGCATGTTTATATGCTACCGTAGATATGGATACCAGTATTTAGGAAGTAGCTGAAGCAATTCTCTTATTTTAAATTCTGGTGCTTGCTTTCAAGTAGCAGACCTCTCCCTGCACCCTTCATTTTAGCTCCTTTAGTAGCCAAGTGGTAGCTGTGATCTAGGGTGGATCTGTTCCTTTCAGTGGAGAGCAAACGCTGGCTACTACACAAGAGGAACACAAGGATGGGTGACAGTGTCACAGCTATGTGAGGAGATCCCCGTCTCTTCAGCTAAAATAATTATTTATAAACCCCATGGATTTATCTTTAGCTGAGTCTAGACAGGCCATATGGAATCCTATTTTCCTATTGGTTTCTCAATTCCTTCCAGCATGACAACAAAGGAGGGGTTTCGGAATGACTATAGGTCAGGCCATTGCCACACTGCACAGAGGAACCCTTTAAAACCTGACAATGACCAACCTAGAGTGACTTCCTATTGCAGTGCTAGACTTCACTGCTGTCAGATGGGAAACATGACACTCGCACATCCTAGACACAAGACAGACTATACCATCTAACTGGTTACCTTAGACTTCACCCAGACATTTGGGTTCAGCATTTTCCAGGGCCTCTTATCTTTATTAAAAAAATAAGACCCTACTATCTGAACATACATGACAAATTTCCACAAACCTACGAAAAAACATTAATTCTTTTGCTGCTTTTTCTCCCCTGTTCCTTTACTTCCTCATTACTGACTAGGATGAGTCAGGCAGTCTAGTCGTAAGGAAGTGACACCCACTACACACCCAAAATACTGCTAACTGAAACCCTGAACAAGATTTGACCCATAACGGTATACGATTCACCACAGAACTTTGCTTAAGGTTCACCGGTGGTCATGTCTTTGCATGACAGGCCTTCAGGAGTGGTCCTGCATCTTCTGAAGTCATACACACCTTCAGTGGTACCCAGAAGAAATTACTGGAGACACTCCTGATCCATACATATACACAGAGCAATCAACGCTTTGCCCACGTCTCAGAAGAACAGTATTTTGCATTTCCCACTACTCCTCTAATCAGAAAATCTAAATGACTAACGCTTTTTTGTTGTCAATTTACTGTTTTATTATTTGTCTCCATGACAGCTTGCTTCAGCTAATTCCGTAGATTAAGAGACATATGGCTAGGAAAGAACAAAGTGTTTTATTCCAACAAGTTTTAAACACTTTTTGCCATTAAATTATGCTGTTGCTCTTGTAGGGACTCGGGGAGGGGGGGAACGGAGAGAACAGGAATTGGAATATTTACCTTCTTTCTACAAAGCATTGCTTGTTTTACGTACTTCTATCCTAATCACATTTAATTACTATTTTCAGCAGCTTAAAAGCTCATCTTTTCATTCAGTATCAGGTCCCATTTTGCTGTACTGTCACTTGCAAAGTGGCAGCAGTAACCCAAGGAGGAACACGGCATCCACTAGTTAACAACAGTGTAGTATGTACATTGAGACAAGGCAGTCTAAGGGTTCCACAGGAACCACAACACACACTTCTGCTACAGGCTTTCTGTGGGTTGGTCCTTTTGCACTTCAGTTCCCCATCTATATAGAGAGAGAAGATACCACTTCCTTACCAAAGAAGGATGTCTGAGATGCACTTCGCCAATGGGTTAATGGAACTGAAGTAAATCTTAAGCAGACAAATTCAGAAGTTTTTTCCATCTGATTCTTTGCAAACCTCAACTTTCTATCTACTTTCAGGATGATCACAGAAGAACTCAAGTTCTCTGCCAATTCATTGAACAAGTCAATTTTCCCATAAACTACCTAGTTTAAGTGTATCTGCATAGCTGGCACTGCTTTTTAAATTCCATTTTAGCCCTTCTGATTTCTAGTCTACATGTGACATGCAACAGTTCTCAATTCTCGTGCCCAATTCTCTCAGTTTCAACTGAGCAAATTACATTCAACAGTAAAGCAATAGATATGGGGGTCACAGTGGCCACCTTCATTAATAATCGTTTAGTCGAGGTCTGTAGCACAAACACTTTACCTAATAGTGTGTCTTCTGGATGGATGTCCATGGTGCTTGGGTTCATTGGTGCATTGATAGCATTTTTACCTTCTTCTTGGAGGTCACTCACTGGATAGAGGGAAAAAACAGAAAGAAAGACTGTAATAAATGCAAACTTTGCAGATATGTAAGGGCTGAAGAGGGTATTCATAATAAGAGAAAACATCTGGTAGATCCATTTCAAAATGGGCCCACAGTTTATGGAATTAAGAACTGCAGCCGCAGTGGAAAATAAAATCAAAGTAACATCCTTTTATAGCTTCTTATTAAACTGAGCCACGACACAACTGGCTGAAAATATTTTGCAAGAAACCCAATTCTGTGGTAAGAGCAACCTCAGAGTGCTTGTTTCTCCAGAAGGAAGGGGTGTGAGCTTTGTCTGCAGGACAACTCAGATCTAGAGCAGACAGCAAACTGTAAAACCAAACTCCTTTTCTGATAGCACGACCACCACTCATCACCACCTTTTCCAGCTGCAGAACACCAGGAACTGCAAGTTGCTACTGGCCTTATTAAAAGCCTCAGAGAATCCCAGGGAGGCCTACCAAATAAAGATGCAAATGTATTTAATTCTAGCAATGCTGCTGGCTAAAAATAGATGTAGCATGATCTGGTGAACACAAATCTGGAATTTGTGATTTCGAGCTCTTGTCCTAAACCTACAACTGTTGTTTGGGAAAGTCAGTAAAGTACCCTTCATCAATAAAATAGATATCAAAATACTCCCCTACGTCCTGCCACATGGGAGGAACTGAACTTGAGGACAAGTACCGAATAGTTCTTTAGTATCTTCACAGAGCTTGACAGTAAGAAAAGCACTAGCAATGCTATAACACTTTTACACTCTCCAAGGCACATCTCCCCCTAAACTCAGATAACGATTATTTATTATAAGATAAGCTATTGAAATACATGCATTTGAAACAGGAGACACAAGGACACCCAGTAACAGGCCCATCTATTCTGTGTTAGCATGGGCTAAGATCATTTGTGGCAGCATTTGTGGTATTGCAGTCTCCTTTGGGAGAGGTCCAAGTCCCATACTCTTTTCAGGAAAAAGCAAGGACTTCCAAATAAACAAGGTCTGCTAGACAAACTTTTCGGGCAAAGAAAAGGAGGAACAGCTAACATAGTCACAGTATGCCAACAAGCACTTCCTTCAAGAACAGCCACTATTCCCCTTTCCCACTGGAAAATCAAACCACAGTCTAATCATTTCCATGCTGTCTGCAAAGCTTACAAAATCCTGCATCAGTACTTGCTTTTTTCCTGCTTGATAGAAGGGGAAAACACAGAGATCCTACTGCCCCAGAGGAGGACAGGGAAGAAGAACACACTACAATCCCCATTCCTCTCACGGATACTTGAAACAGGTGCTTACAACGAGTTACCACATTTCTTAATTGCAGTTCCAAGATGTTAGTTAATTCTGGTTCACAGCATGATATTGAACATGACTAAAATCCTCAATTATGAAATGCTGTTCTTATGTTCTGCAAGCAACAAACACTAGTCTCATATTTTGAGACCTCATGCCTTATGAACCATGTTAGAGCAGCCGGTTAGAGCTAACACAGCACAAAGCCTGGGGGAAGGGGGGTTGCCAGGGGCTTTCTTTCTGTATTGTGTACATTCTGCAAAGGAAAGGGAAGGGAACAGCAGTCTCGACTGCAAACAGAATACAATGTCTGCAGGCTGAGATTTAACCTCCTGAATAAATGTCGTTACTAAAGAAACTCTTAATTACCCCTTTTCTGCACTCCTCATTTTCTTGGAAAACCCTCCAAACAAAAGTCAGGGAGCTAACAGGCCTCATGCAACAGACCAAACCAGCTCTAACAGCATGCCTTACCCAGCCCTGTTTGCATTGCGCCCAACTAGAGCTTTCTCATCCGAGCAGCTCCAACTGTTGTGATGCCAACAGGAATACAGCCACCAGGAGGCACAAAATCGCGCGGAAACTGGACATTACAAGTAAGATATTTAAAACACTGCTAGGACTATAAATGCCCAAATTCCACTTAAATCGGACTCCTTTTGGAAGTACCAGCCTTGTTTCTAGATGTAACTCTCTTTTCATTATTATAGCATTGCTGTCATTCTGGGAATCCCAAGTGTTCAATAAGGTCAGGGCATTGCTGTTCCTAACGCTCTGCAAATGCAGAAGCGAGCTGCTAGGTTCCTCTGGGCAGTGAATAGATGGTACTGTCTTCAGTGTATGCTATATAAACAAAATGCTGCACACATTTCAAGCCAGAATACTTTTAAATGCAGCTAAACTAGTTTTATTCCCAAAAGTTCAATTAAGATGATACACTTGCTCTTTTTTTTTTTAATGTAAAAATGATCTCCACTCTTCCTAACAAAAATATCTTGTTTCTGAGGAATTTACTAAACTGAAAGAAAACATTAATATGAATTTGTGTATTAAGCCCCCACCCCTCATGGCATGAAGAGCCACATAAAACCCTTATGCTTGCCTTCAGATCCAGTGTGGCCGGGCCAGATCCCCTAGGACCAAAACATCCTCTACTACTGCTACCAGCAAAGCATGGCTAGGTCAGCAGAAAGCCTCCCAAAACCTGCTGCCCAGGGACAGCCCTGCTTACAGAAAGCCCGTACACCAGGTCCTAGGCAGACAGCTTAGGAAGAGATTCTTGCTACAGATGTAATGTTTCCTACCTCCTTTTTTGCGCCTCTTACACAGGAGCCCTGCCATCCCGACCCTAGCAGCATGAACAGGTCACAGATGAACCGCATGAGCAGTCTGAATGCCGAAGGAGCGGCAGCAACTGGATAAGGGGCTGCCACCTCAGGACTGCCCAACCTACGTTAATTCGGGTATGGTGACACAGGAGGAGGCGCTAAGATAGCCTCCCAGCTGCTAGGTGGTGGGGGGAGCCGGGAGGGAGGACGCAGCACTTGGCCATGAACTCCCAGCCAGGAATCTCTCCCTATCCTTGCCACTTCTGCAGATAGCCAAGTGCCTCCCTTGGCCTGCTGCTGGCCACCTAAGAGCAGGCACCTCAAAGATGGCATTTTCTCTGCAAGGAGCTTCATGAGAAAGTCATCTCCACCCTCTGGCCAAAGCACAGTCAGGTTCCCCACCACGACAGCTTGCCCCAGGAACACGCTGGTCCACAGAGTAACAGCCAGCATGCAGAGCAGCAATTGCGCTCAGGAACATAAATTTGCCAGGGTATTCCCAACAATTGCTGCACTCCAGAACCCTTTCACGCTGCGCTTGAACAAATGCTGAGGACTTTTTCCCTGCTCGCTGCCCCCAGTATTCACTTATCACTGCTGAGCAAAGAAACAGAAGCAGGAAAAGGAAACCAAGCCACAACGCTGGAAAAAAACCAGAGAACCCACAAATGAGCAAGTGAAGACAGTTAGAACAATAGTCAGGATGGAGCAACAGGTACATTTCTGAGAAGAACCTGATAGGTGTTTTAATGCAAATTTACAACAAAGAACAGCTGTCAGCCCATGCTTTCACAAACCCAAAGGTACTGTAAAAGATTATGGATATTAATCGATTGGCAAACGCCAACCTCCTTGACTTTGTACCAGCAACAGTGGCTTTGCCATGAGATTTAAACCAGATCTTTACATCAAACGAGCCATCCATGCATGAGGGCATTTTACTGGTAGAGCAGAGCTCCGCTTGCACAACAGGTTATAGTCATGGTAGGTCCCACATGAGGTATTACTGGTCCTTGCCTGCTCTCCACCTGCCCATTCACAGGTCCCCTTCTTTTCCCCTTCCCTTCCCCGCAGGAAACATCTTCCCATGTTGTGTTGGCATAGTTCTTTGCTCTCTAAATGAGATCTGTGTAAAACATCTTTCTCTAAAGCCTGATCATTTCATTTCATTTCATAGATCGGTCAGAAGAAACCTGCAGTAGGGGAAGACGGGAAGGGGTAGGAAACTGAGTACAGGCTGGAGTAGTGTCACTTAGTCCAGGCTGGTCCCCAGCAGAATCTTTCCTGTATCTGTTGCCCCAGGCCAGTTTGTTTGCTCCTGCTGGCACGCCACACCATGCCAGGGCAGAGGTCTCCCTCAGACGTGCCAGCAGAACTTGTACGAGCAGCCCCCAGCATCCAGGGAACGCTCTCCTGCCCACAAAAAGAGTTTGCTCCCACCTTAACCCACAACACAGATTCTGCTAAATGGTTACAGCCTTAACATAGAACTTATGATTGTTTAAATGACTCAGCTGTGAACTTACAGAGGACAAGTCAGGTGTAACTACAGGCACAGAAAGATGATGCCTTGGAAAGGTATCTGGCAGAATTAGCCACCATTTCTCCCAGATGTCTGCTATAGCCTCCCTCCCTTCTGCTGGAGATCTCCTCTCTGAGCAGATCCTCAATTAACAGGCAGCACTAGTCCTCCGAACCGCTTCAGCCAGCACTATACCAAACGTAACAAGGGACATGCAAGTGACCAAGGCATTCAGCAAAAACCCTAAGTATTTCCCTAAACCAGAAATTTAAATTCATGAATAAAAGGTCATTTCTCTATCGGTCCCCAGGAAAGGAGCAAGGGTTCCTGGCAGCCCTCCAATGTTTTAACAATCTCCTGGCAGTGTCAGCAGTCAACATGATTTAGTCACATTGGAAGCTGTGCTGGCCTTTCAAACAAATTAATATAATGAGCAGATCGCATACACACATGCTATACAGCACTACATCTGTAAGCCAGGCAGGCTGTCTCAGTGCACGGGATTACACACAAACTGCACAGAACAGGAGCAATTAGCTGCAGAAAGTTGGAAGCGCCACCAGAGCTATCACAGATTTCTCACAAGTCAGAAAATGGCCTTTAAAGTCAGCAGGAGCGCTATAAAAAGAAGAAAAGTCCCCGCTTTCTCCTTTTTATAAGAAAGAGCAAGCTGATGTCAACAATTTTATCCTTTCTACCTTCACTTTCAATAATTTTAGTGTAATTTTAAAAGATATCAACAACAGCACAGTTCATCTCTTAAGTCTACCATTCATTGCCTTGTTATTAAAAAATTGTCTGCAAGCCTCTGCATCTTACAAAAACAGATGGTAAATGCTACTTAATTTTAGCTCTAGATATTTCTGACTGCAAAGCTGAATCCCACCCCGCAGAAAGCAGCAGCTGTCGTGACGCTAATCACGGGTTTCAGGATACGGTGCTTTCCTTCGCATTCAATCAGTGCTGAGCTGGCTCTGCAGCACTGCCTGACCGCAACTTTTATACAACGTACTTTCATCTCGTGATTAGGCCCTAACTTTGGAAGCTATTAGCCTGGTTTGTTACCCTTGGCTCCATTACAGACGATTTGTTCAAGTAACTTTGTCATCTTCTTTGGTCGGAGCAGCACACAGAAGGGAAACATGCAATGACCATGTAACGTGAACTGCACGGGAAGCTCTTTTCCTGCCCCCAACGTCTCACTGCTTCCCAAGTTTCCTCGCTCTTCCCAGAGACAAAACCGCAACCAGCTGCACTTTTTCAGACAGTGACTCACCTGCCTGCAACTCATATCCTAAGAGTTCAGATAATCACATGCAAAATAGAAAGTCCATAGCCAAGACCATTTCTACCCCATTCAGACCAATGACACGACCCTCATTCACTCACACCTCAGTGAGACATGGCCATGGGACAAATCCCCCTGATGAAGCAGCCAACCCTTGCATAAGGGGGCAAAAGATCAAGCATCTGCTGGAGCTCCCATTTCCCACGTAAGGTGTCAGACCAGAAGGCAACAGGTCCCTGGTGGGTAAAGACCCTGCAGCGTCTATCCCTCAACCTGCTCTTCTGTTTGCCCATCACAGACCAACACACACAGAATTTCCACCTGACACCTAAAACTCCTTCACGAAAAGTCATCTTCAAAACTAAGCCTTCTAGGAACATAAAAAAAAAAAAGTTTTACAAAAACCGGTATTTTCAAAGAAGAACTGTTGTACTGGAAGATTTCAAACCAGCCTCAAACATAATGCATGCTGATACAGCGCGTCTCTTTTCTAGAGACAAACCACACACGCAACTCATCAGTCTGCTACTGCATTAGTAATAGCTTAACATTTACAAAAAGCTCTGAGATCTTTTGATAGAGACTGCAGGAGAAAGACAAAGCCTCCATTAATTATAATAGAGAATTAATAATCACAGGCAGATGAAAGGCAAAGACTTGATAAAATCCACATAAAGGCACTGTATCAAGGGACTGCATTCAAAGCAGAACTGTGGTAATAAAGAAAATTATTAATATGCCTCAGCAGGCAGACAAGGCACTCACAGCGGCCAGGCTCTGTCACTTAAAGAAATGGAAAGACCTAAAAAAAGGGAAGAGTAAAGCTAAAGGTAACTTTTAGGAAAGGGCTGTAACAATCCCTTTGTTTAGTTGCAAAGAGCTGGCCACGCTTGCTTAGAATCATAGAATCATAGAATCATTAAGGTTGAAAAAGACCTCTAAGATCATCGAGTCCAACCGTCAACCCAACACCACCATGCCCACTAAACCATGTCCCTAAGCACCACGTCTACACGTCTTTTAAATACCTCCAGGGATGGTGACTCAACCACTTCCCTGGGCAGGCTGTTCCAATGTTTAGCCACTCTTTCAGTAAAGAAAGTTTTCCTCACATCCAATCTAAACCTCCCCTGGTGCAACTTGGCAACTTGAGGCCATTTCCTCTCGTCCTTTCGCCAGTTACTTGGGAGAAGAGACCGACACCCGCCTCGCTACAACCTCCTTTCAGGTAGTTGTAGAGACCGATAAGGTCTCCCCTCAGCCTCCTTTTCTGCAGGCTAAACAACCACAGTTCCCTCAGCCGCTCCTCATAAGACTTGTTCTCTGTTCACGCTCTAACACCTCAATGTCCTTCTTGTAGTGAGGGGCACAAAACTGAACACAGTATTTGAGGTGCGGCCTCACCAGTGCCCAGTACAGGGGCACGATCACTTCCCTACTCCTGCTGGCCACACTATTTCTG
>NW_008825614.1:876797-878800 GCF_000699105.1 Pygoscelis adeliae
TTTCCAGCCACTCTTCCCCAAGCCTGTAGCGCTGCATGGGGTTGTTGTGGCCAAAGTGCAGGACCCGGCACTTGGCCTTGTTGAATCTCATACAGTTGGCCTGGGCCCATCGATCCAGCCTGTCCAGGTCCCTCTGCAGAGCCTTCCTACCCTCGAGCAGATCAACACTGCCGCCCAACTTGGTGTCGTCTGCAAACTTACTGAGGGTGCACTCGATCCCCTCATCCAGATCATTGATAAAGATATTAAACAGAACTGGCCCCAATACTGAGCCCTGGGGAACACCGCTCGTGACCGGCCGCCAACTGGATTGAACTCCATTTACCACAACTCTCTGGGCCCGGCCGTCCAGCCAGTTTTTGACCCAGCGCAGAGTACACCTGTCTAAGCCGTGAGCCGCCAGCTTCTCTAGGAGAATGCTGTGGGAGACGGTGTCAAAGGCCTTACTGAAGTCCAGGTAGACCACATCCACAGCCTTTCCCTTGTCCACTAGGCGGGTCACCTGGTCATAGAAGGAGATCAGGTTGGTCAAGCAGGACCTGCCTTCCATAAACCCGTGCTGGCTGGGCCTGATGCCCTGGTTGTCCCGCACCTGCCTTGTGAGCGCCCTCAAGATGATCCGCTCCATGATCTTCCCCGGCACTGAGGTCAGGCTAACAGGCCTGTAGTTCCCCGGATCCTCCTTCCGGCCCTTCTTGTAGATGGGCGTCACATTGGCCAGCCTCCAGTCGTCCGGGACCTCCCCCGTTAACCAGGACTGCTGATAGATGATGGAGAGCAGCTTGGCTAGCTCCTCCGCCAGCTCTCTCAGCACTCTCGGGTGGATCCCATCCGGCCCCATAGACTTGTGAGTATCCAGATGACGTAGCAGGTCGTTGACCGCTTCCTCTTGGATTATGGGGGGTTCATCCTGCTCGCCGTCCCTGTTTTCCAGCTCAGGGGGCCGAGTACCCTGAGGATAACTGGTCTGCCTGTTAAAGACTGAGGCAAAGAAGGCATTAAGTACCTCAGCCTTTTCCTCATCCTCGGTGACAATGTTCCCCCCCGCATCCAATAAAGGATGGAGATTCTCCTTGGCTCTCTTCTTGTCATTAATGTATTTGTAAAAACTTTTTTTGTTGTCTTTAACGACAGCGGCCAGGTTGCGTTCTAGCTGGGCTTTTGCCTTTCTCATTTCCTCTCTGCACGACCTAACGAGATCCCTGTACTCTTCTTGAGTCGCCTGCCCCTTCTTCCACAAGTGATAAACTCTCCTTTTTTTCCTGAGTCCCAGCAAAAGCTCCCCGTTCAGCCAGGCCGGTCGTCTTCTCCGCCCGTTCTTCTTGCGGCGTACAGGGACAGCCTGCTCCTGCGCCTTTAAGACTTCCTTCTTGAAGATCGTCCAGCCTTCCTGGACCCCTTTGCCCTTCAGGATGGTCTCCCAAGGGACTCTCTCAACCAGCGTCCTGAACAGGCCAAAGTCCGCCCTCCGGAAGTCCATGGTAGCAATTTTGCTGCCTCCCCTCCTTACTTCACCGAGAATTGAGAATTCTACCATTTCATGGTCGCTAAGCCCCAGACGGCCTCCGACCACCACATCTCCCACCAGTCCTTCTCTGTTTGTGAACAGCAGGTCGAGCGAGGCACCTCCCCTGGTAGGCTCACTTACCAGCTGTGTCAGGAAGTTGTCTTCCACACACTCCAGGAACCTCCTAGACTGCTTCCTCTCTGCCGTGTTGTATTTCCAGCAGATGTCCGGGAAGTTGAAGTCCCCCACGAGAACAAGGGCCAGCGATCGAGACACCTCTGCCAGCCGCTTGTAGAACGCTTCATCGGCCTCTTCATCCTGGTTGGGTGGTCTATAACAGACTCCCAGCAGGATATCTGCCTCGTTGGCCTTCCCCCTCATCCTTACCCATAAACACTCAACCGTATCATCATCACAATTGTTGAGCTCTAGACAATCGAAACACTCCCTAACATACAGAGCCACCCCACTGCCTCTCCTTCCTCGCCTGTCCCTT
>NW_008825614.1:878909-885546 GCF_000699105.1 Pygoscelis adeliae
GCCCATGCTGCGTGCATTGGTGTAGATGCACTTGAGCTGGGCTATCCATTTTGCCCCCAGCATTGGCATGCCACCCCATGGTTCATCTCTAGTGAGCCTGGTTTTATCCCCTTCCCCCTTTGAACCTAGTTTAAAGCCCTCTCAATGAACCCTGCCAATTCATGAGCAATGAATTTTTTTCCTTTTCCCCCTGTGAGACAGCTGAACTCCATCTGTCACCAGCAGGCCCGGTGCCGTGTAAACCTCCCCATGATCAAAAAAGCCAAAATTCCTCCGATGGCACCAGCCCCTGAGCCACGTGTTCATCAGGTGTGTTTTCCTGATCCTTTCAGCATTCTTCCCTGCCACTGTAGGGATTGAGGAAAACACTACCTGTGCTCCTGATCCCATCATTGCTTATATGATGGATGTGTTAAACTTACACAGATGAGTGGTCTATTCCGTGACTGCCAGAACAAAGATCTCCCCTTTACTTTTGCCAAGAGTAAAATATGTATCTAGCGTGGTAGCAGCATATCCAATACTTGAGCCAGTGAGAAACGTATGAGAAGCTGGGGTTTTGTTTTGTTTTGTTTATGAGGGTGAAATATTGCTTTCAGTTTTTCTCCCATGAAAATTCTTATCTTTCTATCGAGTTGTTTGGGTTTTTTCAAATTTTGGTGAAAAAAGAGTTTGCATTTTTTGGTGGATGACACCTGTGTTGAGATAGCCAATATTAACGCTGCTACAGTGATCCTGGCCAAGCCCTGCACATGTACCAGCCCTGCTGAAAAGAGGAAGGGTGTGTTGGGGCAGAACGGGAACAGGCAGAGAACCAGCAGCCTGGGAGACAAGAGCACTAAACAGACCACAGCAGCCACAGGTGGCTTTCAACATGACCAGCACTGGCAACTGAACACCAAATCAAACAAAATGAGACTCTGTAATTACTAAGCAGACAGATCTTTAGCCAGTTACATGGCCCACTTCAGCAAGAAAGCTGAATCCTACAAAATTAAGCTGCTGTGCTGAACCAGTTTTCTGCTCCAGCTCCCTGCAGGGCCCTGCGAATGCAGCGCTGGTGCTGCCGAGGAGGAAGGAGGATCCTGCCCTCACCCAGCCGCTGCCTGTGCTGGACAGCCATGGACAACACAACAGCCAGCCAAGCAGGACTGGCTACACGGGTACTGACACAACTAAACAGAGAAAACCATAGAATCATTTAGGTTGGAAAACACCTTCAAGACCATCAAGTCCAGCCGTTAACCTGGCACTGCCAAGTCCACCACTAAACCATGTCCCTAAGCACCATGTCTACACCTCTTTTAAATACCTCCAGGGATGGTGACTCAACCACTTCCCTGGGCAGCCTGTTCCAATGTTTAACCACTCTTTCAGTAACAACATTTTTCCTCACATCCAATCTAAACCTCCCCTGGCGCAACTTGAGGCCGTTTCCTCTTGTCGTATCGCTTGTTACTTGGGGGAAGAGACCGACACCCACCTCGCTACAATCTCCTTTCAGGTAGTTGTAGAGAGCGAAGAGGTCTCCCCTCAGCCTCCTTTTCTCCAGGCTAAACAACCCCAGTTCCCTCAGCCGCTCCTCATAAGACTTGTGCTCTAGACCCTTCACCAGCCTCGTTGCCCTTCTCTGGACATGCTCCAGCACCTCAAGATCCCCCCCTCCAGTATTAATCTGGCTCTGATAACAATTGACAAAGCTGGAGCTGACCCGCAGCTGCCTGGGCATAAATAGGCAGTGATAAAAGCCAAGATGAGCCCACAGTACCAACAAAGAGCCATTGTATTTAACATTCGGCTCTTCTTTCCAGCAGTTGTACCGTCCCATTCAAGCCTCACAGCTACCAAAGCACCAAGCCAGAATTCATCTCAGCATTTGGCCCCCTGGCTGTTTTAGTCTCTTTCTGCTCAGCTCATGCAACAGGTCTAACACCCACTTAGTAAACACTTAAATAGGAATCCTTCAAAATATGTTCTGCAAGGCAGAAAAGCAAGATGCAGACTTTGACAGAAGCTGACAGAGAGCTACGGAGCTAAAACTGAAAGTCAAACTTAGGATTCATCATTTTGCTGTAAGTCCCTGTTTCTTGTTTCTTTAATTATTATCTTAAGCTTAAGTTATGTAGCTGTCTTCATCAGGCAGGCATCCATGCTATCAGCAAAGGGGCACTCCAGGCTTCGCCTCCATCCCTAGCTGCCACTCACCACTTCCGTTTTGCTGGCACTAGTGGTTGCAGAAGCCACATTATGGCATGGAACAGGGGGACAGTGTGCCTGAAAACTAACCAGATAAGAAAGGAAAAAAAAATATAAAGTTAATTTTCACTGTGTAGACACACAAACACTAATGCTGGCCAAAAAAAAAAAACCTCACCCAGCAGAAGTAAGAGTGTGGGCAAGAATGGTGTTTTAAAGTATTTACAAAATTACACCTACAAAAGCAAGGTTTTCAAGTATGGAAAAAGCCACCCAGTAGGATACTGAGCTGCCACACTGACTTTGTCAGCTCTGCTTCAGACTCCCTGCACTGACCTTACAGCAGCAATCCCACAGCTTTGAAAATGGCATGGTTTTTTAATCACATTTCCTCATGCCTGGGAGGCGTAAGTATATTTTTAAGCAGCTCCCAGCAAACAGTTCTGACATTTTGTCCTCCCTGCCTAAAACAGAACAACACTCCCCTTCATGCAGATGAGCAAGGAGAGGTCAACAAGCTGCATTCGTTACTCATGATGTGCTGCAGCATTCTCAGGACGCACGCTGACTGTTACAGCTCAGTGTTGCTTAGACCCTGTGCGCACTCTGAGGTCTGGAACCAGCACCTGCCTGCGAGCAGGACCCCGCAACTTAACATTGTGCATCCATTCATTTCACGGATGTGAGATTCCCCCCCCCCCCCCAACCTTTCCTCCCCTTTTAGCTTTTGCATAGTCTTGTTAATAAATGGGAAAATGTTCCAGGTAAAGAGGGTCCCAGGCCCTCATGTGTGTATTTTATTTCTAAGGCAAAAACAAAACAATCTCTAAAACATCTGCCCTTTACCCAGCTCTCCTAAGCACTAACATAATACACACCAAAACTATACAGCTTCTATGGTCCAAGACATGAAGCGGGCATACCTTTGGTGCTTGTGTTGTCCTGAAGTTGTAAACAGATGGCTTCAATCCCAGAGTTTTTTGACAGGGAAAAGCCAGGCTGCTGCCTCAAACATCACAGGCAATAACTGCAGCTTGAAAGGACCCTAAAAGCAACTAGGGAAATCTACACTCCTCCCTCTGCACACAAATTCTACTTGAAAACAGGGAAAACGTACTTCATCAGCCTCCCCCAGTTACAATTCCATCACAACATACAAAAGGTCATTTCTTCCCACGAAGCAATGGTGGAGGATTATGTTCTCCCAAGCATACCACATGAGTACCAGGACAACTTCCACCTGAAAGAAGGATGTGGAGTCAAATCCGCCTGATGAGAACAGAGGGAAAGAAAAAGACCGATAAGGCAAGGAAAGGACTGAAGGACACTTCCGGCCTGTATCCACTCCCAGCAGAAAAATGTAAAGGCATTTTACATTTCCTGCCACCAATTCTCCATGAAATACTGTATTCTACTATATAGTGCTTATACTCTTCAAGGCTTCTGTGTACTCCTACAACCAAAGATGATGGGCATAAGCAGGTAGGGAACAACTCGTTCACAGTCTAGGAACTCAGCCTGAGAACCCAACGAAGCAGGCTTATTTCCACAAGATGCCAAGCACCGACAGACTCCTTTAACCAAAAGCAACTCCAGAAACCAGAATCAGCTCACTACTTAAGGTATCCATGTTTGATGGGTCTGGCCAAAGCAAATCACCAAGGGAGAGACAGCAGAAGCTGTCAGAAGCAGAGCTAATAGCATTACTCTGGAATAGAGATGCCTAGTCCATTCATTCAATTCTTGCCTTCTCCATCATGAAGAAATCAGGGAGAAAACAGCACTTCAGTTTACTGCCTCCTACAAGCTCTATCTCTGATCCCACATACAAATCTAACTGTGCAAACTTTATCAAGCAGAACAGTCGGCATCAAAAAAGTCACTACTGCGGCAGCATGGTAACGTGTCTTGCAACTGAGCTGGTTCCCATCTCTCCACCAACTTCTTTCCACTTCCTTCTCATGGTTTGACACTTCATTTGTAGGTACCCGAATGAAACTCCCTCAGTTAATTAATAGCCCAAGCAGTTTTACCTGCTTCAGCTTACTGCTTTCCCCATATCCTTCACTCCCCCTTTCCAAAGGCATGAAAAGGTTAACAACCACCACCAAAAGCAGTCTACTGTGCAAATATGAAAACATTTGATGTTGCTTCTTCTTCTGAACATGTCAAGAGAAGTACAGAGTAACAGACTCACTTTTGAAGATAGTGATGCAGGTGAGTACAAGAAGTAACAGAAAGGCACCGTCTTCTCCAGCTGGTAGTACAGAGCTCAACCAACCAACTTCACGCAAATGGAAAGGAGGCTACAGCTATGACTTGCAATTCAAAAAAAGCAACTTTTTTGCTTGCGCAACATTATTCTACAGGAAGAATAAACTGAGATAAACAACCCTGCAAACCACAAAAAGTGCACATGCCTAATCGCTGGAGTTGCGCAAATGTCACCCAGAAAGACAAGGAAAACCCTGAAAAACACTCATACATAGCAACTGTATTTGCAACACACATGTTGAGGGTTTTCTAGTAAATAATAGTTTTCAGTTCAACAGAGCGCAGGACCAATGGAGGGATAGGCAGTGCTCCAGACTATAAGCTTTAACCTAAACACTCAACACAGTTTTCAGAGTACCATATACTGAGGATGCTATGCCCAGCTCTACCTTTCCTGTGTCCTACCTGCATCCAGGGCAGTAAAGCAGTGTATTGAAAATGAACTGAAATATCTCACTAGACAAGCAGACGCTGTAACATACAAAGAAGTTTTCTAAATGGTTTCCAGACAAGTCATATGTGGAAAATTATTTTACTTGTTGCTCTGAACACCAGAGGAGACTGCAAAGACAAGCACTTCAGTGATAAGCACTACAGACCTCAGAGTAAAATAAAGTCTAGAACTCGGAGTCCACGATCAGATAAAACCCAGTCCACGAGGGGAAGGTACAGTGAAGATAGCGGCTGCCATAAAAGCATTCAGATGTTTAACTCTGCCAAGTTTAAGTAAGAAATAGACACCACCATGTCCTAACAGAGCTGCTGAAAACCATGTAGAAAGAGAAGAGCCCAGGCCTCTGACTGCCATTCCAGTCCAATGTCCCAAATGTAGCCCTCAAGGGATAACAAAATGCAATCATGAAACAACAGCCAGCCCAAGAATCCAACCAAAACAAGTCCAAAGCACAAGAAAATGTCACATTTCACCAAGTATCAAAAAGACCTGCAGCTGTTAATGTTTACTTAGTCAGCACACCAAAGTTTTACACGATTTGCAGTTCTAGCTTTCTGTGGTCTCTTTTAAAGCACTTTGCACTGACAATACCAAGTCCGATGAGCTAGACAAGGTGGTGTTTCAGTGGGGCTAGACATCTTAAAGACTTTCAAGCTCAGCTACTGGCCAGTCCCAAAATAGCTTTCTAACTACACAGCCTCTCCAACTAACCCTCTCTAAAGAAGCGGCCAGAGCAGCAGCCCAGTGAAATCAGTGCCTTCCTCCTTACTAAAAGGTTAGACAGGCAAAAAAGACCGAAGGAAAAATGGTACTCCTACTAGTACCTCAGTGCAAAACCAATAAAAGGACCCTGATGAGAAGCACAGTTCCACTGCACACCCTTGTATCCACATGCTCATAAATCATTAATCCACAGGCTTCACACTGTTTAGGAAATGTCCTTACTCCAGCCTTTGAAGGGTCTAAGCTGCCAGGGAGCTGCATAAGATCATTGGATAATTCAGGGTGGAAAGGGCCTCAGGAGGTCTCTAGCTGAACCTCCTCCTCAAAGCAGGGTCAGCCCTGAGATCAGACCAGGTTGCTCAGGGCTTTTTTTTCATGTCACATCTTAAAACCTTCAAGAATGGAGGCTGCACAAACTTTCTATGTGTCCTGTCCCACTGCTTCATAGTCCCCAGGACAAAAAAGTTTCTCCCTTTGTCCAGACTGAACCTCATTTGTTTCAGTTTATACCTGTTGTCTCTCTCCTCTGCTATGCACAACAGTGAGGAACCTGGCTCCATCTTCTCAATAATCTCCTCATAAGTATCAGCAGACTGCTTATTAAAGATCTCCCTGAAGCAGTCTCTTCCATAGGCTGAACAAGCCCAGCTGCCTCAGCTCTCCTCACTGGGTAAGTGCTCCAGCTGCCATCCTGGTGGCCCACTGCTGAAGGTGCTCCAGTTTAGCCATGTCTTTCCTGTATTGAGGAGCCCAAAACTGGACGCAGTGTATCAGCTGGGATCTAAGGAGCGCTGAGCAGAGGGGAATCATTACTTCGCTCAATCTACTGGCTGTGCTTCTGTTAATACAGCCCAGGATATTGTTGGTCTTCAAAGCAATGGCACACTGCTGGCCCGTGGTCAGCTCGCTGCCCACTAGGGCCCCCAGGGCCTTTCCATCAGAGCTGCCCCCCAGGCAGGCAGTCTCCAGCCCGTATCACTGCAGGGGGCT
>NW_008825614.1:885564-897467 GCF_000699105.1 Pygoscelis adeliae
ACTTGTTCTTGTTGGATTTCAGAAGGTTCCTGTCAGCCCACTTCTCCTGCCTGCCTATGTCTCCCTGAACGGCAGCCTACCCTCAAGTGTATCAGCTGGTCACCCAGTTTGCTGTCATCTGCAAACTGTACGAGCGTCCACTCCATCACCTCCTCCAGGTCATTGATGAAGATGTTAAACAGGACACATCCCAGGACAGACCACGAGACAAACAGATCACACGACACAGGGGCAGTGCCACAGGCGGCCATGAGGATCTTCTTCCCCCTTTTCTTGCACGGGGATTAATTACTCTGTTTTTACACTTCCAATGTAATAGATATGAAATCCTTCACAATCCCAATACGGCTCCACAGAATCATCTGGCCAGCTATGCTGCAACACACCAAATTACTCAGCCTCCCTGGCACAACAGTGCCCATCTCCTGTGCATTCAATACAAAAGCGGAATTCCCCAGCTCAGACAGTTTCAAAGTAATTGTGTTTGCATTCTTGGAGAAACCTCTTACCAACCACTGGATCAACAGCATATTTGTTTATCAAATGAAGGAACCCAGTGAGGATGCCTTCTACGAAGATTCTGGGTAGTAGGGCATCTGTACGTAATGCCATTCATGGGAAGAAAAGTCACTCACTAAAAATTACAGTTTGTTTTACCAGTTTGTCCACAGAAAAGAAAATCCACATGTGTTCCCCGTTAAAGAGCTGACAGAGAAAGGCCTTCTACCAGGTGCTGAACTAGCTTGGCAAATGTTGGTACCTGTGATTTGTTTGTTAACATGAAAATGACAGGAATTAAGGGATCAGAAATATACAGTTGGAAAGACAGTATAAAACAAACAAACACCTTAAATGTCAGTCATGGCTTGGTCAAGCATAGCTCTCTAGCCTTCTTATTGCTCTTACTACTGGTGTCAGCAGAGCAACAGCCACCACAGTTTAGTTTTTTAAACTAAATGATATGAAGCCAAATGATACTGAGGAGCCAAGGTGATGATTTAAACTATGGCCCCTCACCGTGTTAATGCAGCTACAGCTGCAGTGCTGCAGTAAAAGTGGGCATTTTCAAGACAGCAGTCTAATTAAGCACATCATAAGCAGTCAAGAGGGACACAGTCTGAATCTGTGTGAGCAGTCAGAGGAAAAACTCACAAGCACCCAGTTCTCCCGTACACATCATGCGAACACATATATACCTTTCTCCTTCAACCATGCAGCTGAAAGCTGATATTAAGGCCAGACCCTCTTCCCTTCCCATTACCATCTGTCTCTCTCCCTGACGAGGGACCCTCAAAAAACCCAGCTCCACAGAATCAGAGGAATGTTGCTTGGAAGAACCTGCCAAGGTCCAGCTTGAAGCTGGACTATTGCCACATTAGGTGAGCTCAGTCACGACTGCTTCTCCCCTTCCACATGCAAAAAAAACCCTATCAGTTCGTGTGGCAGACAGCATCAGATCTGCTATACAGGCACAGCACGACCATTTGGAGCATGACATCCTGCACCCAATTAAAATCCAGTTTCCCAATGATAGGGCTCCATTATACACACTTATTTAGTTACCTAATTAGAGAGTCAGATCCCCGTCAGACCAAATTCAGTACAGATCCAAGATATATCTATAGTGTTAGCATTCTTGCAGCCTGCCTAATTTTCCAATGAAACCAATTCACTGTAACAATACTGGGAGCCATACACAGGGAAGAAGGCAAACAGTAATCCCTAGGGACAATTTTATTACCCTATTCCTGAGGAGGAATATTAAGCAGAAAATGCAAGCCTGGACGCCCTGGTACTTTCTCCTATTCTACCATTTCTGAAGAAAATCCTGACAATTTTGCAAAGCTTCTAAATCCATCTGCTGGACTAGGCAAGCCAGAGAGCAAACAACACTGTTCTATTTTAAAATGACAGAAGTGTCTGCATTTGTTTAATGACACATGTGCATACATCTGCCGAACAGACCTAGTGGAAAGACACTTTCTGAGGATTACACATTTTTCTATTTAAAGACAGTGAAAAGGACACCATGCCTCTATACAGACATCAGAATAGCTCTCCTCCTCATCCAGCTCTCACAGTCTCCTTCCTTTCTCCAAATAAATTGTGTATGCAACCACCTCAGCTAATTAAAAATTAGCAGTAAGGCCATATGGCAGCTATAATGGAAAATACACTATTTCTTTTTTCAGTGGATTTCATTATGGCTCAACCACAAAATGAAAGAAGTACTAAAGAAGGAACTGGAATTCCAGGAGCCAGAACAGCTTGCTTGTTTTATAACCAAAATGCAGCATACATTGAAATGAGATTTTATAAGACTTTATATCTGATCGCCAGACAGGTGTCGGGGATTATAAAGAAGCCTTTTTTTAACTTGGAGAAACAATTACTGAGAGGCGAAACTGAATTCCCAAAGATCCTATTGCTCACCACTAGGAAAGCCAAAACCAGAATTCCCGTCCCATGGCGTCCCCTCTCAGCCTAAGGGCTCTGGAGAGGGCTCTGCAGCGGGTGCATGGAAACAAATCGTGTGTACCGGATTTATAATTAGAAGCTTCATTGTGCAGATATATGTTCCTCCACAAGGAAGTGACAGTGATTTAAGGGCCCAAAGAGTACGGAGCCACTGCTCTCAGCCAGTACACGCTGCCAGGTGTGCGTGTTCTCCCCACATCTGTTTTTCAGAGCAAGACTTAACCGGATTCAAATTACAAAACCCTGAAACCACATATGTTAGCCATAATACTTTTCCAGCTAAACTAGACATACACAACAGAAGTCACGAATTTTGGGTTGCAGCTTTCTACTTGGCCAACAGAAGAGTACAAATTAGGAAATTTATACCTAAGCAGAATATGCTTCACCCTGGAGAGATCACTTGGCCACTGACCTATTAGCTGTGTAACACAGAGGTTCCTGTTCCCATTTCCCCTCCATGATCAGCACACCTCCAAAGATAAAGGGGGATCACTGTCACCCACGCAAGAACTGCTGGTTTAGATCCCCCGCACAACCATCCTGCAATGGTGGGGACGGCATGCACCAACACCGAGCAGCCTGTCCTGCAGCAGAGGTCCCAGGATCCAGCGCTCCTCCTGCGGGCAGCCTGGAAGAGCCCCCCGAGAAGCAGGGCTCTCCCACTGCTCACCCTGCCCCTCCTTCCCTTCCATTTCCCTCCTCCTCACCACAACACATGCCACACTTCCCTCCACCGCCCGCCCCTCAGCCCAGGGCGAGAAGTGCGGATGCAGCCTACGACAACCAGAGGCAGGTACACCACAGCTGCCAGGACCGCATGTAAAGCAGTATGTATGCCATATACACCCCAGGGAACACCTGCCGCAGATGCACATACTTTGCAAGTTAGAGTAAACAACTCTGACAGCTGCATCAGTTGATTTTGCTGTGCCCTGAGGAAAAAACTAAGCTTCATCACTGACAATGCACATATATAACAACACATTTCACAGAGCAGCCAGAGGACCCATCAGGGAGGGGATAAGCAACTACCAAAGTTCTTCTACCATGTAGAAGAGCTCAATTAGAGGGCTGTGCAGAGTAAGGCATGTGGACGTGATGACAGCTGACCAGAACAGAGCCCGTGCTATCAGTCACATCCAGACACTGGCACAGGTCAGATCTTTCTCTGGAGCCACGTGGTTGACTTTCAGGTAGCTGGCTTCTGCAACAAAATACCCAGATCCCGTTAGTTCAAAGAACCTGGAGGTTTGCTGAAGTCATGATTGCTATAATGAGCAGAGGTCAGCACAAGGAGAAGCCTTTGGGAAACAAGGCTTCACTTACTTCTTTCTTGCTGGCCTCCAGGTCTCCTGAAATGACTGTGAGGAGTTTGAGGGCTGGCCCTTAGCCTGCTGCTGCAGTGAAGACCTTGCCCCACTGGAGTAAGAACGTGGACAGGCTTAAAATGCTGAAAAGGGGACAAGACTCCAGGGTTAAGAAGGCAGGCACAGAGCCTCCTGCATTACCAGCAGCAGCAAGGGTGACAAGGATCACGAACAGATGATGTTATAGGTGAGACAGAAAATTCCTCCTCCTTATGATAGATGTCAGTGTCTCTGTACAGTCAGTCCTAAGTTCCCATCAAGACATCATGTCCCAGGAACCCTGACACAGACAACCTCTCAGGTGCATATTTGCAGGCCAGGATTTCTACTGGTGCCCAAGAGATTTGTACACTTGACTCCCTTTGAAAACTAACAGCAATTTGGCATCCAAATCCCTCATGAGCAGCTTTGAAGTACACTGGCACTTCCACAGCTACAAACTTGAATCTCTTCAGCTGTGTCCATGACACTTGTACGCATAAGGTACACACACTAAATCTCCTTCCCAGTTGAACAGCAAAGCTGTAACTGCTGAAACACCAATTCCTGCAACTAGCAGACTCTGCCTTGCCACAGACCACATAACCCTGGATCCCTTAGCAATAAGTTGATCTGACATGCTTTCACAATAGAAAGAGCTTGCCAGCTAATCTCCCAAATCTCCTAACATCAAAGTATGATCCAAAGCTCAAAGCAGTACATAGGAAAACTCCACCAGCTTCATCTGTTTTTGGATCAGCTGGCCTGTAACAGTTCTTGAAGTACATAAAAAGACATTTAGCGCTGTTATGCAAACTCTACTAAATCTTCTGGACTCCTATATCGCCGACATGCAAATCAGTAGGATGCATTTATATTAATAAAGAGATCTAAATATCACCACTCTTAAAAACACAAGGACTTAAGTCAGTATGATTAATGCATTTATGATAACGCATTGCAGAACACAGCCTGATCTCCCTGCACAGATCCACCAGTGGGACCAAGAATCCCCCCTTCACACCGTCCAGAAGAGAGCATCTGCAGAGACTTTGCATGAAGTTGTGACTTTGCAGCTCCCCCCATTCCTATCAGGTCCACGTGCAGGCCTCCATACATCAAAGTCTCACAGGGCTCACCCTGTGAGAAACAGAAAACAGCCAGATGCCAGCTTCTAGAAGTCTCTCTCAAGATGTTAGCTAATAAATCCTTTAGAAGAAATGAAAACAGGTATCATTGAACAATTGCTTTTAAGTAAGGGTAGACTTCAAGGAGAAAAGGAGTCCCTTTCCAAATCCTTTCATTAGTATTTTTAAGAAATTCGAAATCTGGTTTTGGAAAATTGGAAGTGTTGATAACCACCTTGCTAAGGTTTTATGATGAAACATAACATGTAAGTGTTCTTACAACGAATCTTATTTTAATGATTGCAACTGAAAATAAAACAACTTTAAAATGTCTGTTTTTCTTAAGTAAAAGCAAGACACTTACTTCAATCCACTACTGAAGAGCTACAGAGCTATTTTGCATATCTTGCTGCATCCTGCCTGGAAGAAAACTTTCAGCTGTAATTCAAAACTTGATTGTCTCACCAAGAGACTGTGCCTAAAGCTGCTTTGGGCGAACCATCCTAGCCTAGCTGCAGTTAAGGGAAAAAAACATGGGTTTTATGACACTATTAAAAGGATGATTCCTGTGCATGTAAAGTTCATATCAGTTGAGACATTGACACAAATTATATCTATAGTACAGCTTTTGCCAGAATAGAACACGGAGTCAGAACCCAAACTGGCACTGCTCTAGCAAGACTGAAACCAGACCTGCTCAGAGGTACGCCTGAGCCCTACAGGAGAAACTCGGCGATTAGTCTACACAGGTTCCAACTGAAATTTAGGTCTCTCTCTGTTTAAATTAGTAGTAGAAAGGATAATAAATCGAACCTGAATTTGCATATGTCTGCATGGTCTTTCTATGGATATATACACATATCTGGAACAGTATGTAGCTTCAATATAATTATATGCAAATTCCTCTCTTAAAAAGCAAGTAATTCTGCTTAACCAGCACCCATCTCATCTTCTGTTTGGATATTTCAGCAGCAGTAGCCCATTAAATGCACAAACATGCTTCCCCAGCCAAGTATCCTCTCAGACTGCAGCAAATGTACTTGTGTGAACCAGGACCACAGAATTAGACCCTACATACTTTGTATTTGTCTCTCCATCTGACTAAGAATTCACTGCCACATACTATGAGCACGGAAAGTAAGTTAAGATGGGGGTGAGCTCCAACACCAGTCTATTGAAAGGAAGAGCCTTAAAAATACATTGAGTATCAGGTCAGGAGACAGTAAGAAGCAACCAGTTGAAGCTTATCTCAGATTGCACCTCAAGGATCTGCAAGAGACAGATTTGCTCATGAAGTTTCCTGTTGGGTGAGAAATACCACAAGACTAGCCAGCACCCTTCAAGTTACCTGGCACTTCACCACTAGTCTGAAATGCAGACTAGTGCCTGAGGACAAAAGCTAGAATGCAGGCACCACATCAGTAGCACACCTCCATCCTGACCTTTCTAGGCACCAGGTAAATGCCCAAGTCCCATTTCTTCCACATCAGAGAGCTTAGAGCAATTACTCCACCAGTACCAGTTCATAAAGTAGGATACATGGGCACAGCCAGCATGAAACAGAGTCTGTAATGGCCAGGAATGGTTGTAACCGGGACAAATCCCTGGCAGGAATACTACCACCAACATGACTGCCACCTGCAAGGTGAATGAAGACTGAGTTAAGCATGCCTTAGAGCTTTACATCTTTTTAGGATCTATTGAACAGGCATCTTTCAGCATCATTTAAAGCTAAATACATTTGTTAGAAGTCTCAAGCAGCCACTAGGCAGTGGCTAAAGCAAAGGTGCAGCACACCGAGATGGAGAAGTTAAATTTTCTGCAATCTGTTTACACAGATACACCTCTGGAGACCACATAAAAGACAGCATTAAAAAGAGATTTTAACTATTTTCAGTACAACATATTCAAATGAAAGATGAAATCCATTTTCTAAGCAAGTCCAATTCTCCTATCCTGTTGTGTCCAAGGGGATGCCTTACAAACTTGAGATGTGCTCATCAATACAAAGGCAATGAAGTAGATCTGGTTTTGAACCTCTTTTCCCTCCAGAGAGCAATTACCCGCACAAGCAGCCCCATCAGTTTCAAAGGAATGATAAAGAAACTGTTTCCTCCAATTTAATTCTGCTGTTGAGCTTATTTCCTCATGTTCTTCCCTCCAGAAAGCCAAAGTGGATCGGGCAGTACGAGCAGTCCCACCCGAACAATTTGGAGATGGGTTTTAGCATATGTAGAGCTGTGGGAAATAGGCAGATTATGCAGCGCCTTTGCCTAAGGATCAGGCACCAGAGAAGACTCAGGAAATACCGTTTCTTTCCCTGGCTTTGTCACCGGCTTGCCAGATGACCTTGAACAAATCACTTCACTTCCTCACCCTCCAGCTTTTCTCCCTGCAAAATAGAGGCAACAACTGCCACCTTTCTCTGGGAGAAAAACCTTGCCATCTAGTGAAATACATGTCTACCGAGCTATTTACCAAACTGGTGTGCCTGCAAGCAAATGCAACAGCAAACTTCACAGCCATGCCATCTCACTGTTACGCTGAGCCACAGACCCCAAGAACAATACTTTAACCTCCCTTGATATGTGTAAAACCTTCGTATTATTCAGCTGCTGTTGCAATAATTCTGCCCTCTGTAGCACTGTCATCTCTCACCTTCTTTCCTCCCGTCCTATTGATTTCATCAGGCACAATAAATTGCTCTTTTCTGGAGCAGCTTCCTCACCCCTATGTCCACCCTCAATTGTGTCACTGGGAAACAACGCTAAGCAATTAAGTCTGTTGTATTTCTCTCATTGACTCCCTCCATATAGGCTATATATACACACACACATACACAGCTACAATAATAGAAGGTTTATTTAACCAAACACCTGCTGCCCAGATCTTTCATACAGTGTATTATGAGGAAAAGAAAACAAAGCTTTGCAAGTAGGCAAGGAGCAAAGCTTGCAGCAAACCCCTTCCTTTATTTCAGTACAAAGACATCACTCTGACCGACAGGAAAGGGGAGATTTTTTTTTTAAAGTTCGTTTTACAAATGGAGATGAAACACAGCACTACCTGAAACAGTATCTTTTACAGGGTCTGAAAAGAAGCTGAGGGATCATCCAGCTTACAAACTGTATCCTGCTATGGGCCCTGCCAGCACCCCAATAGTTTCCTAAGGTATTTACAGCAGATTTTGGAGCTCCTGAACGGATGTGCTAAAGTTTAGTAACCACATTACATATGTGGCATGTCTTGAAAGCCCAAGATACACCAAGACAAAATCATGTCGCAGAAACATCAGGCAAACTTTTTTGCAGATTTCCACATAGCCTTATGCAGGGGCAGGGGGGGGGCAGTTATAAACCAAGGGGTTGCCTGAGCACTGGAACAAACACATCCTGCTTTTCCAAGGATCTGTGTCATGACTGATTGTAACATTTAAGAACGCGGTGCTCTTCCCATAGACGTGTCCTTTCTCCAGCTGTTTCCCTCCCACCTGGGCTCTCCACTAGCATGTAAGGGTTGAGCTCATTTGCAGGTTTTCCTGCGGTGGGACTCCACTGAGGTCTTTCTGTACTCATTGGTCGCCCATTTTGACACAACCTGCAGTCATTTAATAATCCTTAAGACCGGTAGTTTTCTCTCAGGGGCACTTTTAGCCAAACTATGGGTTAAAAATATTCCTGGGAAGGAAGAGGAAGGGAGGAGCCAAACAGACAGTGAGATCACCCACCCCGTACTTCCATAGGAAACCAGGGTGAAAACGGCACCCCCATGAACAACGGTGGCTGCTGTTTCTTTTAACTCAGGGCTGCCTAATAACTCAGTTCAGCCATAAAAATTCAGAAACGTAAATATAAGGTGTAATAGTGTAAAGCAGAGGTTTGAGGTAGAAATTCAAAGGCTTCCTCAAACAGTTAAGCAACCTATAGAATTTGACTTAAAACGTTGAAGAATTTGACCTGAAATCTTAACCCTACTTCACCTACCGGCACCCACCTAGAAAGCACTATGTCACACCATACTGCTAAAGCAAGAGCAGCAGCAAAGCTGTTTACATGCTATGGTAAATACTTGGAATACTGCCACAGTGACTATCACCAGCGTACGTAGGAACCTTATTTATCCTCCTGTCATAAAGCAATGGTATGAGCTTACACTGGCCGCCTTGATAAGACTAATGAACACTCCTCTCCCAATATAACCTCTCTAAAAATAGACTGCAGCATGTTATAAAGTAGGTAGCCAAAAAAATATTTAAATTTAGTTGCTTATGGGTGGGTAGCCCCACATTATGGTTATTTATGACATGGCTGCCACCCATGATTAAAAAAAGAAAACCGCGTAAGTAACCAACAAAAACTTTTTCAGTGTCGTTGTAAGGATCTCTGAGCTGCGTGGATCAGTTGTTGCGCACAAAGAGGAAAAGGATTAATATAACCGGATTACAACTCTTGCACAGACCAGGTTAAAGGTCATTATATGCATATAGCGGAGATGGTGATAGCAGGCCCGTATTTACGCTACGATACAAAAGACAGGCAGCGAAAGTAAGAGGTATGCATAGAGAGCTCTCTGGTTTGCTTAATTTTCCTGCTGTTAGAGGGAGACGAGGTAAGAATGATTTTTGGTTGTGGCAAATCAGCAGCCAACATTTCGATTTGCTATTGCGGAGAGTAGTTGGTGGCGAGGGCAATATTTACTCGGGGAAGATCACTCTGACCTCTGCTGGTCCCCTCAGAGAAAACCAGCAGAAACTGCCTGAAAGGAGGGAGGGAGGGAGGGAGGGAGGAAAACCCCCAGGGCAGGGCGGTTCCCAAGCACACAGGAAAAGTTGAACCACATGGCTCCTATACGGCCTACCGACTCATTCAAGGACGCCACTCAGATGAGCTTCCAATTTACTCCTGCTTCACACTCGCATACAAAGATTTAGCTTCTCGCCCTGAAATTTGCTCCTGCGGCTGCCCAGGTCCTACCACAAGCCGTGGACCAGCCCCTCTCCCCCTGGTGCGGACCCCTCCCCACCACCTCCTCACTGCTTAGCCCTTGGCCCCCTCCAGTTCCACAGCCGTGGTCTGGACAGCCTGCATTTGAGAGCTACCCCACAAAGAAAGTGCAAAACGTGAAAGGGTAATAAGCCGTTTCCCCTCACAACTAAGAGCCTCAGCTGCCTGCAGCACCACAGCCTGTCACACCCACGGGCTTGCAGACGGTCTTTCCTCCCTTCACGTTTTCAGACTGGAAGGAATACTCAAACTAAAAGCTGCGTCACGTGTTTCAGTTTCCTCCCCATGGCACTGACAGAAGCGTGACCGCCACGCTTTACATTACCAAAGCAGCGGTTCCCCACTAAGTACTGAGGGCAGTAACCAAAACGGGCCCTTCCACCGCCCAGAGGAGCTGCGACCACAGGAGTAGGCAAAATAATGGACAAACTCAGCAAAACGAGCGGGTGGCCCCTGCCGAAAGCGGTCGCCTCAAAAACATCACCTAGCGATGCCGAAATTTCTCGTTTAAGAAGGGATGCTGCCAACCTGTTCAAGCTTAGAAGTCACCTTTGAATGAAATATGCTCGTTCGGAGCGTGTGGTCAGCATGTCCTGCTGGAGATGAGTTTTCTCCACCGTTTTCCTTCAGAAGCAAATGAGATCATCAAGGAAGGCACGACCGCTTCTGCTGCTCCTCAGCAGAACCACGTTGGAGAAACTTGATTAAAAATAGATAACAAAGGAAATACCAGTAAGCCACACCAAAACAGCCAGGAGAGGGAAAAGGAAACAATTTCCTTGAGCCAAGTTTTGAGGCCAAATATTTTATTTTTAAATATTAAAAAGCTGCCTTCTAAATTTTGCTGGCAATTAATAGACTCAATATGGGTAAAACATGTGCTCGCTCAACAGCCAGCTGAAAGGAGGCTGAAACTCGAATTACGTCCCTACCCTACACCCATCAGACACTAGAACAAAACCAAGGCCAGTTTTAACCAGCCAGAAAGTCAAAATTGCATTAAACCATAAGGCAAGGACACCCAGATTTCCTGCTAGCAGATGGCAGCAGTCTGGGGATAACACGGAGGAAGAGCTTCTCCACAGAAGCCAGTATTTTGTCAGTCGGGGAAGAGGGGAGGACAGAGTTCACCATCCTCGGAGGAGACAACGCTCAGGAGAAAGGTACACTTTGTGTATACAGGGCTGGACCACCTTTATCAAGTCTAGCGGCAAGACGCCACCTCCCTATCTACAACAACAACAAAAGTCCTGCTGCTTGAGAGTAAACAGTGCTATCTCCGCACAGCCTCTGGTGTAAGCAGACCGCCGTGAGAACACCTTGCATGCGTGCCCATGCGAGAAGGCCGTGCCAGGGGTGCAGTGCCAAGGCGGGTCCGGGCAGAGGCGTCTGCCCCGCGCAGCGGCAGGGGTGGGTGCACAACGGGGGCTGAGCCACCCCGACGTGGGTGCCGGTCCACTGGGCTCGGGCTGAGGGAGCTTCGCCAGGCTCCCCGCACCAAAGGGGGAGGCTAACGCCTCCCTGCCCGGCCGGCGCTGGCGGTGACAACCCAGATGAACACCCTCGGTATACGCCGGTGTAAGTGTACCCGTGCGAAATCCCGGTGCTCAAGGGCTAGGTGTTTTTGCTGAGTATATTTGGTTATGAAAAACCCTCTGGGCAAAATATCTATGCCAACATAAAGCCTATGGATGAAGCCGGCCTGGAACGAAACATGGGTGGATTTAATCATTCCCTCGTTGCTTCCTCAACTCTCAGCCTAGGAAAACGACACCCACAGTCTCCTTGGTCACCTGAAGTTTATTTTACAGCAGAAAGCGGGTTCTGGGGGTCCCTTCCCAGCTGCGGGCGGACGTATGAAAAGGGGAGCCGGGAAGCGGAGGTGCGAGCGGCCAAGCCCGCAGCCAGCCCTGAGGCGGGCCCGATGAACGGCCCCCCCACACCGG
>NW_008825614.1:898532-927463 GCF_000699105.1 Pygoscelis adeliae
CCCCGCGCCCCACGCCGAGGCACCGGCAGACGCGCAGGGGCCGGGCGGGCCAGACCCACGAGGGCGGAGAAAAAGTGGGTAAAAAACATTGCAGAAAAGGAAAGCCCCGGGTCCCGTCACAGCCAGACCAGAGGACAAAATTGAGGGCAGACTCTTGGCGCGTGCCATTTCTCAGGGCTCTGCTTAGCAGTTTCTTGCCGGCGACGTTCAGATTTGCCTCCTAATTTTGCAGCCAAGCATCTCTTCTGTCAGACTAGCCTAACTTCTCCTCCTGGCACGTTGCCTGTTAGGTTTGGCATCTCCCTGGCGGTAAGGTTGAGGAGAAGGGGGCCATGGGCTCCGCGTTTGCCAAGCTCACCATGTACTGAGGCCCACAGGCACCTCCAAGAGGGAAGCCGCCACCTCCCAGGTCTCCGAGTGCTGCCGCCACCATAAGCATAGTCTATGCACACAAAAATGGCCAAAACCGGAAAGTTGGTTTTGATCCCACAGAGAGAATTTCTTATTCTTTATCATTTTGCAGCCCCCAGGAGGGTCATAAGGGTTTTGTGGAATACATGTTAAAAACAGATCCTGAAGAGTTTATAGCATTAGGCTCTGATCCTGCAAAGTCTTATGCACAGGCTTAACTTTAAGCCCCTGAAGTGGTCCCATTGACTTTAATGAGACTACTGGGTACCTAAAGTCAGGCACATGCCTTTGGCTGCGCTCCTGCAAGCAGTTCCCCGTCAGCAGCCCTTGCCCAAAAGAAAAACCACATTCAAATCAACATGACTTGGCACAGGATCCACACACCCAGCTTACGGGACAGATTTTCATGCTTGACGTGACACAGAAGTAACACTACACGACACATCCAGAGCATAAGATAGCAGAGGTAGTTTTCTGAGTGTGTAGTTTCCCAAGAGATTTAACCCAAGCTAATCCCCTCCATCATGAAGACCTGCTCTTGTTCCTCGCCTCCAGCTGCTTGTTGCTTTTCTACAGGCACTTAGGCAACTAATAAAAAAAAAAAAACCCACAACAAACCAAAACTAAAATCACCCTGCCCAGCTTTCTGGTGTGACTGAGTGTCAAGTCACACAAGGGCGAGTGCCAGCAGAAGGGAAGTGGAGGGAACACATGACTGGGGCTGGGAAGACCCTTTTGAATGGCAGCACGGACTTCTATGAACTGGAGGTTATCATGAATTTGCAGCCTGATATATAATGGAATGATGACTTATTTTGAGTAGACATTAATTCTTTGGGCATCCAACTCAAATACATTCAAGAGTGAACACTTTTTTTTTTTATTTTGTTAAGATGATGCTTTCAGAGGAAGGTGCCAGACTGGACTGACACATTTTAATCCAGCTTTGCAATTATAAAGACATTACCAAAGAACAGGAGGGGTATTGGTGCCGTCAGTGGCAGAACAGTGGATACAGGAAGTTCAGATGCTTTTTAAGAACTGTGCATTTCAGGAGCGGGCAGTGCAGTTCACCAGCTGAGGCACGGCAGGGAACTTTAATCAAGAGCCTGTAACTCACCCAGTGGTCACAGGCGGAAGGGACCCGCTGCATCCAGCAACTATCCCACTGTGTCTGTTGAGAATATGATACTAGTCAAAACAGGGCAGGGCTGCCCTAAACTGCAAGAAAAGAAAAGCTGCACAACACTCGACATTTCATAAAAATGCCTTTTCATTAAATGAGACGGCAGCCGTGGAAGATCCTTCAGAATACAAACCCAAAACAGGAGGGTGTTTGAATGGGAATGTGGCTTTTTGTCCAAAGAGGAACACAGTGCAGGATGCAGTTTGATTTTGCCTGAAAGCGTTTGTAAGAGACTGAGCATCTTGCATTTATGTCGTAACTGCTGTTAGCAGAACATGGAGCAGTTTCTAACTATAAAGATACTGTTAATTTACCCATGTTGCATTTTAAAATCTGTATATTTTTGTATAAAATCTGTTAATTTTTGTATAAAAATATTTTGCTTTTCCCTGTTGACAGTAATATTTAACACAATAGCTAATGAAAGATTCAAGAAATGCTTACTCACCTGTTTCTCTAATTGGTTTTCCTTCTGCATTTGAATCATAGGTTTGCCTTACAGGCTCTATTTCTGTTGTGTTTTCCAAATGAACAGGAGAGTGGCAAATAGACTAATACTGTTTCAAAGCAGAGAACTGAGGGGTAGTGACAGGTTTGGAGTAGGACCTGCAGCTACTTTTAGTATTTGCCTTTAATGGATTAGATTTCGAGTTTGTAACGTTCCTCTGCTCAAGCCACCTACTGCTCCAGCGCAGCGAGGTCCGAAGTGGCCCGCAGCACCGCTGTGCATCACTGACAAAAGCAGCCAAGAACCAGGAGTGCTGTTTCTATGTCTCAGAAGTCCTGCATTGCAGGGAGCTTGGACCAGGGGTTCCTCATCAGATAAGTGAGCAGTATTTCCACATCCGTAATTTCCCCCAGCCCCATACTACCATTATGTTATGTGTTACCTCATCATGTAAGTATCTCACAAAATAATATATACTGTAGATTTTAACATAATGGTCACTCTCACTGGCTGGGCAAGCAGCATTAGCTGTTCCTGCAAGCCCTGTTTCTTGTGGTCTGCTCTGCCAGCCAGGCTGCTGAGTGGTGATCCTGCCCTGCTGAGCTTCTCCATTCAGGAGCCCTGGGAACGCTGAGCTTAAAAACGGATAGGTGACAAACAAAAATCTCAGGAAATCCTGGGCAAAGCCTCTCTGAAGAAGATGACTTCCCTAAAAACAAGCAAAGCAAAAACAAAATTGTAACTGCACTATGCTTAGAACTCCAGGGAACACAGCAAGCCCCAGTGTAAATTAGGGCAGTCCCTCAGGCCCAAACCTGAGTGCAACATATGGATTCACTCTAATTGATCATAGAATCCATCATGGAAACAAATATAAAACGTCACTATTTTGTTTGCGTAAAAAGCAGTGAGAATTATTATAAAGAACATACAAACGAGACATACCCTGGCACCGCTGCATCAACAGTGCATTCTGCACATTTTCCAGCTTCCAGTAGGTCTAGCCCCCAGACCAGACCAGACCAGTGGTGCCCACCTTTTCTTGCTGCGGTACTGTAGACTACAACAAAGGCTCCAGGTACCTGAGGAAGTGACCTTCGCTGACCAAACCACTCATTCAGCCCACGTACTGTCTTGGAGGGCTTCCCCAGGGCTCAGTATTGGGGCCAGTTCTGTTCAATATCTTTATCAATGATCTGGATGAGGGGATCGAGTGCACCCTCAGTCATTTTGCAGACGACACCAAGTTGGGCGGCAGTGTTGATCTGCTGGAGGGTAGGAAGGCTCTGCAGAGGGACCTGGACAGGCTGGATCGATGGGCCGAGGCCAACTGTATGAGATTCAACAAGGCCAAGTGCCGGGTCCTGCACTTCGGCCACAACAACCCCGTGCAACACTACAGGCTTGGGGAGGAGTGGCTGGAAAGCTGCCTGGTGGAAAAGGACCTGGGGGTGTTGGTCGACAGCCGGCTGAACATGAGCCGGCAGTGTGCCCAGGCGGCCAAGAAGGCCAATGGCATCCTGGCCTGTATCAGAAATAGTGTGGCCAGCAGGAGCAGGGAAGTGATCGTGCCCCTGCACTCGGCACTGGTGAGGCTGCACCTCGAATACTGTGTTCAGTTTTGGGCCCCTCACTACAAGAAGGATGTTGAGGTGTTGGAGCGTGTCCAGAGAAGGGCAACGAGGCTGGTGAAGGGTCTGGAGCACAAGTCTTATGAGGAGCGGCTGAGGGAACTGGGGGTGTTTAGCCTGGAGAAAAGGAGGCTGAGGGGAGACCTCATCGTTCTCTACAACTACCTGAAAGGAGGTTGTAATGCAGTGGGTGTTGGTCTCTTCTCCCAAGTAACAAGCAATAGGACGAGAGGAAACGGCCTCAAGTTGTGCCAGGGGAGGTTTAGATCGGATATCAGGGAAAATTTCTTCACCAAAAGGGTTGTCAAGCACTGGAACAGGCTGCCCAGGGAAGTGATTGAGTCACCATCCCTGGAGGTATTTAAAAGAGGTGTAGACGTGGTGCTTAGGGACATGGTTTAGTGGTGGACTTGGCAGTGCTAGGTTAATGGTTGGACTTGATCTTAAACGTCTTTTCCAACCTAAACAATTCTGTGATTCTATAAAAGAGTTTAATAATTATGATGAGCCATATGCAGCCCTAGTATGTAAGTGGCACTACCTGGAATGAAAATAACCACTTTGTCAAGTTTAGGAGCTGTACGAGCAGATGATGCCAGAGATCTATAAGGGATCATGTGATAAATTGGCGCCCAGATAAATATGCCCTATATTTGCAGCGTCATTTTTTTTTAAGCGTAATTTCTTGCTTTAAGCACTCATCAATAGGGTATCCTGAAACTTACACAAAATCTATTTTCTCATTCCTTCCCAAAGCTTCTTTCTCCTGATTTCAGAAGGCAATTTCAGTAAGTGGGAATCCTGCTTAAGACATTGGTTATAACCTCAGCTTCTCTTCCTGTTTCCTTGGCAAGTCCCAAACCTGCCAATGGCTTTCAATTCTGATCTGGTTTTATTGCAGGATACGAAGAAGCATCCTGTGATCAATGTTGCGTGGAGCATACAGAAGGGATTTTATAAGGGTCTGTCTGCACTAAATATTTTAACGCATAGCTGATGCAAGTTGCAGTGACCACACAGTCTCGTTCCACATCATCCCAGCTCCATGTTCCTGTGTACCGAGCACTATGATATTCTTCTCACATGCTCACCTCTTCCCTAAGCAGCTCAGATTTTCTTTAAAGGTTACTGCTGCACCAGGACACTTGTGTCTTGCTTTGTTACAGAAATGTTTGCCTTACCTCATAGATAACACTGCCTTCAAAAAGCTGTGAACTTTATGCTATGCCGATTTTGGAACGCGTAGAAAACCTAAAACTTAAAATGGATCAGTTTGTTCTTAATTAGACAGCCCACTGCCCCAGCTTTAGTCAAATAACCTCCTCCCTGCAAATACTTGATCTTTGTACCTCATAGCAAGGTAAGCCTATCTTGTGTTTGCCCATAAAGGCAATGATGATGATGATTTTTTATTGATAACTGCTTCTTTGGAAGAACAAATAAATGCTATTTCCTGAAACAACAGTGTGCTGCCCATAGCAAAGGCTTTTAGACTGTGCGAACCTACCAAGGCTGGGATCAATACCAGTCACAAATCCGCCTTTCACTTAAATGATTTTGAGGTTTCGGGCTATGCCTAATGAATCTTGTGTGTCGATTTCCTGTGCAGGAGGGAGTTCTTCCCTGTGCTCTTGCTAGTGGAAAAAGTGGATTAGCATACCAAAAACTTTAGCTATTCTACTTTGTTCAAATACCTACACTTCAACTATTACACATTTTTCTAGTGAATATTTCAACCCTTGGAGTTGCTAATGAGATGCACACACAGTTTGCCATCCAGATTCACATACGGTATGAATACGTGCATCTTCCACACAGTTCTGTGTCTACATATCCAAAACCACAGCTGCCACGCTCCTTCAGTACAGGTTTGCCAGTCAAGTATGTTGTTGCAGCATTTAACAGCAGTAGTGTCAATACTGCGAGGGTTGAAAAGTTGCATCATTTCTTAAATAATTTAATTCAAATACAGCTCCTCCAGCTTTTTGGAGGAATGCTCTCAAAATCTTCATGGAGTGGCACTTAAGACCTATGAAACTTGCGTGTACAATACAAACACCGATGGTAAAATTAACTCCCATGCAGCAAATGTGCCCAAAGAGCAGGCACACGTTGCATCCACAGAGAACAACAGTCCCTGCAGTTCCTTCTACGTTGGAAGTTAACATTACAATCGATACATCAGGAAAATAGAAAAAAAAAAAAAAAAAAAAAAAAAAAAAAAAAAAAAAAAAAAAAAAAAAAAAAAAAAAAAAAAAAAAAAAAAAAAAAAAAAAAAAAAAAAAAAAAAAAAAAAAAAAAAAAAAAAAAAAAAAAAAAAAAAAAAAAAAAAAAAAAAAAAAAAAAAAAAAAAAAAAAAAAAAAAAAAAAAAAAAAAAAAAAAAAAAAAAAAAAAAAAAAAAAAAAAAAAAAAAAAAAAAAAAAAAAAAAAAAAAAAAAAAAAAAAAAAAAAAAAAAAAAAAAAAAAAAAAAAAAAAAAAAAAAAAAAAAAAAAAAAAAAAAAAAAAAAAAAAAAAAAAAAAAAAAAAAAAAAAAAAAAAAAAAAAAAAAAAAAAAAAAAAAAAAAAAAAAAAAAAAAAAAGGAGATTAAGAAAAAAGGAGTAGCCTTAATTATGCTGAAGTGGTACATAGAAAGACATTCATTGGTTAAATTGCCCACTTCATTTAAGGTTATTACACATCTTTGCAAAATAAAATAATTAGCAAGGACGTCAACTGCATTCTGCTGGCAGAAGCCAAATGAGACACTTTACAAATGCAAGCTCCATTTTCAATGCATCAAAAATAACCTGAATCCATACGAAAAACACGAGTAACACTAAAGCACACATAAATGTTGATCTGCAACGGGACTAGCAGAGTGGATGTTTTCATTTCATACAATTCATACTGAAGTCTTAGATTACATTTAGCTTTAAGGCAGTGTGGAAAAAGCATTTTATCCAACCTCTGCGGGAAAAAAATAAAAATCAATCAGTTCTCATACCTGAATTTTTTTATGAAATTGTAATCAGAAAATCTGTGAGTACAAACTTCAAGCAAGAAAGCACACAAATTGGTTCACAAGCTATACACACAGTCCAAACGGCATATAAAACTTAACTGACTCAAGAACAGCACTCAAGATGTAACGACTTATAAGCAAGAGCAAAATAAAGCCACACAGATAGATCCATTCGCCTCTGACTCTGATGTCCTACGTATTTATAAAGAAATGCTTAAATTTGTAGCGTAAGTAGAAAAAGTATGGTCAGCCTATTGCAAAGTAAAAGGAGGCCGGGTTGTTTGAGCCAAGAGGAGAGAGCCTGTGGCAACAGGAAGTAAAATTACTGGTGTCTTTTTGAGTCACATCACGGTGGTTCAAACAAACAGTGCTCTTCTAAATAGGAAATTAAGAGCTTGTATCAGTACTTTCATCAAGTGTGTGTTAGTCTTTAATAATTTAACTGGCTAATGGCCATTAGAAGTGACACAGCTGCTGCTGCATGAGTTGAATGGCCTTCAGTTTGAAGCGCACACCCTGTCTAAAGAGAAGTATGAAGAAGGCCAGCTATGTTATTTGTTTAAACCTTCCATACTGAATGAGATACCAGCACTCTACATCCCAGAAAATTCTCTCCGGTACCCTACCTCTCATCAGGGATGAGATTCCTGTCTTAATATTCATTAAGAAAACTGCCAGAGCATAAACATGTCTTTTCAGAAACAGAGAATTACACTGGAAAGACTAAACCTAGTTCAAAATCTGTTTTTAATTTCAGCCCTGAACTGTTAGCTTTGATATTTAGCTGAACATTTAAAAGTCTGAATTCACATTTGCTCATTTTACCATTGCTCACCTTCTTTTGTATAGAGGTGTTCTGTTTCCTTTACTTTAGCCTTATAGCATTTTATACTGTTTTCAAAATTTTAGATTACCTGAGATTACTGTAATTAGACGTATCACAAAATAATGGTGACATTGAATATATGGTTTCTCATAGTTCTTCACGTATTGAAGCAAAGCAAAACCACCTGCTTTTTAAACGAGAAAGTCATTACATGGTCTTGTTCTATTATAACACCACCTGTACTGATTTTCTAAGATGACAGATACCTTACAGACACAAGACACTGTTACTGTTAATTTTTCTTCCTGGTCTGCCGGATGAGTGAAAATGTGTTTTGGGGGCAGGTGGTGTTTGGGCTTTGGGTTTGGTTTGTTTGTTTTTAATAACGTTATTTATTCAATACTGAGGTAGAAATGTACCACTTAACTGATGCTACTGATTTGCTTCAGAATAATTTCTCTTATGTATTCGATTTAACCGGAAAACTTTTACAAAGACCATTTATTCCATGCAGACATTAGCTCTACCAGCTGCAGACCAGGTTGCATTTTTTGCCTAACAACGGAAGAAAGCTGAATGCCCTGACTTGCACAGAACACACTCAGCATAAAGTCTCGTCCCAATTAAGTTAAAATCATCCAAGACCACTGCAGTTGCCAACAGTGATTTAGCACTGCTGTCATAAAACTAGATTCAATTACACTATTTCAAAAACCTTTCCGTGGTAGAAAAGCTGTGTAAAAATCCTCCTGAAAAGGATTGCTACTGCTGTGGCTGCCAGGCTCCAGCCCTTTTAAAAAACAAGACACGGATGGTAGAACAAACCTACAATCCTACACCCTCAAATTATGTAATTTTAGGATGATTTTCTTATGTTATCCCGTACAAAGTTCAGGATAATCTCCCAGACACCTGACCAACTCCTTAATATTCCCACGAAGGAGTAAGGTTTTTTTTCCCCCCTGTAACATCACAGTAAAAATTTATACTTTTTCATTTGAGTAACTGCTCACGCACCCCAGAGAAGGGAGAGCCAACCTGACCCCCACGCACTTTTCTGTGGGCCTGTATGTTTTATTGCACACGGGAGAAGACGACTCTGAATGCTTCCCTCAAAGGGCACAACACGGACACCAATTTCTACACAGATGCCCGACAAAACCAACAGGTATTTTGGAAAGGTAGTAAGTATCAAACATTAGTTGCTACAGCTCTGCAGAGATTTCCGCTGGCAGCAAGTACAGACCAGTATTAAAAAAGGCACAGAGCAACAGCAAACATACTTATATTGAAGCATGCTTCCATATGATTGAGGTCAGCATCGTATTTTATTTTTAAAGCTTGTATTTTTAAATCAAATACGGTTACGCTCTTAACAATATGGCAGCAAACCTGCCCCTTACGTTCTAACCACCTCCCAATTTCCTCTTCCACATTCCCCCAAAGCTCCCTAGCAGCTTACTCATTAACAGTACCTAATACCACCAGATCTTCCAAATATAAAGAGCATTTTCAACTCTTTTATGTAAGTGGAACAGCTCCAAGAAATCGCCCACTGTCTTAGAACTGGCGATACCAATATTAGCCCTGCTTCTGACACATTACTGCCGCCTTCTCACTGCCTCAGAGGTGCCCCCAACATAGCACCAAGACTGTACAGCCCAAAAAGCCCTCCTCTCCTCCCCAGGCCTCTTTTAGCCCTAGAGAGGACTGTAAGCAGTAAAGTAACACCACAGCTGAAGAAACTCTGCTTCAGACGGTATTTGCAACCTCAGCACTGTTCACGTAAAATTAAAGAGTCCACAAGCATGTGGGCAGTCGTTTCAGGTGTACCGTCTGGAGGCATCTGTCACCATCTTACTGTCCCAAACACTGGGCATGGCTATAAAAGCAAGAGCATCTCAACTACTCAATAGGTAAAGTGATATCCAAAACTACCCATTTAAGCAAATACTATGCTTCTGAATCACAGTTACGACTGCAGGCATTCCCTAGGCCTTTTATCCTTTCACAGACAAACTCTATGGCCAGAAAAGCACTCAGCCAAGAGGAGAATTGCTTCACATCTCTCCAGAGCCGTTCTGCCACCGAGTCTGCTTAACGCTACAGTAGCTTCTAGTGGGATTCTGATTTCTGTCTTATCCGTCCTAATCATTAGAGCCGCTGCAACAAATTTCAAATGGGAATGTATTAATCATATCAATATTCTACAGAATAACAGTGTAATCCAGATGTTGCTTCCAGAGGAACACAGGAATACTTTAGGTACCGTGATAGCTTTTGTGCACTCGTTACATGCTGTAAGAAAATGTTATCTTTCAATGTAGTGCAATACAAGTGGGGAAACAGTGACTCAGGTAAAGGCTCATGTAACATGATTTTTCTTCCTTTTTTCTTACTGGACCATTCCATGGTCTGCGGTATAGCGTGGTCTGTCAGCAGATGTGCTCGAAAGGCCTCTTCAGCCTTCAGCAGTTTCCCCCGCGCATCCCTTATTTCTTGTATAGATCACAGTTCTCTCAAAACTTAATTGTGGACTAGCTTCTTAGCGTGCAGACTGAGGCTGAGGCTGTTTCTGTAGGCCTGCTCAACTCAGGAAGGCTACTTTCCGCTCTAAAAAGGCCAACTGATACTAGCTTAGGACTGTCTCATTTATTAAAGTACTATACTTGACCAGTCTTTAATAACAGCGTGCACAAAAAGGAGTTCTTAAGGCAACAGAATATATCAAATTTTATCAACATGACCAAAGTAAACTTTGAACTCCTGGGACAAAATCCTAACAGTATTTTGGTATCTAAACATTCCCATTCTTCCCACTAAAAATATTTTTGTATGTCAAAATATAGATAGTGCTGGTGAAAACCCAGTAACATTTGTTGACATTCTTAACATAGTGTCATATTTTATCTCATAACAACAAAAAAACCATCTGAAATGTTTTGTTAAATATGTATTCGCTACAGTAGCTGTCAGATACACACACTGAAAAAAAGGTTCTTTATATGAAATTTTGGTGTTTGAAATAGAACTGACTTCTGTCATTCACACAATTTTCTGTTTTGAACATCTGTGAGCCTGTTGCTGCAACTTTTTATAAAGGGAAGGATGTTTAGTCAAGCAGAGCTCTGCAAAACCAAGCAGATCAGTTTCTAGCCTTCATATTTTGGAAAGTGAGTTATTAACATGAACAGATTTAGTTACTGTATTACAGCAACAGCAATACATACCAATGCTAAAGCAATGTATAAAACTCTGGTCTCTTGAAAGAGAGTGGAGTCTCAGTGCTAACTTGACTGGGAACAAGATTTCATGGCAGTCCTGACAGCATTCGGCAAAGTCAAGTAGCTTGCCAGGATGTCCAAATCGGTGTCTTTAGCCGAGTAGAAGAAACCAGGAGTATAATAGCTTACATATTTCTGTTCTACTCTCCCAGAATCTTCTTTGTGTTATGATTTTAGTTTTGCCAACACCTAATAACAAAAAAACGTAAATTTAGATGCAGGGAAAGTGGATTCTAGGTTCAGATTCTCTTAGGATAATGACAACTCAGGATCGATACGTATAAAAAAAAATGAATATGCAACTATCTTCAAAGATGAGTTGTTAGAACTAAACTAGTGAATTAGTCCAACCTTACAAAAACTGGAATATATGTCAAGTGATAAAACAGGAGGTCACTTTTAAGTGAAATTAGCATCTAAAGAAGTCAGTAGAGAGGCATGCCTCTCACACAAAAGCAAACAGGATAGTATCACATGACCACGTCTAGACATCCCTTTTGTTTGCAAGACCCAAATCAATGGCTTCACTAAGAGCATTAGAACACTCAAAACTGCCTCAGAGTTGAGAACCCTGAACCTTTCAAAGTTATTCTTGAATTTTAGTATTTACTGCGCTAAGCAGCTGACTTGAACTTCTGCAGTATTCAATGCAGATTGTAGGAGGCGTTTAAATAGAGATGATCTCAGAATGGTGAAATATATTCAAATCAGAACATTTTGGTTCACTTACAACCATTATTTGTATAAAATAATTTTTGATGCCTAACAGAATTTTTTCAGGGTCATTTGCTCACAGAAGTTGATGACGGAGAAAAACTGCCCTCCTTAATTTCCACTCCAGCCAGGCTCACGCTGGGTCGTCCCAATACTTGTGAGACTCGTGGTTGGAAGAGCGAAGGCTGTGCAGGCCAATGACAACTGTAGTCACGGGAACCCTATCCAAGAGCCAATTTCTGACACAACTCTCTAATATTTTAAGTAACAACTAATAACTAAAAGCTGTTAAGTTAAAATAGCTAGAATCCTACAAACACTCTCCCATCTTTGATAAGAATCAGAGGTACAATGAACCTTTAGAGCATAATTCTTTAATGTAGTTTCTTGTGGAGTCTGAGAGGTAAATCACTCAGAAGTTTATCTGCATTTCAAGAAAAAAGTTAGACCGTATCAAGCTATATCACAGTCTTGATTTCAATTACAGAACACAATTTCATATACTGATGTAAAGTGTTTCTGTATTATAGAAATCTGATTCCTGCTCCAAACTGAACACCATCACATATCCTGAAAAGAAACAAATAATAAACAACATAAGTGATATAGAAGGTACAGATGAAATGAAAATCAATTCTCCCTACCCCTGAACTCCCAGGGTTTTCAATCTTTGGAAAGTTACAAATTTTAGCTGACAAAGGCTTTTTTAAATAAATGCTTTGCCAATCTGTCATCCATATGGAGTATTTACATTTGCAAAATAAAGCCCATAATTTTCAAATTGCTATTAATTCACATTTCACATGAATGACAAGTAGAAACATAATCCAACTCCTGTACAAAATACACAGTATCTCACACAGTATTCACAGGCAAGAACAGGCCCCCTGAAGCTTTTCTGTTCCATACTATAATATTTGCTTGGTGTAGGATAATTAGTTGCTAACAAATTAATTTGCTCTCCCTTTCTCCTTATCTATAGTTAAAGTTGTTTTCATTTTTCAAGCAGAGACATTAAATTCGGTATTTATCCAAGCATTTGTTTTTGGAAGGCTTAAGAAAATCCCAGGAGTTGTTTGAGTGATCATTTCCCCTAAAGAAATAAAACCTCCTACACAGCTACTCATACATTTCAATAGCTAATCTCAAGTTCAATGAACTTTGAAACCTGAGATACGATGTCTTAAACCAAGAAATACCGTGAAACCAACGTGAATATAGCGAACTAAAAGAGCAGCATCAAGGGCTGAAACATCTCCAAACTGACATAGAAAAAACAAAATTTAAAGGCAGCAATTCTCTCTGCCAAAACCAGACAGCAGTGCAGTAACCTTTAAAACCAGTTACTATTAAAGAAATTGGTGCAAAAAACAAACCTGTCACCAGACTGTACTCCCATGGGGAAACAGTAGTTAAGTTCTAATCTAGCAATGTTTCCAAGTCGGAGCACTATTCCGGCACCGTAAGACCATCGGATATACTCTGCTAACTTCTGCAGGTGAGCTCTAGGACCATCACCTGAAAGCAAAAGAGCAGGAGAACAAGAATCAAAGTAGACTGTCAAGGTGGTCAAAGGCTAACTGGATTTTCAGAGCTAAAAGACAGACTACTTCGGAGCATCCCCTCCCGATTCAAAATTTATTTACTACCCACAACTCCCATAAATGCCAACGAAGTACCTTGGACTCAAATGACAAACTTCTACGATTCTAGTTGGATTGCTGGTTGATCTTCATTTCCCTCCATAGCGTACCTACTTGTGTGAATCTGGAAATAAGTACTAAAGACTTAACTAAAAGTTAAGTCTTAACTAAAAGTCTTTAGTGGGTCTCTGTTAGTTTTAAAGTTGATCCATCTGCTTTTCAATTGTGCTTAAAGTATCTCCCTCCCATATGGATGCCATCTCTCTTCCATCAAGTGAGGCAGACATCAAATATCACGATACCCCCAAATTGATTGAACTGATACTGAAAAATCATACACTAATACACTGAAATATATCTTGAAAAAAGTTGGGGATGGAAGAAAAAAAAAGAAAAAAATCATCACATCAGCTACCACACCCTCATCTACACTCTAATGCCACCACCCAGAAAACATCAGAATCCCACTAAAAGATCATCTTCCAGTCTCCCTTTAGAATGGTGTAAGACAGCAGGTGTTGATCAATTACCACACTGGTCTGCAAACATCACCTAATTAACAGATACTACTGTTACCATCCTAGCTCTCTTTCCTACAAGTTGTGCTAGAATTTATGTAGCGAGCTAAAAAAATTAGTGGCAATCTGTCAAATATATAAATTAGTAGCAGCAGCTTTTTGACAGGCGCCAAAATACACGCAGTAAACAAACTGCTTCTGACTAAACAGACACAGAACAGCTCTCCTTTTTGCTTTTATATATATATAGAGAGAAGCAGGTTTTGTTATATACAATTATATTGAGTCTTACCATAGTTAAGGTTGCAGAGGTTTCCAGCATTAAGGAAGAAATGTGTTCGGAAAAGGTCTCCAAACCCTCCCCGGCCTGGCCGGAAAGGGAGAGGGGTGTATAGATGTAAGCCTCCAGCCCAGTACGCTTCTCCTCCCAAGTAATCACCTATTTAGGTAAAATGTTGGCATAAAAGCATTTACTGTGGAATATCTTAAAAGAACCAGCTGTTAAAGGTACAAGAACAAATCCTTAAGTTGTTTTACATTGCACTTCTACCCTTTACAACTCTTGCCACTTCCTTCTAGCTCCCTCGAACCTTACCACTACCAAGTAAAAAAATAAGCACTTGCACAATTCTTTAAACCTTCCAAGCGAATTGCCATTTTTCTTCATTCCCTCACCGGAACAGCCTGAGGCATGCACCTACTTGTGGTTCATCAGAGACTACCTCCTGAACACCTCTGAAATACTTGCCTTAGTCTTAAAAATGGGAAATTGATACAATTAAACAATTAGCTTTAAAATATACTGAATACTGAATCCACTGATAACAGTAAGTCAGCAGCAGAGTAAGGAATAGAACTGAGGAAGCTCCTGGCTCTCAAAACACCTTTGTTGATCAGATCACCTTTCCCCTAAGCTACCTGAACATATGCTGTATCAAACAGAGATTTAATGTGACTATTGCTATAACCATATTCTGGGAACTTTTTCAGCTTGAAGGTTGCTTGCTAATTAAAGTGACATATTGGAAGTATGCAAGTCTGAACACACACTTGGTTTACAAAACTAGCTTATGGCTTAACTAAGAACTACCGGGGTTTATTCCATTGTGAACTAACATATAACGACAGATCAAAGACATAACGCTTCTCAGATTCAAAGCGCAGAATGAGTGCAATTATTTTTAAGCTGTACAAAGCTTAAGGACAGAATTCGACTCTTTGTTACACACCAGTATTTACAGTATTGTCAGAGGAGTGGGATTTAAAAGTTTCAGACCTTCGCTCTGGGGTCCAATGCTGTACATACTGAATCCACGCACACTTGTTGGTCCACCAAGGTAAAACCTAGTGAATACAGTCAAATTTAATTTAATGCTTCACTTGATGGACATACTTGAAAATATCTAGCCATACTTCTAACATTGCTTTTCGGAGTCACAGGTAACTTTGTAACAGGTTTAGTAAAGTGTATTTAAAGAAATACCAGAAATTATATCTAAATCCTGATGCATTTGGCAAAAAATTCAAAATAAACAGGAGTATTAAAAATAAAAATCAGTCTTCCATCACCTACAAAGATCAAAACCAAAGGTTCCCCAGCACTGAAGAAGAATCAGAATGCTGTCCGATTCTGTCTGTTGTAATAATTTTGATAGAAATACTGTAGTTAAGATCTATCACGTGAAGTTGACACTTAGTATTTATTGTAAATAAATTTAAGTCTAAATGGTTTCTGCCAGTGATCTTTAAACACAGATGTTAGAGGGCAAAATTGCCTAAAAAGCCAACATAGTTACAATGTGGCTTTACCTCTAAAAATACCTACAGTGTTACCTATGCCTGATACAAAATTTTGCAGATGGTAAATACCATTTTGCAACCATAAATATTGGCAGGCAGAGCTACTACATAGCAAATTACAAACTTATACTACCCCAATATGAAAATCAAAACCAGAAGGCATGGCTTGAGTACTAACATGCAATTAAAGCTAACTAGAAACTTATTCTCCTCAGAACCAGAACTACAAATGCTTCTCTCTCTACTACAGAGTTTTCTTTATACATTACCTGGGTTGACTGAAAAAAATGAAGAAACATTTTAAGAACTTGCCTATCAGCTATACTGGATGGCTTGTCTCCAATAGGTACTAGCATTCCGCCCCAAAGTGACGCTGAAAAAACCTTTAGAGAGAAAAAGTTGTTGTTTATTAATACGTATTACTTCATTTCCCTAAAAACAGTATTAGTAAAATTTCATCGCTCAGTAACAGGCAGAGCTCCCATTAGTCTGACAGAAAGTTACAGATGATCACAGTGTATGCACGGATATCACACCATCAGTAGTTGTATTTTCAGCAAACTCTTGATCATTGCTGCCCTCTTTCTTTTACGCAGTGCTACATCTTGAAAAAGTCAATACAGCACATTTGAACCAAGTGCTACTTTCACAATAGCTAAAGGGAACACTCGTCTAGCTCCTATTTTCTTAGGAATTTTCATGTCTGGAAATAAGACAACACTGCTGACATAAATTACTCCTGGCAATTTTAAACACATAGGAGGCTAAGTCCAGCAAATAGCTACCAAAAACGTACAATTATTACCTGCCTGTGAATTAGCCTTATAATTAAATGAAACCATCTTCTGCAACTCACTATATTGACATCAAATACACATACATCATTACTGCTTATCTATACAGTAATTCTTGGGAGCCAAACCACTATAATAAATACATTTAATCATTTGCCTGCTGCCTGTGTACCGAGTAGAAGTATTGCTGCCAGATGGCGGGATCTATTGTCAATACCTAGGCTAAAGGTGCTGGATAATTTCTCTAATTTTACAGCACACTCCTGCTGCCTTCTGCCCTGAGAGTCCCCAGATGCTTCCCCTGCCATTATCAGATGCAAACTCATCAGGCGGCATATGCAAAAGCCAGTTGCACGCAAGTCTACACTCATGAACAACGGACGACATAAAATTATGTACCCCACGTGATGAGATATGCTTCACTTTCACAATGTAGGCATATCAGCAGTCATGGGAAAGAGCAAAGTCCTCTTTGCATAGCCATGAAGCCATTAAATTACTTCATAGGAGAATACGCTGTCTTTCTCAACTGAAGGTCAGCAAATAAATGTCAGATGACTAGAAGTGCACTCATCAGGCAATGCCTTTTCTTCCACTACATGGAAGGTGCAAATATAATGATGTAATAAGAAAGTGGTATAGCAAATAGCCTTAAAATGCCCTTCTGTGCTGGCCTCATTGGTGTAACTCAAGAACTTCATTGCACCAAGTCACCTCAGAACGAAAGCATGAAACAGCAGACCAACAGATCCTTACAGCATCAGTTCATTACTATCTGCACTGCGAAAGCAGCTTAGCGTTTTTCAGTTGTACTGCTGGCATAATGCTAACATCCTTCCAGTCTCCTAGAATTTCTTCATTATTCCGGTACTTCTTAAAAAGCTTTCAAGACGCAGATATCTTCTCAACGCTTTTTTGTTTTGTTTTGGGTTTTTTAGTATGTTGGGATGCAAATTATTGTAACCTCCGATTTCGAAATCTTCATAATGGAAGTTACTGTTTAATTCCCCATTCAGCTGTGAGACAAGAACTTACTGCACTGTCTCCATGGGATAAAGAACTTCTTTCTAAATACAGACAGAAATATTTCTAGTATATAGTGAAATTCTTATTCCACTAAGCAGAAAAACACCTATTTCCACCTTATACTAGCTCTATGCTGTTAAAGATGCCTGAAACTGAAGACCTCTATGTTCTCATAAGAAGCTGGAGTGCATTAAACATGAACTTGGAGTGGGGTTACCCAGTGTCATTTCCTCTCAAGGAAATCTGGTTGGTATACACAAGAACTGCTCTGTCAACCAAACCAAGACTTCTAAGAGATGATGATACAGGAATTTGCTTCAAAACAGCACAGTGTCTCCAAACCAAAGTGCTAATGTAGACACCACACCATAAAATCTGTGACGTGCTCTGCCTACAGGGTGGCAGACGAGGGATCTCATATAAACTTCTCATGCTACCATGTGTCTGTCTTATTGGAACTTAAATCATTCATTGTGCACAAATATGAAGTTCAAAATGTTGTAGTGCAAGCTTAGTGTTGTAGTGAAATGAGCCTTCCCATTCTTGCCCAATAATTTTATGCAGAAGAAATAATTACATGCTATGATACCAAAATTAGTAGTCGTATATTCATAATTTACAATGATAAAAGAAAACTAGACCAAGATTAGTCAGAATATTCATAACCAGGTGAAAAAGACAGAACAAAGGCTGTAATAAGTTTCTGAAAAATCACTCTTAAGAAAGATCACAAAAAACCAGACACGCCCAACATTACTTCTGAAAGGAAAAGAGTTCATATGGTTAACTGTCAAACAAGTCGTTCTTTCCAAAATGCCCACTTCTCAAGTGACTGTGCACGGCAGGAACATCAGGTTAAAAATAAAGAGTATTTCACTTTCAAAAAACCAAATCAAGGTATCTACACCATCCATCTTTCACTTCCGTGATCTTTTTCTAATCCATGGTGAAAAATCATCGTAAGACATAGATTCAATAACCTCATTTGTTAACTCAGATGAATTACTAAATTATCTTTAAAAAAATTACCGAATCCCAGATAAGTTGTTTATTCAACTGAAATTCAAAATCCTCTTTGAGAAAGCTCACATCTCCACCTGCATAGCCAGCCAACTCCTGCAAAGACATAAGTTCATGAAAGTTGTAACAGATTTTACATGTTTCTTCCCCCTAAAAGTTCATCATGTCTGCATCAGCATAAGCAGTGTTTTCTGTACGAGAAATACAGATATGCTGGTATGGAGAGACAACTGAATTTTGGACCAATGAAAGAACATGCATGACCCTCAGAACAGCGAGCTGCAATTTTCTCCTCCAAATATTAAACCAAGGTATTGCTTTCTAAGCCAGTTTGTAAATGATGACAAAATAGAATGGAGCTGGAAAATTCAGCACCTGAAATCAAAACTCTTACTGTATTTACCTAAACCTGAGAAGATGTCATATGTACTAAAGCAGGGCTGAAGAACCAGACAGCCAGTTGCATTACACCAGTGCTAGTTGAAAATAACAAGTGAAGTGACTGAATCAGTGTTAGAGGCAACATCTAACAAATGATACGTTAACTAAACCCTGAATTATAACCACCTTTCTCACTCAGAAACAGAATAGTTCACTGTTGCTTACAGGAACGCTAGCACTTTTAGTTCCAGTGACATTTCAAAGCAACCTGCTTCTAAACCATTGCAGAAGTTAATGCTTCTGAAGTATTAACCCATACAGCAGAAAAGCCAGCTTTTCTAAAAGCTCTGAAAGTAACAAGAGTGAAAACCACTTTCTGTGCCAAAATGATACATGTGTATGCCTTTGAGAGTTATTCTTACCCCGTCTTTCATTTTTAATTCTAAGACTTACAAACTTTGTAAGTAGCAACAGGACCACAGTCTGGTAATCATACATCACAGCGTTAGAAAACAAGGACTAATACCTACTGTAAAGTGTCAAGTAAATACTGTCAGGGATAACGTATCTCAGCTAATAAATAATGTAATGCTAATGGCGAGATAAAATGGCTGTGCTATTTGACCAGTGGTATACAAATGAAAATTTCATTGTTTTAAAAGGCACACACTGTAAATATAGAAAGTAAATACTGACCATCACTGTCTCCTAGTCAATTTAGGATTAATTTCTAACTTTAGACATTTTTAACACGAACATCAATTAGATAAATTAAGACTTACTCAAACACACTTACAGATAAAATCCAGTAACAGTATAAGTGATTTAATACTACCTGATTAATTTTTAGCAAAGCACCTCGTCTTGGCAAAATTGAAGAGTTCCGGGAATCAATTACCATAGCATGCTGAAAAGAATCAAACAATTGTTTTTAGGTTCCCGTATTTGTTGAATACCACAGAGTGACATTATTATTTTCCTTCAAAAACTGTGCACACAGTGGAAGACAGCCACAGCTCCAGCTAAGGTTAGTGTAGCTCCATGGATTTGGGAACAATGTACCTACAGACTAACTTAGTTCTGACTTTAGAAGCCACAAATATATACATATTTATACCTTTTGGCCATGGTACACACCAGAAATACAGCAGCAACAATGCCCCAGCGTAAATCACCAATTTTGTGACAGTAACCTGCAAATAGCTTATCTCCTACAATTTGTAAGCTACAAGTTAAAGGTGACAAGTTACTAAAAACTGGTATAGGAAAGAATATTTATAAACGGCACAGCAACTGTAGGATGAGGAAATTTACTGATCCTGTCTTCTACAAAACAAGACAGTTCTGCAAAAAGAGATGGCAGATGACACGGAGGGATGTCCTGCAGAAAGAACAAGCCAGCCTAAGCAACAGGCAAAATGCAACAGTCAATTATGAAAATATGTTTTCTATTTGGACCTCCTGGATGACTCTGTGTGAATGACCAAACACAGCAAAAGATGTTTGAAGTAAAACACACCACCTACGAAGGCAAAAAGCTCCTTTGGTATCATTTGTAAGAATTAAATGACTCAAAATAATGTGTTTTAAAAAATTATTAGGAAAAAGCCTTACAGAGAGAGAAGATTTAAGAGAGTGTCCACTTTCTTCTCGAACGGAAAAGGATGCTGTTCTAGCAAGGCAGCCAAGCTCTCTCCACACACCCTCCCACTTCAGCGTGTGATTAGTCTTCCAGATTGGAAACTACAAATAAAGAATTGAGACATGAAAAAATTTTTGCTACAAAATTAAAATAAACATTTCGCTGAAAAATCTTTCTCTTTAAAGTTTATTTATACATGAGTCTATGCTTTTTCTTTCCAAACTTCTTGGACCAGAGATAAACCCTTTTTCATTTTAGAGTAATGCTAACCCTGCTCCAGCCAAGACAGTTTCTCCAAGTAGGTGCACACCACTTAATCCATCCCAAATGAAAAATACCTTGAATTGGGCTGATACAGCGAGCTAGGCAACCAGCTGCCTCTCTGAAATGATACTTTAAACATTAAAAATCTGGAGAAAAACACATTGGTATTTTTATACGGCCAAAATAAGATTGACTTCTAACAAAAAGACTACGGTGTATTACCTCTGTCATTTTAAAATTGTTGACCTCTTTCAAATAATGACAAGTTAGCCCTGTACACAAGCATTTCAATCATTAAAAAAGTAAACCAAATATTTGCGAAAGCCTGCTGTGACCTGAATTAAATGTAAATGAAGCATGTGTTCTACAAATGCTTGTGCTACACTTACATTAAATTCTGTTGATATTCCTCTATCAGTTTCACGAAGAGAGCTCCAAGGGAACTGTCCAGTTACTTTATACAGGTTAACTGAAAAACTGAAACACAACATTACTGGTAGGTTTGAAAGTGAAACTATTTAAGTAGGTGGAGTTTTAAATTATCACAGAAAGTTAAGAAACTTATTAACAGACCCTCAGCAAAGGAATAAATTTAATTATTACACAATGAAAAATCTTATTAATTGTTTTATATTCCTTTGCTGAAAAAAGAAGTACTCAAAAATGCATCCCCTACTTTCTTTCAAAGTTTCCAGGCTGTGGTTTGAAGAATGACAGGCCGTATGAAGTTTCCTTTGTTCCATAGGAGAACTGGAAGGTTACCTTTTCTGCACGTCCAAAGAGATTTGGGAACTTGAGCCCAAGTACCTACAGAAAATAAAAAAACCCCCACAACATTTCATATAGTTTGCTGTCTTGCATCTTAATCATGTGAAGACAAGCATATCTACCATGAGAATGAGAAATGAAGACATTAAAAATAGTTGTAACTGAATGTGTTTTTCTTTTAAGTTAGGTTTCTCTTTGCACTGGCAGCAAAAGCCATCACAATAGCCCAAGTTACAGTTAATCATCCAATTTTTATTGCTGTCCAGTAGCTGCTGACTTGATCTGCATTCTCACTGTATCATCAGTACTGCTATTATTTTAAGCAAAATCTCCCAGCCGGTCTCAAAGCCCAGGAGAATAAGTCTTTGGCATAATAAGCAGCTGCTCTGCAACTGCAGACTTTCCAGCTGATCATCAGGAAAACTACTTGTAGGGTAGGGTTCATCAGAACCACAGCAATAAGCCAACGGAAAATTATCGATACAGAGTCACTCCCCTGTATTTTTGTTTTGAGTAACAAGACGCTTTTGCAATCAGTCCTGACAGCAGTACAACATACCATTACAATTCTACAGAAACTAGTTAAACACTTTAGGCTGTTCTGACACAAATTCCCTGGATCCCTTTGGCAGCTCTTGGCCCTTTGGCAGAAAGGATGGAGCAAGTTTCCTCCAAGCACAGACACTACCAGGACTGTTCTATTGTTGCGCTTTCTATTTTAAAAGAATGTAAAAAAAGCTACCAAATCCTGATTGCCTTTGTCTAACAGCTATTGGAAGCAAATCAGTCACCTGAACTTTGTGATGGTGGCTACTATGCCATTATCCAACTAACCAGAAACCACTAATCCAAAGGGCTATCGGTATGAAATATTAGATCTATAAGCTTCAGATGAATTTAAGGGATTAGAATAAATGTCAAATCTATTTAACTCTTAAGGAAACAATCTCTGCTGCCAATGCCAGTGTATACGAGTCATGCTTTTACATCATTCAAACATTTTACTTCTCTGTAACAAATTAAAATCAAATAGAGGGGGAAGCTGAATACAAAAAGAGAAACCACAGTAGCTTTCAGACTGTTTTCAAATGCACTGGAACCAACAGGTAGGATTCCCCACTGGTTTCATTCAGGCCGCAACACCCTGGACGTTGCTCTCAGCAGCAGAGCTGCATAAGCAGCTCTCAACTCGCTGAGTTCCTATGCTCCCTGCACTTGCAAAACACGATCACCTGAGTCATGCAGTATCTTAACCAGGTTAAAAATACCCCTAAGAAGAAAAGATGAGTCCCTTGATCTGGCTTATCCGCCAGCCCCGGGGCACAGCTGCACTGTGCACATGAGAAGGCAGAATGGGTGCAGGAATGAGCACCTGAAAGCATGATCTACTTACACCAGCACTTCTGTTAAAAGGACATTAACAGAACAACAGTACAGCTGTTACTTTTTCTGTCAATTGGTAAACATTTTTCACACAACATTTTAATCTGATGCATCCTTAATTGTATCAAATGGAAACAAGTTCCACGGTTTGTATCGTTCTGGAAAACCTTGCGTTTTGCAGCCCAGAATAACTGGTACTGGACTAAAATAGTGAAAACCAAGAACAACTTCTAAGTCAAACATAAAGCATTTTGACTGAGAAGAAAAACACTCTAAACAGATCTCGCAGAAACTAAATGCCAAACTCCTTACTAATCTCTCCAGTAGATAAAGTGTCTTAAATATTATCAAGAAATAATGTAAGTAATTTTAAGAATTAAAAAATTAACATACCGAGTTGGAAGCTACAGCATTCTTCCGTAGCTCAAAATAGGCTTTTGCCGAATGAAAGCCTGACTAATACAAAGACTCTTTAGAGACAAAGGTCTGGCAAAGCCTTAGTAAAGCTGGATCAAGAAAATAATTTGGCTTGGATCAAGTCATCACTTATTTAATCACCAAATTCCTTGCTAGGTTTGAAACATGAAAGTAAGAGGAATATCAAAAGGAATTAGTAATTATTTGAAGTAATCCCTACCATACTGCCTTCATTGTTGCCAACCATAGTATTATAGCTTCCAGTTAGTCTTCTCAATTCTGTTACCTCAAAGGTTACATCTAAACCATTTGGAAGGGCATCATCTCCTACATAAACAAACAAACAAATGTATGTTGTCTCTAAAGAGCTATTTAAAAAAAATGCAGACAGAAGATGACGAATTATTTGAAAACTGGTTGAATTAAATGATAATAAAAGTCCACATTACAAAGAAAAACGCCTTGAGAAAAAGATGTCGTTTGGATATGAGTGCAGAATTTGGTTCAGTCATAGCATGACCAGCTTCAATCACCAACATGTTAGTTTAATTACGAAACAGTAACATTTTTTTGTTACCTAGCCACCAAAAACAAAGATGTACACAAATTCTTACATTAGAACAAACAGAAATTAAAGTGGTCCAGACACGGCAAGAAGAACGCCGTCACTAGGGCAGAGCTCCCAGCACTCGGTGGGTAAGCGCTGAACAACAGAAACCGCCCAGTTCCCTCAGGGCTCTGGCTACGGCAGCTGTTCCAAAACACAGCTGTCAAGGGTACCCAATTCTGCTTGAAGCAAACAGGACAGCATCCCATTGCCAGCAACCTGTGGGACTGCGCTGCGTTTCCTTCTCAATAACACAACTTTCCTCTGCTGAAGAGAACAGCAATGGGTTTGAAAAGCAACCATGAGCCCGGGAATGCCAACCGAGCCTTACTGTGAAACATGCACACATTCAGCTGCCCCATATATACTATAAGCCAATTTTTAATCGCAAGCACTGGTACAATTACTAGTATTTCCTTAAGCACCAAGGATGGGCTGATATAACGTCAGTTATGTGATATGTAATACATGGAAGTGCAGGACACATTTTCAAGCTTTTCCTCAAGTGCTCCTTTGAAACTTTGGATTAAGGGTTGTGTACTGTAATTATTTTAGTGCTGGAAATTCACTCATTTTTGCATATATACAAGTAATATTTACAGACGCATACACATATACACAGACACGTGCAAATACATCTTTTTCATAAGGATAATGGATGTAGACACATAGATTCGTATATATAGCACACCTACAGGTACATCTAAAATATATAAAGGTATATGAGAGAGTAAGTTATATACACAAAAAATGTCCAACCTGTTACACAGGGAAATGTACATTATAGGTATGCATGTGTCTATGTGGGTATGAGGAAAAAGGTGAGAATTAATAAGGCAATACATACCTTGACAGGTATCAATCAGAACCTCTACCTGTCTAAAGATTCCTAGACGAAGCAACTTTTCACGAGCTTCATGCGATTTTCTCATCACCTACAGGATAAGTAGCTCAGTCTTTTCAGGTTATCAAAAAATAACTAGGATAGAATAGTTAAAATGCAGCTAAGTCACACAATATTAACAGATTTTGTATACAAAGACACATATATGTGCCTTCAAAACAGATCACAGCCACTTTAACACTTGAATCTGTAAAGAAATAAATTCAATCCAGAGCATCTGGCTCAATTCCTACCTTCTGTTAGTTTGCATCCTAATTGTTGTAATACTTAAACCTATTATTCAAATAGGCTTCAGTACTTAAAACTTATACACCTATTTACAGGACCCATGCTTTTCGCAAAAAACCCAAACACCCTAATCTATTTAAATTTAGACTAATTTACAGGTCTAACTGCCAGGTGTACTCCAGAAGGAATCACCACCTAAGAGGGCAAGGACATACAGCCTAACTCACACTTTGATCCGTTGTGGAGACTGGCATCAGTAATCTGTGCCGAGATCCAATAATTTATCTTAAGCAAATTAACTGAAAGTGTCACCTGCACAGTTAGCAATTCTCAAATGGGAAGAGTGAAGCTGAAAAAATATCTGAGAGTACCGCTTGCCATCTCACAACGTCTTTGAGCTGAATACATCAGAAAATACAGTATCTGCCAGTATTTAAGTTTGGCTTCCATATCGCAAGATCAGAATCATCACAAAACGTGACGAAGTTGCCCCATGTCTGAAGGGAGTAGTCCAAAGCAGGAAAAAGAGAAAATCGTAACCTGAATTCTTAAACAGTAGGTCTGATATTCACTACGGTACTTACATCAATAAGGTTTTTCGCCTTGAAAACATCAGAGATTTCATACATGATAATGTCATCTTTGGTCCTTCCAAGTCCATCAAAGTGCACATGCTGAACCACCACCTAAACAGAACAGATGTTTAAACACAAATATTGAATTTGCATCTAATAATGAGTATCAAAATCACCAATGCAGAAAAAAATATTGTTGTCCGAGTGAAAAATCCGGAAGATTTCTAGGCTAATTGCTGCTAACTGACATTATCAGAAATCTGTGCTATCTACAATTCTGGAAAGTTGTTCCCTTAACATGAAAATTAAAGAAAAAAAGAACTCTAATACCAAAGCTAATACTGGTTGTAGCAGAAGAGACAGAAACAGACTGTAGCTGCTTGGATTTTAGACATAAGTGAGTATGGACAAATAAGTCACTGCAGAAATCACACTGACATCTTAACACATGTAAGACAAAACACGTAGTTAGTCGTGTTCAGCTATTTCTTGTATCAGCTACACATAAGCAAAGAGTTAAAAGAAAAAACAAACCAAACTACAAGCCATAAATATTTAAACTCTAACTATTAAAATTATTACTACCACTGGAGCATTGTAGTTTGTCCTTGACTAGTGTAAGCACTGCTTAGCAGCAACTAAAACATTGGTGTGTTATCAACATTGTTCTCATCCTAAATCCAAAACACAGCACTGTACCAGCTACTAGGAAGAAAATTAACTCTATCCCAGCCGAAACCAGGACAAGTTTAAAATGCATATTAAGATCACTAGCATTACGAGGTTTTATATTTTCTTAAAATCATTCATCTTGTCATATAATCATCTGAGATAAATTTATCTTAAAAATCACAGCACACTCCAGGTTAGCTGGTACAAATGGACTGCATTGATTGCATTTCCCTTATTTTTCCAACTTTTTCAGTGTATTATAATTTTAGGGGTAAGTGTCAAAAAAAAAAAAATCTGCAAACGCTTCATGTATTCACACATAATAAAATTGCAGAATAAGAGCAACCTAGCATTACTGCAAACTGCTTAAAAAAAACCCTATAAGAATATATACATAATGGACTAAATAAAACACAAATGTTATTACCAAGCTTCTAGCGAGGATGTCTCTGAAAAGCATAAGGGAAAGGAAAATTTTAATAAAAACTAAGATAATGCATGATATCTCACCCCTCTAGCATGGCTAAACATATTATGGGCCAAGACAGACATGCTCTTACATGTGAAATATTAAAAAAAAAAGTTACCATCCTCTGCTGAAGTTAGTAATTCACGTGGTGGCACTTCACCCTAACCTGGCTAATACTGCACTCCAGCAGATTAAGGACGGTTGCTTGGTTTGCTCCTAGGCAGTGCTGCAGAAGCAGCCATCTCTTATGAGAGAGAGGGGACAGTAGCATCTGCAAACAGGTCTATTAGCTCAAAGCTGAATTTTAATAACAACTCCTGTGGTAGGGAAAAAAAGAACCTGAACCAGACAACATCAGATTAAGTTCACAGCACTAAATTTAATTATTTCACATCTCAAACCATAGTTTAGAAAGTTCCCTTAGGAAAAACAAGTAAGCAAGGATGCCAAGACATTTCTCTGAAGAAAAAAATCAGGATGTTGTTCAGGTACTTACATCTTTGTTTTCAAGAATTTCCTGCTTGGCCTCAGGTTCAACTTCAACCAGTTCAGCTTCCTCTCCCAAGGCACCAAAGTCTGGCCCACCCATTGGGAAAGGCTCCAAACTCTGAAAGCATAAAAGAAAACCGCATTTAATATGGTACGGGGATTTGTGATTATGCCTTTTGCAAAGGAAAAAAACCATGGTTCTTGACACTGTGCTCATCAGATCCTAAGGGGAAAAAAACCAAAAGAGAAGAACTAAAATGAGGGGAATTACCAGCACACTTGTTACCTACCTGCTTGCTGAAATTTTTAATGCAAGCTGAATAGCTTCCATGTTGAATGATTTCTCAAAAATACTCTGCACTCTTCCAAAAATAGCCTTATTTTTAAGGCATGCTTCCTATGTTAAACATGAATTCTACCTTCTTATTAAAAAAAAAAAAAAGTCTAAACAATCAGGGTGTCACTACTTAGTTTGGGTTTTTGGGAGGGAGAGGAGTGTGAATGTTGAACAATTCAAAAAAACCAACAGGTGTTTTCAGCATGTTACTTTGCATACATTTATACGCTTTTAGTTTTTAATATTTCTTTTAAAAGTATCCTTCCAAGTAATGCTCAAGAACCTCAGGCCCTATCCATCAGAGGTGAACATTTTAATCAAAATGGTTTCCAGCGCAGCATGGCTTTATTTACTATACTTGAAAAAGTCCTAAAATAAGACGTATCAGAAGATCAAGGATTCAAAGAGTGAATAGAGGGTTACCTGCAAAAGCAGAGGTCAGGATTGGATAACTCAGTAAATCTACTTTTAGTCTTAAGTCACTAATACAGTACTTGCTGCGTTATTTAAGGACAGCTGTTTTGCTGGAATAGTAAATTGCTGTTACACATCAGAATCAAGTTAAATGAACACAGAATCCTCTCTCACTCCCAGTAATTTTCAGGCAAACGGGAAACACTCTGCATCCACACAACACTGTGTATCGGCTCATACTACAGATGGATATAAAACCAAGAATATGAGGAAAAAAATTTGAAACGGAAATTAAATTAGTCATGGTAATTAGACACTCTGGAGCCTTAACAGTCCCCTGCAGCAATATATTCCTCAGTCTAATTAAACACTATGTAAAAGCCTGCTGGTTTTCAACAGGCTCACAGGAAAGAGGTATCCCACCTGGGATCTCGAGCTATCATCCAAACCATTCTTAGCCCCCAAATCCACTCATTAATCATACCTGAATTACCTACCTCAGTTTTAAACACGCCTACGCAGGGGTGCCTATCCCGAGAAATGCTTCTCTAATGAAGCCTTGAGGCACGGAGAATTCAATGCCTTCCTAAAGTATTTCAGAGCCTATGCATCCTTATTCTTTGAAAGTCCTTTCTGATGTCTAAGCCACGCTTTTTCTGTCGCCATCATAACCACTACTTTTTGTCCCACCGCAACAAACACTTAAACCTTTACCTTCCTTTTTTAAGCAATGGCGTACGGACGTGGAGGCTTCGGCTTCTGTTCACGCGGACCTCCAAGCGCTTCAGGCGCGCGAGACCCAACAGACCTCATTACGGGGCACCCCTCTTTACCGAGGGAGCGCAGACCTACAACCTCCGCTCCTCACCGTCAGCGCTCCGCTTGCCGGGCAGTTCCTCTGTGCTTCGTGCTTTGGTTTGGGTTTTTCTTCCTCTCCGCTTGTTTTTTTTGTTTGTCGTTCACGCAGGCTGGCTCTTGCCAGCCCCCCGCGGCAAGGTCAACCCCGACCGCCGCCAGGGAGGAAGGAAAGGGGCGGGAAGGGAAGGCAAGGCAAGGCGCCTCCGAGCACCAGGACG
>NW_008825614.1:928025-940356 GCF_000699105.1 Pygoscelis adeliae
CGGAGGAGCGGGAAGAGGCGGGGCGAAGCTTGCGCTCCCCGGATGCTTCCTCAGCCCGGAACAAGGGAGCAGGCCTTTTTGGGGAAGGAGTTACTGCCTTAAAAAAAAAAAAACAAACCATTTTTCACATGTATCCCCTTACAGCAGCGCCCTAAAGCCTAGACACTGCTGCCCCTTGGAGGTGGGTGATCAAAACTAAGCGCCTCCCACCCAAGTTTGACGGGCAACAGGAAACAAATTGACGTTGCAGGACTGGACCCCATGAAATCAGACTGGTCATCTTAAACGGACATCGAAACTTCACGTTTTAATAGTTATTTAGCAGTAGTACCTGTACTGTGCTAAATTACTGAGTTTTAACTAAGCAAGGAGACAATGTTCGTTTTCTTCCTCCAGACCCAGGTAACAACTTTCTCTGGTTTTGAATTGTTTCTGTTTAAATACAGAAAGTTACTTGTAGACTAACGGATTGCAAAGAAAGTGGGTTTTAAAATAAGGTGACTTTCAGGTCCAGCTGGAGCACAAACAAGCATCTCTCAAGCTTCAGAGTAGAAACCTCAGTTCCTACTCTTAAAAAAGACACCTCGCAACCATTAAATCTTTCAAATGTTCAATGAAATTAACACATTCTGATTTGACTTACACTAGGTGAATCATACTCAAGAAAGCTTAGAAAACATGGTAACAGAAGAGATCGTCTTTTTATTTTAGAAGAAGGAGACAAAACTGGAGCTGTGCACAACAGAAGTAGTGGTTAAGGTTGATTTAAATGTTGTTAATAGAACTATTCCAGTACACAGAAAGGAAGCAAAACTTGGCATTTCTGCTTAAATTCTAACACATACTGGTAAAACTAATGTTTTGCAGAACATTATAAAATTAAGTTATAGAAATTTTAAAGTTATAAATAAAGACAATATAAAACAGATCTTGTATCTTTTAATTGTAGTTAGAGTAACATTTCCAACTTTTCTTGCAAATTTGAAGATACATACACAGAAGAAACAAACGAAAGAGTTGAAGGAAAATAGCACCAGTCTTCTGTAGTATGGAAATGGAGAGCTTGACACTTCCTCCCCTGTCCCCCACCATTCTAAAATGAATTTTAATGTTGTAAGATCTAGCACTTCAAGCTTAGGGAAATCGCAACTGAGAAACTGCTTAAAAGTCTCGTCCAATTCAGAAATGCTACATTTTGCTATTTGACAGAATTCTGGATACCAAAGTTCCCTCTCCTGAGCATCACAATCTAATCACTGCTTCTCCCCGTACGAGATACACTCAGTAAGCGCCTATAGTCTCTTCCCTGGGCTGCACCCGAGTTGCACAGAATTCACATTCTTCAATGAAAAGCTTTCAAATGTCACACACCTGCCCCCAAACACATGCGCAAACTCAACTTTAAAGCCATCGTTGTTTCCTACTACTTTAAAAAAGTTGTACAAGACACGGTAACAAAACATCAAAAGAGTAGTTCATCTTAAGTTATTTACTTCTCCTGATTTATTCACACACTAATGCATTGTCTTTATTAAAATTACGCAGAACCTTTGTAGTGGAAAGTGTTTAAAGTGTTCATTGCTCAATACAGGTATGATTTGGCTGACTTTCAACCCATTATTTGAGACCTCTGCACAGCTCCCTGGATATTGATACTTCCACCAAGTCTTACACGTTTGCTTCTTCTAACAGTCGGTCTTGGAAAACTTCCTTTGGGTTATCATACCTCACTGAGACAGGAGGGATCCCTTTTTTCTTCCCTCTTTTAGCAAGAGGGAAGTGAAAGAAGGGAAGAAAAATCTCTCAAGTTGGAGGGGAAAAAAAATTGGGAATGATTGGGCAGCAATTAGGGAGACCACCTAAACATCATTCACCGCTTCCTATACATTGATTTTTCTTAACATCTGTGAAGCTTAACACCTCCTCAAATTACTGTTTGCTACTAATCACAGTCACTACTTTACCTACTTTTCAATACTTACTCAAGTATTAAGCCCTTAAGTACAAAAAGAGTCCTCTGAAATCACTGAAACTGTACCTGTTTACACTTCAGGGGAACGTGTCCCATTTCTTATGTCTTTTTCCCTTGAAATATTCAAAGAGGGTAAGAGCCATAGAGAGGAGAAAATATGAACTGTGGAATACATACAACACAACCTAGAGTAATACTGTTCCTACAGTATCTCGTGCAGACGACTTTTCCATAAACACAACAGGATGTTTAAACATAAGGCAAACGGACACTGGAGGCCACTAAAAAGCTCATCTGTGTATTTCCCTTTAAGAATTAAAAGTCCAATTTCATTTAAGTGCTATAAAAGTAATCCTAACACATAATATTGTTAAGAATTATATTTTTAAAAAGCTTTTGTTATCAATGCTTGTTTGTCTAACAATCTGTTTACAGAATTTACATTTTTATGCTGAAAGTAGATTTTTTTAAAAATTTATTTCCAGAGAGACACAGTTTACTACAAGTCTTACTACAGTTGATTGAGCTGGTGCTTCAATAGAATTGTAGTCTGCTACTTAGTATAGCAGCCACTGGTTTTACAATCCTTAAAACAGTAGAATTCCTAAGGCAGATTTGTCAGCAAGCTGTAAACAAATAATTTTCCAAGACTTACTGGCCATAAACAAAGTGACCTTTAGTCCTTTAGGATTTAAATTTCTCTGCCAAATTGGAATTTTGGAAACTGTGGAATCTACTTCCAAATTAATACTCTGGAGCAGTTTGGAAACTTGTCTCTGAGGAAGAGTCAAAATCTATTTCCAACCCAGACTCATCAGAATTTGGGAGAGAATTAGGATAGGCGTTTAAGTCTGAATGCTCCTGCATGTTAGCAGAAGCATTTTTCATAGCTGAGTGCATGAAGCATGAAGATTCCCAGAGCCAGGTTTCAAGGTCCGCAGAAGAGTGAGGCGTTTTAAGGTGGCAGTATGAAGAATGAAATTCCATAGTAGATGGGACAGTTTGACATTTTCTTAGTGATGCATAATTGTCTTTCCTGTTTAAAAAAAGAAAAAAGATTATTAGTGTTTCAATGACGTTTCTATTACTGTTCAGATGTCTAACAGGGAATCTTCATATAAGGAAGAACACTAGAGGAAAATGGTTAATTCTAAATGCATTTAGTGAGTTAGGATATGGGACAACAGGAAAAGGATCTTGAGACAATCATATCTAGAAGAGGGGCACTCTGCCATTATGTGTTGTCTTCAGAAGTAGGTATAAAATGGTTACACTAAAAGTCACACCGTTCTGATGAGCTCAGAAGGGTAGACCCAGTTTGTACATTATCCCTTAGTCCTGATCTCCCTCCAGCTATCCACTTGGAGTATTTGCCGATTTACCAATCACAGCACTAACTGAACGTTAACAAGAAGAGTCTCAGCATTTACAGGTTGAGTAGCAAATAGAGTTGTTCAACTTCCCAAATGCCATCTCTGCGTTCCACTTTACAACCAACTAATTATCACCAACCTGAACAGCTGGAACAGAACTCTCCTGGCACTCTAAAACAGCACCTGAATCACCAGGTTAGTCTTTTCCAATTTGAGAAACAGGAAACTGAAGTTGTCACCAAGAATACCCTTTTTTTTTCTTTAAAGTCCTCTCTTCTCTCCTGCAGTGCCTTTGGGAAAAATCCCAAAATAACCCACAACGCCCCCTCTCACACACAACCCCCCCCCGCAACTTTCCATACTCGCACTTCAACACCAGTTTCCGTACCTGAAGTTTAGGTACACTAGAAGATACCATCCACCAGGTTAAGTTTCCTAAAAGGATTTTCAAACTGTAAACAGTGCAAATTTTCATGAGACTGAAGTTTGATTCCAAAACAGAAGCTAGATCTGACGACATAAGCGGAAAAGCGTACAAAAAGGTGGGGGATTACTTTCTGCAAAAGCAGCAGTAAGTTCTTGGCAGATGCTGAAACAAAGTACAAGCCCACAAAGAGTCACCTGTAGAATACAATGCAGAGTTCTACACACAGAGCCTTGGGACCTACCTACCCGAAGAGGGAATCCACTTAAAGGAAGGCTTCAGAAAACTTAGAAGTTTGACAGTGCAAACAGTTCAGTGGGAGCTGATCACCCTGAAGATACCATGAAAGCATACAGCAAAAGCTACATGACCACCACCTTCTGTTTTATGGCCAAGAGCTTCTCTTTCCACAAGAAGAGAAACAATGTTTCTGGTTAATCATGACTCAATGACCAAATAACCCCTCTGAGAAGTTACATCTGAGACAGTCTTGGGATAGTGTGCTTTCCAAACGCCCATTTCAGATGGAGATTCTCACAATTGGTAAGGCTGGAATACGAGCAACATCAAGAAGCTGCTAAATAAGGGGAAAAGCAGGAAGATGACTATACCCAAATTTATTGTGGAAATGAGTCAGAAATGTCATTAAGAAAAGAAGGAGAAAAGGACACTGGATTACACGTGGTATCAAATAACTGAAGAGATGACAGTAGGATGATAGCAAATATATACCAACAACTACATTTCTGCTCAGAGACACAGCCTCAAAAGCCAACTAGTGTTATACAAGAAAAGGCTTTAACTGATTTCAGAAAGGGAGAAGAGAGGCTCTTTGATTACAGGAATTAAACGCTTCTGAATTGTGAATAAAACTGAATATTGTAAAAAGAAAGTATCTTTACAACCTAATAGTAAAGCCACCGTTTAATATTTACAAAGCGGGGAGGAAACCCAAGCTTCAACCTCATTAAGTCTTCCATTAAGCCAGAACCTTTAACAGTAAGTTTGACTACTCTGTACTTCTAAGGGATGGAGCGTATGAATTGGGTCTTTCACAATGCCAATCCAGAACCTGGCAAAGCTTCTTATGAAGCTATGAATTATGATCCAGCAGTTCTTCTCAGACATATCAAACCTGCATTTCTGATGGGCCAGTGTATAGCACTGCCAGGGCAAAAAAGAGCATCTTTTAAGGATCTTCCTCCTTATCTAACTTTATTACTAAAAACAGGAAGACAAAAGCTCAAGAAGTCTTGGCTCGAATAAAAGGGTATTTTTCATTTTAATTTTAAAATCTGCTGTATATAGAACATGGCAATGCTTTAATTGAAGTAACTGCTGCAGTTAGGAGTCTCCAGTGCTACAGCTATCTCTCGGAAGCTTTTATGAAGCATTTATGAAGCGTTTAAGAACTCTGTTCACTCCTAATAGCTTTTCGGGCTAATTTCTCTCCCCCTTCTACCTCCCACCCAGCAACTTCAGGAGTTGAGACAATCATCAGAAAAATTAGAGTAAAATAGATATGACCTACTCTGATGAAGTCTGGATTTATGCTTTTTCAGACCAAATCTTAGGAGATTTCGTATTTATAAGCATTTGGACCTCAGAGAGAGCCTATGTTTCTCTACTTATAGCACTACTCTGACATGGCTGTGCAACTCTGTTCCAGCAACAAGTCCATTTTTTAGCAGGAAAATCTAAGCTGAATATTGGTCATACTCATTTTGTGAAAGTTTGCAGAGCTCCTTAGGGAAATACTGCACTCCCCAGCAAAAAGTGAAACAGCAGTGGTATTCTTAAATTCATACTGAGGTGAGTTGTCACTGATTCCTCCATGCACATAGTGCTACAAAGTTTAACAGAAGTAAAAAGTCTGAAAGGCTAAATCTCACCCCAGCTTGGTAAGAGAAGCATAATGAACCTACTTACAACCAGGTTAGAGTAGAAGGTTTCTCTTTCACAGAAATAGAGGTTCCTAAAAATTTTCCATATGTGTCTTATTTTAATTCTTCCCAACTGTCTTACAAGACTGTCCTTCATATTCATCTACTTTAACTATTACAACCTTTCCTGTCCAGACTCCTAAGAATCTAGTCTTTCTCCCAATGTTTTCCAGTTCCTACCTGCTACACCTGATTTAGAACATCTTGTGCAACCTTTTCCTCCTCTTTGCCTCCTGATTGCTCCAGCTACTGTGGAGCAGAGAAGAAACAAGTTCTCTGTTCTCAGTCCAATGCCTGCTCCATAACCCACCCCTCTCCCCAAAAAGCGTAAGCCTACCAACAGGCAACACCTCTTCATCTACAATATGTAGCAGTGTCATTGATCAGTTACAAACAACAAGCACCAGAAAATATACTTAAAAAACAATGCTAAGGATCAGAAGCAGTGAGAATTGTTTTGTGTTACCTTTGAGAAAATTACTGAATTCTGTTTTAAGAGAGAAACTTATTAGTACTTGAATCTCTGACAAAGAGAGAGAGAATTTCTAAAAATGCATCATTTGCATGCAGCAGCACTCCACTTTACCTGGATGTACAGAACAGCTTGCTTTTAGCCTGGGAATAAACTGTACCAGCAATTCGACAAAGTTGTTCTTGCATCCATCGAACATCCGCAGGCATGTCAGGAAACCAGTTTACTAGCCTACAATCAAAAACAAAAGACAATTGTTTTGTAAGCAGTAGATCTAATCCGCATTACGGTTTTACATATTATGTCCAACATCCAACAAAATAACACAGCTTTCATTCTCCTCAAGTTAACTCCCCCACCAAGGCCTCCCGTTCTTCCCAACCTCCCTGAATTCCCATCTAGCTCACTCATCTCCTTTCTACAAGCTAAGAAAAAGGGCGACATAGACCACTGCATCTCTGATCTATGCTGAGTGGCTGACTAGTATGTGCGTTCTACACCCTGTGACCAACATGTAGGAAGCCTGCAAAATACTCCTGTCTCCAAGACCTCTTTCTGTGTGGTAGGAACTTTCTGGTCAGTTTAAAGTTAGGCGGAAGAGAAAGGAAGGACAAAAGAAAACCACAATGGAAGAACAAATAGAAGGCAGAAACAGAGCAATGTCACAATTTTTTTTTTTTTCCTTATGACGCTCTTAACAGAAGTAAGTTACACCAGAGGGGAACGAGGGGGAAAAACCCACATGAAAATTCTGTTGAAACTTGCTTTGTCTCCATCCACCAAAAATGGCACAGAAGTGCCACATTAAGTGGCACAAAATGAAATATTTTACTAGAGTTCTATGTGGTTCCATTTACAGAACATCTGATTTTTCAAGTATTTTCTAAAGATAGTAATGACATCTGCTGCTCAAGGACTGGAATTCTCTTAAGAAAGCACAAAGCTTAGGGTTCATGGTGCATTCATTTAGCATAATTTCTCCTTTATGAGAATTGGAAAACTTATCAAATTAAGCCCTGTTTCAAGGGCACAACTTTCGGTCAACCTAAACAAACCTGGTAAGAAAATTTATATGGCGAGTAAACACTGGATTTCACTCCTGACTTCAGAAAGAAGCTAAACCACAAGAACTGTCTGGATAGAGTTCAAATACCACTGCAGAATATAGTAATAGTAATAAAGAACGTTCTCCTGGAAAACACAATCAAGGGCACTTCTCTCGAGCAACTACAAGACAGCTACTAGTAAGAAGAGTAAACTGTTTAGGAATCTTCTTAATATGTTTATTTATCTAGCCTTAGACTATAGAGGCTTTAGGAGGATACATTATGTAGGTAGAAATAATGGTCTTTGGACAGTTACCACTTGAATTCTAGAGTACCACAATGCCTACAACACTGAATAAGCTCTCAGTGAGTAAATTTCCAAAAGTATCAGAATTCTGAAGTGGTTCATTAGAAGTTCCTTACCGTAAAGCAACAGAGTAAGCGGACTCCACTGGTAGCGTATACGGTAACATCAGATAGGATATCACCCGCATTGGGAAGAGTTTAGAGAACTGAGCATAGAATCCATTCTGTTCTTTACATGCTTCCTGCAGTGCTTAAGAATAATTATTTTTGAAAAAGATGTTAGACTATTTGAAAACAGTTTAAATAATTCGCTCAAAGTTTGGTAATCTTCAGTCAACTTTATCAAGTGTTACCGAATAAGGTTCAGATAGAAAATGAAAGAATTAATCTCAAGGCACTCTTACCATAAACCTTCTCTATGCTATTTGAAAATATGGGAAACACGGACTCATACCACAGGGACAAAAGGCATTACCCAGAACTTTTAAGCAGTAAGTTTAAGAATTAATTTATAATAAGAGGATGTAAAGTTCACCTCTCCAAAAATACTTATGTATTTTAGATAGCATTGCTGTCTTTTTATAGAGTGTGTAAGGAGTTTGTTTAAATTCTAGAGTTCCGCATATGCCAGTTGTTACATGTAGTTGCAAGAAACATCACACTTCAAGTTTTGTTCTCCTAGGTCACTGGGATCACAAATTTCAGATCTTGGAAATACCGATCAGCATCCACAAGAAAACCTAGGTAAAAGTTATAGATTAAAGAAATAACAGAAGTGGGTTCAGTCTATTAACAGCTTATTAAAAAAAGACAGGAAAGCCAGAGAATTAGAAATCTACAGAAGTGTTTTAAAAATAAGGTAGGGATAACCAGTGCTTGGATTTGAGGTTCAACTTTGGTGTGAAATACATGCTTACAAAAATACTGTGCTCATACAGATTTTATCCAAAACCAAACGAGAATTCAATTCACAACTCTGCAGTGTTGAAAGTACCTCCTTCCTCCTGCTTCAATCTTATTTCTATAGCTAAATCAAAATGGGCATGTTCACATTTAATAAGTATTTAAAGAACTTTTTTGGGTTGAGCTAGTCTCTAATATCATAGGCAGTTATAAGATTAAATAAAAAGCATCTTATGCAAATTATAAGAGTAAGCGGGGGGCGGGGGAATCAAAGTTTGCCATTCAAAGTTACAGGAAACAGCCTGAAGCATGTACCTTTACGAAGTCTAGGAGGTAGACTCTCAAATATGCTCTTCTCCAAAGGCCATGGATTTTGCTTCAGCTGGTCATTAAGTACTTCCATTTTCAAAGTTTCTACTCTGTTATTTTCTGTCAATTTTTTTTTCTTCATATGGTCAATGTATTGTGCAGCCTCATGAGGATTTCTTTTTGTGAAGGACAAGTGGATATAAATTGAGTCATTCAGAATACCTGAAAGAGTCAAGAGCTTCCACTTAGGCTTGGTCCATGGGTCTTCAGAGCACCTGTACAGCACCTGTAGTCTGTGTATCTGTACAAAGGCCTATCCTGAGGGAACATTATCTACCCAATGTCAAATACACTTGCTCTTATAATCCCACAAACATTTAATCACAATGATGAATACTCTTTTGCAGATTTAGGTCTTACTTTAAAACAGGTTCTAAAGAAAAGGAAAAAGTGAACAGTTAACTGAAACTGCACTGGAAACATACAGTCATTTACCAGAGTTGTTTTCCAGCAAGAAAGCAAATGATTTAAAGGAGAGGAGGAAAAGTGATTTAATATTTATTTGAAAGAAAACACCCAAAACACACCAGACATTTGGGAAATTTGACATGCAGGTATCACAGGAGTACTTTGAGGCATTGCTACAACAGGGTGGAGAAGGAAAGCAAGTAGGGTTTTAGAAAGGAAAAGCGAGTATTGAAATATGAAAAGCGAGTAGAAAGGAAAGTGAGTATTGTTTTAGATATATCCAAAGCACAGATCTAAATCAACATTGGTTGCCTTGCAAAACTAGTGCCAATTAAGAAATAGCACTGATAATTACTTTAGAAACAAGCACTAGATAATGAGCACAAAGTGAAAAATACAAGAAGGATGTTTATATTCGGTTTCCAGAAAATCATTATGAAGTTATTTAAATATAAAGACTACCAAATTTGACTAGGATCCATACCTACATACAACAGAATCTGTATCCTACTTACAATTACTCCTAAAAGACAAATGTCAAACAAATATACAGTGAATTTAGCAAAAAGTTATCTGAAGTGTTACAGATGGGGGGGGGAATTAACTCCTACAGTTGAAATAACAAGAAAAGAGATACATAATGAATGAGTTTGGAAAGGTTATAATTATCACTGATTAAGCTCGAAGCAAGACAAACTTGTGACAGAATAAGAACAAAGGTGATCACAGGAGCAGTAGTGTGAAAAGGAGGACAATAGTGCAATACACAGGGGACGCGGGGGAAAGACACCAAGGAAGAGCTGCAAGGAGTCTCAGATAATGGTGTCAGATGGAAACATGCACACAGGAAACTTGTGGGTGCAGTACAGCAACGGAACCCATCTTAGCACAGACAGCCACAAGTTACAGGCTCTCTGTATAGCTTGTGCTTTTAATCACCTGGTAAAAAGGTATAAAGCAGGACACTCATATTAAATATTTAATAATATTTGAAAATCAAACTCTTAAGCAGAACCGTGACATTCTTTAACAGTGAAGAAAATTGTTCCAAGAAAACTTGAATATTTAATGTTCAGTTATAACAGAGTATAAGCAGTGAGCACATCAATCTATGACTGCATTACAATACTGCAGCTGGTACTATCTGTGATAGTGCAAACATCACATTTCAGTTTCCATTCCTCTAATCCGACCCAGTACCTATTTGCTTCTGCATCCAAAGACTACAGGGGCTAGGCGTATTTAACACATAGTTAACTTCAAGCTAATATCTAGTTACTCTCTTTAACTTGTTCATCTCAAAGTGTGCAGAGCAATAACATTTGTTAATATAAAATACGTTACTAGAATTCTAGGAGTAGAGCAGAGCAACTTTCAATTCTTCTTCCTAAACTTATCTGGGTCCCAACAACTGCTACATTACAAGTCATCTTCTTCTAAAGTCTTTCATGATACAGGCTAAGGATTTGTGTGTGACTGAGGTTTATATTGTTTTTACAAAGCTCCAAGTTCTGAACTACAAAACTTTACCTAGAAATTCACTTGGATGACAGCAGAGAGGAGGTGATAAGATACAGGTTTCACAGCAGTGGGAAACAATAGCCTATTCCTATCCTTCACGATTAACACTAAAGAAACTAATAATATGATTTCCCTAGAATTGGAATTCTTTGGTAATTTCACTTAACAATACCTTAACATTCACTTCACACAAATTTGACAAAAACCCCAAAAGTTCAGTTTCTGTGTGGCAGCACAACTTACCTCAGGTGAATAGTTACTACAATTATGTGATTTCTATGAGAACTAAACTTATCATGATGCCTTCAAAAACCTCAAAGACCTAGCCCCTTCTTAGCTACATACAACTCCCTCACCCTTTTTTTTTTTAAACTCAGCTTAAGACCACATAATCAGTAATTATCCACAAGTGTAACATACCATTCTCTTTCAAGAATTTAAGAGCATCTGAATATCCTTGCTCACAGATCTCTCCTAGTACCTGCAAGCATAAGGTAAATGTCAGACAAATAAAACGAGATTCAACTTAAGATCAACAGTCTGCAGAATGAAAAGCCACTTCCATCCACCCTCCATTCTTGTAAGAAAAATTTACATTAACAATTGCTATAATTCAACAGATGCAGGTTAATATGCCTACTGTGATGATACATACATGGTCATGCGTACATGAACTTATGTTTCAGCTATTACAGATGTACTAAATTATTCACCTAAAAGGACAGCATTCTAACAGTTTGCAAGAATTTCCTCCCCTTTTGTTTCTTTGACTAGCCTTTCAGCAGATGCAAGCAACAATGAGACAGGGTGCCTTGGAGTATGCCAATTCCCCTCCTTCCCTTCCAGTGCTTCCCATTTCCCAAAACTATGAAAAGTTAGCTGTGCAATTCTCATGCTCAAACTCAGACTTAGTCTTCCATATGAAAACATCTTTCACCAGATGCAACACCAGCTCACCTACACAGTAGTCCTAGACAAAAAAAAAATAAAAAAAATTAAAGCCTACATAAGTAGAATTTAACATTTTTCTTCAAGTGGTCAAAAAGCCCTCAATTAAAAAAATATATCTATAGCAGTCAGGAACATTACTTCTCTGTAGTATACCCCAAGCCAATTGGCAAAATCTGTTTTCATTTTTTCAGCTTCCACAATGGCAATTCAAGAGCATTTCCCTCATCAGATCTGCAGTTAACAGCGCTTAGCGAAATTTAAAGGCAATTTGCCTGTGTGAAGTATTGAGAACTTTACAAAACCATGAAGCTTTAGAACTTCTAAGTTCTGAAGCACCTGGTTAGCAGGTAAACATGAAAGGACTACAAACTGACAGTTATTAATTTACCAATGTTGATTTTATGATAGAATCCTGTGCTAATTCCCAAATAAATACTGAAAGCCAATAGCAGGACATGCATTTTTAGTCTGAGACTAAAAATAAGGAGAATGAAGAAAAACTATGAAAAAAATAGAAACGAGAAGAGAAACATCACCAGAGAAGTTTATATGACTAGATGAAATGCTAAGATTACTGTAGCTTTCTGCAAAAGCAAGGCTTTTATATGGAAAGACGTTTTAACTATATGAAGGCAGTGACTTA
>NW_008825614.1:940399-950606 GCF_000699105.1 Pygoscelis adeliae
ACGATAAAGGTTCCCCAAACTGAGCTGAATGCTGGTGTTGGTCACATTCATTTCATGAAAGTTGGCAGAATTCCCCTTTGGACAGATATCACACTCCCCAGCAAAAGGCGAAACTGTGATGGTATTCTTAGATTCATAGTGAGGTAAGTTGTCACTGATTCCTCCATCCACATAGCGCTACAAAAATTAACAGAAATAAGAAGTCTCGAAGGCTGAAAATGTCTAACTAGCAGATTTCCCATGCAAGAATTAAATAGCATTTAAGACTGTAACAGAACAGTCTCTGCCTATGCTCCTGGGCTAAACATTTTGAGTAGCATGCTTCCTCCTCTGCCAGTTAAAAAAAACGTTCCTACCTATAGTTCCATAGATAGCCTAAGAGTATTCTATTTGGGGTTTTTCTATATATTTAAAAAGGGAAAGTCCATTTTAAAGACCATAATCCTACACAACACGCAGAGAAAAAGTAGCGCAGCTGTCTCCTCTTCCTCAAAGGAGAGCACCAACCAAAGAGCTACCAGGGTACTTCTTTAGAAAGGATAAGAGTAAAAGAATAGCCCTACACTTCAAAGCTCAAGTTCTGTGATACTAAACCATTCAGTTAGAATAAGAGTAACTTAAAATTACTCTAAGTAATTAGAATTTGATATAAAAGCATCAAAAATATTTGGACATAAAGAAACTGCAAGTAAAAATGGACAATGCTTCAGAAACCTTGCCAACAGTCATGGATATCTGTTCTGCTTTGAGTGCAAGTTTAGAAGCTGTTCCAGGTTATGCTCTTATCTCCTTCGTGTTGAATTGCCCATTTCTGTAGTTTTAGTGCATCACCATCTCAGACATTTTAAGATCCAAGAACTGAAGAGTTCTGTATTGGGGTAACCAATCTATAGTGCAGCAGCTGCTATGGCTAAAGACAACTCTGCTCGCTCACATCAGCCATCTTTCCAGTGGGGCCAATTGTAGCTAGTTTGTTCTGACAGTGGCAAAAGACTACCAGCTTTGCTGGTTTAGTGGCTGCATTTTCCTTCTTCTTAACTAGGCAAAAGACATAACCTGTAGGTCCATGTAAGATGTTAATGTAACAGAGCAGGTGATTTGAGCAGGAGCAACCTGGATTATCAATTTCATCTGCCTTGATACTCACTCCCTGACCATTCTGAGAAACAAATAGGAATTAGGAAGAGGAAAGCTCAGAGCAATTTTTCCAACATACTCTTCCAGAGCAGCCTGTTCCTACCTGTCGGCTTTCCTGGACACTCTTTAGACCCAGCAGCATGCAGCTACTGACAAACTTCCTATAGGTGTGTAATGCAATCACTAAAGTACACGTGCAATCACCAAGTCCTTCGTGGAAGTATCAAGTGTAATACAACAGGTTTGGCAAAGGAGGAGCCATAGCATGCGGCCTTCTCGTGAAATTATTAAAAGGTGGAAGTACGCATCTGAGTCACTGTTCTACAGAGGTAAATGGTTTTAATTATTTGGAGTTTCTGCCTATCTGTTCCCCCTAGTAATTTCTTAATCTAAAACCATTGCTGTGTTTGAAAGGGGTAGTAAAACCCAAACAAAACCCACCACACCCAAAAGCTTCACAACTGGCAGTTAGACATACCTATTGAAAGTTATCCTTAAGTCTCTGTTTTAAAGTAGACATGCGTGAAGCACCAAGCCAGTACACAGCAAGATGCTACAAAGTTTACATACTTGACATTCTACTGTGTTCAAGCCCTGCAGGAGTCATGCCAAGCATATGCAACTGCGGTATTCTTACCAATTCACATCAAAAATGCCTCCTAAGCATCAAAATCATATCAAAATAATTGCAAAGACCACAAGGATGCAATGATTCCTTCCTTCCCCTTCCCTCAAAATAGGACCACATAAAGCATCACTTGTATGTTTTTGTACTCTGAACTAAGCCTTTCAAAATAACATTGTTGTCTGGGGACAAGAACTGAATAGCCAGATTAGCCTGGATCCACCTAAACCTTGGATTCAGTCCAACGTCCTGTTTTCATAACACCTTTAATCTGGAAGAGTTTAAGGAGACATACAAGGTTTAGAAGTACAGATAAAGAAAAAATCTGTATACAGTTCTAATCACTTTTGCTTAAATTGCAGCATGAAAAAGAAAATACATTTCATGTCTGTCCTTGACCTTTTAGAACTTCCAATTTGCCTTGAGAACAGTCTGTCACCAACCACTGGTAAAGATGTTTTGAGTTTTCTTTCAATATTCTTCCCCTCTCCTTACGTAAGGAGCAAAGTTGGAAGGAAAGCAAATGCAAGTTAATATAACACTATAACAAAAAGCCATGAATGTCACTGCCTCGATTTGAAATGCATGTCTGCTTCCAGACCTGTTAATCAAGACACCTACAAGAAACTATACTAACTTTTCTGCAGACGTTGCCCCTTTAATGGGGGATTTTAGAAAACCCAGTACAGCCATGAAGTATTAAGAGGTTCTGTAACCAACAGTTCCTGTGAAGTAATAGAACAGCCTAATATTGACACTTTACCTTTAAAAAGCAACATTTCTTACACTGAATACAAATGACAGAAGACATCAAAAACCTTTGTTTATATCTAACTGAACACAGAACTTTAATCCAGTTTTAAGGCAGTTCTACCTACAGCAAGAACACAACGATATACAATAAACTATCTTACAAGATTTTATTTTTTTTTAAACAAACAAGTGACCCTTCCTATAAACTTGTGAAGGTGAATAAGCATCACTTTCTTCAATAAATATTTATCCTTAAGTTAAATACTCGCTAGCTTTTGCATGGAGAAGAAATATACGTAACAGATCTTCCACACATCTAGTGTTCCCTTGCTTTTTTGAAAAGTTGTAACATACAGCTACAGTACTAGAAGCTACGATGAAGGGTTTTATTTTACAGTAGGATAACTGAAAAAACATACACATTGTCTCTTAGTATTTTCAGAATAGCTAGAACTATTTTTAGATCTTAACAATAGAGACTTACCACACCTCTAAATGACGGTGGAATTAGGCCACAATAAATAGGCACAAATGAACTACAGATTAAAGCCTGTAGGAAAATGAGACCATATAAATTAAATGGTAACTGTTCTACTATTGAAATTATCATTTATCTTTTTAGATGTTAGCAAAAACAGCCAAGCAAGCAACCAAAAAATCCCCAGCAAGTACACTTGAATAAAAAGAAAAGGGGAGGGGGGAAAGGGTATTATCAAACATTATTTTAAACAGGATGAGGGTATTCCACATTTCTTTTTTAGAATATAACCACACTCCATCTAAAAAAATGGTAAGACTCACTGAAAGACCATTTCTAGAAATGCTGATTAACAAGGATAAGTTTATGATCATTCACTCAAGCTACACATTTTCTGAGTAACCAAAGTAACTAACTGGGGACACAAATATCAGCATTCTGGGATCATATTAAACTAGCTTTGTAACTGATATTAAGAATTTTAAAAAGCTATTTTTAACTGTTTCTTGATCACTGCGCTTTTATAAGAATGACCTTAAGAAAATTCTTATTCATGAAGGATATAGTTTCATTAGATACACTGCACTTTAAAGGCATTTATCCTTTTTAAGATTGATTCCTCGCACCTACTCACTAAAACAGTTCGCAGATACATTGACTGGGAAAACTAATAGGTGAATTTAGTGTAATGGAGCTTGAATTCACCTTTAAAATACTGCCAAAGTCACAATATCCTAAAATGTTTAAAATGGAAATCCAATGGATGATGTTAAATGGACTTAAGATTACAGAAACTTTTAAAAGTTGCCAAAAAATAGACATACCTGGACAACTTCTTCTTTAGAGTTAAAATTAGATATCAATGCATTTTTACCATCTGATACTCTGGTTAGCGAAATACACAGTCTGCCCGATGACAACTGGTGAGTGTTTTCTGGAAGATTTCTCATCAGTCCATCTCTTATTATCTTTATCACATTAAAGGAAGGATGAAGAGGACCAAGATTTCGCTTTCTAGCTTCTTTGGCTAATGCCAGAACATCTGCACAAGCTTGAGCTGAAAATAAAATGCATTTAACTTAAGAACAGAAGATATGTCAAAAACCATACTTCCAGTAATAAAGCATGTCTAGAACTCCAACTTTTCTCTCTGATTGCCAGCATGAAAATTCAAGAGCTTTTTAACAGATAAAATAACTATCCACTAGCGTTTAACAGAGTTTAGGAGTTTTCTGAGGAAAAAAAAAAGTCACTTTAGACTTTCAAATAGAACTCCCGGTGAAGATCCAGCCACTAAGTTACTTATATGTTATTTTTATGTAGACTGTAGGTGTAAAAATACCCATGTAAGATGCTTCCGTTAGGAGCTACTCATTCCAGAAACACATTCTTTAGAAAAAACCAAAGATGAGTGACCTCCCATAAACATGTATGCATGGACAGACTCCATATGCAACATCCATAAAAACCTACAGTGTATGATGCACAGATTTAAGGTCTACAGTATGTCTACTGAAGAAGCAGAGCACCTGCGTCCATCACAGCTATTAACACTCGTTGGACTTTAACAAAACTTAAGGTTTCAGGGCACCATTTATCTTCATTTATATATAAACACAATAAAGGGAACATTAAATGTGAACTTATGGTAAGGAATGTCAGGAGGGAAGTTTTTAAAGCAGTGGGTAAGGAATGTGGAAGACATCTGCAACACCTCTCACACAGGTCTCCACCTAAATAGGTGCATTTTTACCAACATGTAACAGACATATAATAATTTTTTCTCCAATTAAATCAGCGTTTCAGAACTACATCAAACCACTACGGAAGACATGATTGTTCCTAAGAACACTAAAATCATTTTAGCAACCACACATCTAGTCATAGTAAGAACAAACAAAACATTGCAGGTGGATGAGCTGCTGAATTTTTAATGTCATGTTTCTCCAGGGCATACTTTGAGGAAATTGCCTGATAAGCTCGTCAACTTGGTAGAGGAAAGGGGGTGGGGAAGAAGGTCAAAGTAACAGGTTATTAACCTGAGTGATATGCTACAAGGTCATCTAAAAATATTTTCAGAACTTGCATATTTTAACTTACATAGACTCTTTCTAGAATAGACAGGATTCAACTTAAAGTTAAATGTGAGCCCTGCACTGGAAACGACTCTGCTTAAGCCTTTGAGTTCAGACTAATTTCCAAAAGTATTCTCTTTCTACAATGTTATTTTTTCCTCCTCAAATAGCAATACCTAAACCTTTCTCATTCCTAACACAGTAAACCAAGAGTCTACGTTCAAAAGAGTATCTCTCAAGAAATCTGAGGTATCAGACGTACTCCATTTTTACCACAATTTTTTTCATTCCACCCTTGCAGAGTGAAGCTTTGGGCCAAGAATCCACTGATACCAGCAGCCTGACCCCACCTCCTGCCCCAGAAGATAGCAAACAATTTAGACACAGCTCACTGTTCATGGTCAAATATATGCTTATGTTAGTAAAACACATTTTACATGCAATCAAAAAAATCGTACAAGTCACATTCTGGCAAGTGAAGAAGTTATTTCCAAAAGCAGTTATGTAGACAGTTTTAGCAGTTCTATTTTTCATGCACTCAGATATAAATTACCACCTCCCTTTTCTTTTTAATAAACTAAGTTAGCAACGTTCAATCTTCTAGACTTTCTGAACAGAGAAATCAGGCACGTTGCAGGAGTCTGAGATACTGAACTACCAGAACTCTGTCCAGGAAGTCTTGGAGCAGTCTTAGTGCATGCATTAATTTCCTTTTGCAAAATAAGTACATTTTTGAAAACTTATGCACCAAGCAAGTAAACTGCTTGTTCTAAAAAACAGACCAAGAGCACTGGGTGCATGGACACATGAGCAAGCAAATACACACACTCTCACTTCTCTACCAGGTCTCGACCCTGTTTTTCTAGCTAGCATCCTGTCAAATTGAAGCTCAAGCTATTACTTAAGTTCGAAGCACGGTAACATCTCTGCTCATTTGCACTGCACGCCTGTTTCTGCAGAAACAAAACGAAGTAAACCAGGGCCCTCTACTAACCTTGTGTTGTGATTATTTATCTCTCACCGTAAAAAAAACATCAGGCAAGTATCAGCTCACTTTACGTACCCCATTAAAGGGCTGAAAAACTGATGACCTCTAACAGTTTAGATTTGAACTCCTCTCATTTCCTTTCAGAAAATAACTACCCATCAAAATGAAATTTGATTTCACAGTTTACCCATCTCTTCCACATAGAAGAATTTCTACATTTGAGGTAGTCGGGGGGGGGGGGGATCAAGTTTACATATTTCATTTATTGTAACCTATTTTAAATATGAGAAGGGCTCCTAAGCAAAAAAAAAAGAATATGTTGTGTCTACCCAAGAGTATGTGATATTAAAACACTGAAAACATAAAAAGCTGTTCATTATTAATTCAACAGACTTCAAAGTATCCCAACTTCTTTTCCTTCTCCCTTCCTTTCTCAACAGGACTAAAATACAGTTACCTCTTAGGCTGGTGTATTCCAAAACGGGATCTTCGCAGAAAGGGACAGAGCTCAAGTCAGACTGGGGTTTTAGGCAGAACTTGGTACATCTGTTTTGGTTTTTGAAACGCAAGAGAACTAAAGAAATTAATGTTCCTATTAAATGTGAACTGTTTCTAGTTATATTTCTATATTCCTATTTTTAATGGTTGTTGTGGTTTAACCCGGCAGGCAGCTAAACACCACACAGCCGTTCGCTCACTCCCCCCTCAGTGGGATGGGGGAAGAGAATTGGAAAAAAGGTGAAACTCATGGGTTGAGATAAAGACAATTTAATAGGACAGAAAAGGAAGGCAAAATAAAAGAATATACAAAGGAAGTGATGCACAAAGCAATTGCTCACCACCCGCTGACCAATGCCCAGCCAGCCCCTGAGCAGCCACCGTGCCCCCCCAGCCAACTCCCCCTGGTTTTTTTTTTTTGTTCAGCATGACGTCACACGGTATGGAATATCCCTTTGGCCAGTTTGGGTCAGCTGTCCTGGCTGTGCCCCCTCCCAGCTTCTTGTGCACCTCCAGCCTCCTCGCTGGCAGGGCAGTATGACAAGCTGGAAAGTCCTTGACTTAGTGTAAGCACTGCTCAGCAACAGCTACAACACCAGTGTGTTATTAACATTATTCTCGTACTAAATCCAAAACACAGCACTGTACCATACTAGGAAGGAAATTAACTCTATCCCAGCCAAAACCAGGACAATGGTTAAATAATTATTAATTCATTTCCTACAGAGTAAAACCTGACATCGTATTTACAGCCCCCACCAAACCTGTTCTCTTTAGTGCCCCACTAGAATGGATGACCACATCGCCACCAAAATACCGGATCTCCAAGGCATCCATGGGGAAGCTCTCACAAGAGGCATGCACCTTAGCAGTTCCAGTTTGGAGTAGCCTGGAATGCACTTCATCCTCAAAAGAACAGTCTCCTCTAAGCCTCTCCCCTCTACCTTCCCCCAAATTCAACAAAGGAAACTTCTTTCTCAGTCTGGAAAAGTACACTTTTTTTTTTCCATTCAATGGCTAATGTTTACATTTATTCAAACTTGAAATTCTACAGACTCTCAGTTTGCCCATCCAACAGGCAACATGAAGCACAAAGAAACCCTTTAAAACACCCAGCTACAAACCTGTGAGAGATGAAATATGCACGTCCATTTTAGTCAAAAACCCTGTTCGTATATATACATACACATACACTCAGAGTTTTATGTGCACCAACAAGCCTACTAATTCAGATCTGCGTCCAGTGAAGTCTTGAACACCTCCAAGGATGGAGATCCCACAACCTCTCTGGGCACCTGTTCCAGTATTTTATCACCCTCGTGGTAGTTTTTTCCTTATACCTAATCAGAATTTGCCATGTTCCAGCTTGTGTCTGCTGCCTCTCATCCTTCCACTACGCATCTCTGAGAAGAGTCTGGCTCTGTCTTCCCACAGTGAAACGCAACTCTGAGAACACGTGGGACTTATAACCACAACTGCAGAAATAACAAATACTGCATACTAAAGTATATCAATGTAAGGCAGGCGTACAATATGAACTAACGAAATACATCAAATTATTATACCACAGTGTTTCTTTAGAGCTTATTTACAATCCTCTGCTTTCACACAAGCTCACAAAAAATTAACAGCTAAAAAGATACAGAATTTACATGGGAATACCTTCTTAGTTTGATGAATTTACAATGATTCACAGATTTTAGAGTGAATTAGTGGCTGGGTTTAAATTGCCTTCCAAGTGGCTTTTTTTTTTTTTTTAAGTTTCCAGATGAAATGCACTTGCCCATGAAATACAATATCTTGGGCAGTGATCGCACACATACGAACTATTCTATTAGTTAGAGAAAAGCAAAGATCTCAGTTGGCATATGAGAAGGGAAAGACAAGGGAATAATTTGAAGTCTGCAAGTCTCAATTATTAAAATGCTAAAAATTTTAAAAGCTCTTAATAACATACTTTCAAGGTAAACAATATACATTTTTGTGCTTAAGAGCACTGCAAATATTTAAAGCAGCTTCCTTCTTAAATCAATTTTAAGTCTTAAGTAATTGCAAATGGCTATGTTCTAAAACTAAATAGTTATTGTGGATAAATATGATTTTTTTTCAAAGCTGGTATTAGGCTCATAATAACTCAAGTGTGTTATATTAGGACATTAGAGCAAAATTAAATTAAAAAGTTTAAGTAGCACAAGTTTATTGCTAAAGCTTTGAAGAAATTAAGCATATGTGATAGAGATCAGTGGCTAAGCAGCAGGGACAAACATTTCATAGCATTACTCTCTTGCGTGTACAGAGAACTTCTGTTTGGTTTAGTCAGTGAATTGTTCCCTCAGAAATTTAAAAGCAAAACCCAAACCCCCTCCAAATCAAAATAAGCACTCGTCGTTTTCCTCCTCCATCTATAAGTAAGATGAAATGTGAATTTACAAAACCTTCTAGTTCTCAACCTGTTAAGGGTACCGTTAACAAAAACAATCAGTGTTGACTCATGAACTAGACAAGCTTTTATTCGGTGGATTTCTTTGGTTTAAAAGGAAAACCATTCTCAGATTTCCAGATATTTCATACACTTTTTTTAACTGCATCTCCAGTCACTATTCTAAACACCTTACTTGACACCATATTTTACTTGTACCAAGCTTGCTTTAACGTCTAGCATGTCTAATTCACTAGATAAAAGTATATTTGGGTTCTCACGAGCCCTAAATAGGTAAAAGTAAGGTATACTTCTCCTGCTGCTAGAAAATAAGTGCTTATTTCACAAGAGAGACTATAGTTGCAAACATCTTTTATCCAGTATAACTACAAAACAAGATTAACTCTACTACTTAAATCACAATTAAAATCAGTGATTTTAATCAATCCACCGTTTCTAATCATATACCTAAGTGACCTATGTAACATACACTGTGCACAGATTAAAGAGGAAAAGCATGTTAAAGCTAACCTAAGCCCTGACCCTAACTGTCTTAGCCTTACCCCAAGAAAGGAGAAGCTTTAGAGGAAGCAAGTTAAAGCCAACTGAAACTTCACGTGCAAAGGTAACTACAGAAGAGATGCATTATTTCCCAATAAAGTGTAAATATTTTGTTTCAAACTGATGACAGGATTAGTCTGCCTGCTTTGAACGGTGTGAGGATTCAGCTACCTCCCGCTCTCCCAACAGTTTTTAATTCCTCTACTTTGCACAAAGGTGAGAGCAGCTGTCATCAACCCAGCGTTTGCAACTCCAAGGCCAGGAGGCACAGGAGCTCCTTAGGTGGACACGCGTATCTGTCCCTGCACCTGGGGGAGTAAACTCCAACCACTTGGCTACACAAGTGTTGAAATCAGATGAGGCATCGTCAAGACCGTTTCTTGAGCCCGGGAGGTTGCTGAATATGCGTCCACGGTGAACGCACGCTGACTTTACCACCTGCCTCTTCCCCCACCCTCAAGGAAACACACGATTTTTCTGTATTTTACTCGGAGGTAAGATGTGCACGCAACGAGACGTAAGGGAATAGAAAAAGAGACACCCCGGCACCTACCGGGCCATACAACCCGTTCGGATTTAATTTCATAAAAGGTGCCGCGTTGCTCTTTGGGGGCAGAAAACGAGAAAGCGAGAAAAAGAGCCAGCCCCGCAGGGAAGGGCAGCCCAGCCCAGC
>NW_008825614.1:951635-957502 GCF_000699105.1 Pygoscelis adeliae
GCTTCCCGTTGTTGCGGGGCGGCGGGAGACGGCGCAGCTCCTGCGGCCCGTGCAGGCGGCGGGAAGCGGGGGCTTAGCCGTTGCCCCCATTATCCCAGGCTGACAGGAGTATGTCGTGCTGGCGTGTACCACCACTTGTGTGTTTCATGACCTGCGGTAAGAGCAAGCGCCGTTCAGTAATCCTGTAATGAACTTTAAGAGAAGAAAACTCGTGATGATAATACTGGGCTTATAAAGGGAAGATTGTAGAACGATCTGCTTGCTTCTGAGTCTCTCAAACCATTAACTTGCACAGTTCTGTGTTCATCTTCTACCAACATTTTACAAACAGAAGTACAAGCAAAGCGGCTAAATGCCATTTGAACTCTAAAACAGTGTCATCTAGCAGAGTTTCAATAGTACCCGTCCAACTGATCCATCAAAACCAGGCGCCAGGTGCCGGTGGACTTTTGGAGGTCCCACAACAGCATCTTTAAGCACCTGAAGACCTCCAGAAAATCTGTAGCACGCTGATAGAGTGATTGGCGCCAACTGATTAATACGACCACTTGCAATTGTCTTTACAGAACTGCTTAACGCAGTGCCGCGTCACGATGTCTAACTTCGCTGCAAACAGGCCCATGCGTTTATCAGCAGAGCACAGTGCGAGATCCATCTATTTGCTACCTGATATGCCTGTATGAAGAAGGTGCCGTTGGTGTCAACCAGCCCTGACTCTCGTCTGCATCAGTGTAGCAACACCATCATGCTTTCAGCTCTGCAGACTGTTTTTCTCACCGCTAGTTCAGGTATTTCTGTGGAGTGCTGCATTGCAGGCCAGAGATGTGCCCTAAATGCTTCTCTGCTCAAGTCCTCTGGAAGTCCTAAACGCACCTGAACACGCCCAGGCAGGGTTTAGCTCCCTGTAAAAGGTGCCAGTTTCCTCTAAAAGTTGAAAAGGGAACTGGTATTTGTATGTGACTCCTCTCCATCACAAATCCCAGAGTTTCCATTAGGCTCCCTCTGTAATGCTGGTGGAGATTGAGTGGCTCAGAAGGGAATTCACAACAATTACCTGCCCGGTGGCAAACTCCCCAGAGCTGGACTATTAAAAAAACCAGAGAACAGCATGTCCGAAATCCTCCAGGATTTAATTGCCTCACTCAGGGCTGCAGGAAACCTCTTCAACTACTCGCATGCACCATCATGTGCTAACAATGGGATTTAAAAACCTCTCAAAAGAGTCCGAGAGGAGCTCATACTTTCCAAATACACCTAGGAGAGGTTGTGTTGCACAATTTTTTATTTATAGAAAGCGCACTGGCAGGAAGAGAGAGCAGGATTCAAGCTCTTTTTCGATCTGAGTGGGCTTGAAGCCGTACTGAGCAATCACTCAGGGAGTGATTTTGAACAAGCCTCAGACAAAACACTATGACGAGAAACTCTGGATTCTGCCTCTAAGTGAGCACCACAAGCACTGGGCCATACTTCCCAGTTTTCCCACCTCTAACTTAACTCTCTAGCCACCTCTGTCTTGTTGGGCCATGCATCTTCATCCAGTCATTCTCTCACCATTTCTATGAGCAGAGCAGAGGGTGTCCTAATCCCAATCCTGTCTGTCATTTAGGCGCTTCCCTTCATTTAGGAAAGAGAAAGGTGCAAGACTGAACGGTTTCAGTTCACAGGGAAGGAGGGAGCTGAAAAGGGAGATGAAACCACATCCCACGCTTCCTAGAAGAGCCCTATTTCATTAAAAAGGTGACGGTGACCCCTACCTTTTTCCACTCTTTTCTAAAGGAAAGGGCCAGCTCTGCTATATTTCGTATTCTCTCCGTGTGTGCTCTCAGGTGTCCTGGTTTCGGCAGGGATAGAGTTAATTTCCTTCCTAGTAGCTGGTACAGTGCTGTGTTTTGGATTTAGGGTGAGAACAATGTTGATAACACACCGATGTTTTAGTTGTTGCTAGGTAGTGCTTACACTAGCCAAGGACTTTTCAGTTTCTCGTGCTCTACCAACTGAGAAGGCTGGAGGTGCACAAGAAGCTGGGAGGGGGCACAGCCAGGACAGCTGACCCAAACTGGCCAACGGGATATTCCATACCATGTGACGTCATGCTCAGCATATAAAGCTGGGGGAAGAAGGAGGAAGGGGGGGACATTTGGAGCGATGGCGTTTGTCTTCCCAAGTAACTGTTACGCGTGATGGAGCCCTGCTCTCCTGGAGATGGCTGAACACCTGCCTGCCCATGGGAAGCAGTGAATGAATTCCTTGTTTTGCTTTGCTTGTGTGCGCGGCTTTTGCTTTCCCTATTAAACTGTCTTTATCTCAACCCACGAGTTTTCTCACTTTTACCCTTCTGATTCTCTCCCCCATCCCACTGCGGGGGGAGTGAGCAAGCGGCTGCGTGGTGCTCAGTTGCCAACTGAGGTTAAACCATGACATCAGGCTATTTACCTGGAGCTTAAGTAGCAGGAGAGAACCGTTGTTTAATCCGTGCTTTTGGAAAATAGACAGTGAGGTGTTCAGAGGGACATTTCTGAACATCTACAGAAACTTGACAGGAAGAGCCAGTTAAATGGCATGGGAGCAGGGGATTTTCAGAGCATTATCCCATCAATAGGTTTTTCAGGGCTAATCTCAATTTTGCTGGTAGAGATCAAATCAATTTAAAAAATAATTTTTATCCCTAAACTGTCACTAGGAGGCTGTTCCTGAGCTTCATTTCTGTAATAGTTAGGAGTCTTATTTCTACGACAAAATGATAACATGGCCAGTTCATAACCATCTGCTCTTGTACTTTGTCCTTTTACATTAGTATCTCCTCTACGTCGCTGACGTTTGGAGCAGTAAGCTTTATTCCCTGCCAGCCCTCACTCTGTGATACTCGGGGAGCTGAGCTCCTCTAGCTTCCTCTCATGAGAAAGGTGCTACAGATGCTCCCCGACCAGTTCTGCAACCAGTCCTTCAGATGGGGTTCACTAGAGCCTTACACAGTCTTTACTAGGGAAGCTGAATCACTGATTCTGATTACCTATAATCATATTATGATCAGCTGGTAAATCCAGGCCCTTCCCCATCTCAGCTTAGACCAATTTTTTTTTAAATGTGTTGTGATTCCCCAGTACACAACAAGAAGTTTGCTCACCAACGCTGCACTCCCCTTCCTGTGTATGCCTGCTCTTTTTCAGTACCCGTTTTTATCTCTTCGGGCTGCTCCCTAACAGATCTTGCAATTTCTTCACTATATCATCTCCAGCTTAGCAAATAGCTTCTCATGCAACCCCCCCCCAAAAAAAAAACCATCAGCTGAGGTACATATGGACAGGATGGATTCCATTTCCCTTCCCTGGAGAAGCAGTCGTCTCATCAAAAAGGTAGATTAGTTTGACACACTGAACCTTTGGCTAATCACTGGCTATCTATCTCATTTCCCTTTTATCTCCAGGCCCATAAAGATAATTGTCCTTCCTCCCAAAACCTATTCTAATCCCTTTTTTTTTCCTTCACATTTTTCAGTTCAATTAATTTAATTCCAGTCAATCCAAAATAATTTAATTCCAATTACAGTGTTATCTGCCCTGCACATAGCTGTTTAGGATAAAGATCCTGGAGCTAGCTCTAAAATCTGGGACATCTGAAAAAGCTGATGCATCCTCGTCACAATCACTACCATCTAACCCTACTGCGGTTGTACAATACGCAGTTTCAAGATTGTCCCATTTATCTCAAGTATCGCTACATATACTATGCTGCAATCTGTGTTGCAGGCATATCGTAAATCCTTTACTGAATCCAGTCCATAATCATTTCCCCATAGCTCCAGGAATGTGAAATAGGGCCTGAAAGGCCACGTGATGGAAATCAAATATAGTTTGATGGGGGTACAATCTACCAGGAAACCTGCATGCAGCTTACAAACTTCTGTAAACAGATACCAACCCAACCCAGTGTCTGCCATGTAAATTCAACAGCTGTGCCATCTGTCCATCATTTAACCACCAAAAGCTTCTGCCTTAATCCTTTCCATTTAGCTACCATGTTAATTATGATATAGGCGTGCCATTTTCCTAAGATACAGATTAAATCAAATCTATCGTAAAAGAAGAGAGAAACTGAGAGTGCACTCACAAAGTGCCTTTAACACCTTAGAAAAAAGGTACCATTTAAGTACTAGGTTTGCTGAAGGCATACAATTTATAGGACAAGGAACCAGCAGGAGGTAACAGGAGCACTACTGGACAGGTGGCAAGTCATCAGGTCTGAGATCTTGGCCAGCCCTGAAGATCTGATGAGAATTTCTGTTACCGGAAAGAGAAGGATATGAGCTCAAAGAGATGATTGCTAAGCGCTGCTTGGAAACAGCAAATGTTTTCTATGATCTTTTTGACTTTCAGGGATTCATTAGTAAGCATTGATCTCTCACGTGGCACTTTTCATAAAGCATTTTAGAAGAGATCGATGTATCATGATAATCATTTTCATGGGGGAGGTGGAAAGGGATACAGCAGTGAAGTTGGCCCAGTATCACTCAGCAAGGCCAGTTTCAGAGTTGGAGGAGAAGCCTGATTTACTGAGTGCTAAGCCAGATCAATAGCCTAGCGCTTCTCCAGAAGGATGACAAAGTACCTACTAGAATTTCTGGAGCCCAGGAAAATTGCCGTAACTTGCTAGTACAGCCTGTCACGTGTATATGACATTATTCTGGCCTTATCAAGGGATAATCTATCTAAACTAAAAACATCCAGGCCTCATCTCTGCCTAACACCTTTCTGGGAATGCTCTACTGTGAAAATTTTCTGAAGGAACACAAAGTTTTTGCTGGCACAGTTTAGCTGCCTTTGGTGAACAATGCAACCTTGTCTCATGATAGAAAGCCTCATTCTCCGCTCCCTAAAAGGATCTAAAGAGCAGAACCAAGGAATAGCTTACACTCCCGTTGAGATATCTTATGTGGGATGCTGCAAATTTGCCCCTGTTGTTTCTATGCATGCAGGGGAGAAAGAGTATGAGCTATGCTATCTTTGTTATTCAGGTAACTCCTGTTTATGTTCCCCTGAAGGTGCCAATTTGTCAGAGGAGTTATAATCAATAATTTTACTCCTTTTGTATGATCATCCTGTGTTACTTGGGCACACCATAAGGGAATTCCTACTAGATTGGTGGCCAGAAGACTGTTGAACAGCCTTTAGTGTTTGAAATGCACGAGGAACCGCAGGACGGGGAAGTGTTGAGTTACAGAGGGAGGTAGGCTGAGGACAAATACTGATCATAACCTGGACAAGGAACCTCATTATATCCCTTGCGCCAAGGCCCCACATGCACACTGTGCCGCTCTTTTCACTGACTTCTGCCGCAGGGCTGTACGCTGGGGAGCGGGGACAGAGAAAGGATGTTTAAACTTTCCTGGTCAACATAAGTTTTCACCATTTTTCACCTGTTTGCAGCACCAACTGAAATACCCTCACTACACTCTATACTAACCTTCACAGAGAAACTACATTTGGCACAAGCATCATTCTTGTTCCATTATCAGCTTCCAGTTCTGTTTAAAATAGTGATATCAGCCAGCAAAGACACAGGCAGTTTGTGGGGATTTTTCTTTCTCTTTGCATGTCACATCATGGCCCATTAAGCTTGCAAAGGTCTCAGGTTAACTACTCTCAGGTTTCTTTGGCAAGAGATGCAAAGTAGGTGTCGTGGTTTAACCCCAGCCGGCAACTAAGCACCACGCAGCCGCTCACTCAAGCCCCCCCCCGTGGGATGGGGGAGAGAATCGGAAGGGTAAAAGTGAGAAAACTCGTGGGTTGAGATAAAGACAGTTTAATAGGGAAAGCAAAAGCTGCGCACGCAAGCAAAGCAAAACAAGGAATTCATTCACTCCTTCCCAT
>NW_008825614.1:959750-970887 GCF_000699105.1 Pygoscelis adeliae
ACTAAAACATTGGTGTGTTATCAACATTGTTCTCACCCTAAATCCAAAACACAGCACTGTACCAGCTACTAGGAAGGAAATTAACTCTGTCCCTGCCGAAACCAGGACAGTAGGTCATTTTAGTGAAAGCTACTGACCTGCTTTTCCTTTGGGCCTGATCTTCTAGCCTTTGAGTAAGATTTTGGGGTTTGGGTTCATAGTCTGGTGATTATGTTCCCAAGTGATTATGGTAGTGCATAATAAAGCTGTAGAAATTTAAATCGGTTTATACACAGCTAATATGGTAGATGCTGATAGTTTCTGAGCGATTTTAGTGCAGCTTCTAAGCTTCACAGCATAATCCTAATTATTGTTTTGAATTAAACTAAGAGGTCTGTTCTCTGAGTTTTAGTTGTGACTCTGGACTAACAGGCTCTGGTTTGGGCAAAGGGAAATCAACTGTGAGGATTTGTATGACAGGATGTGTGAGCCGGCACGGGCAGGACGCAGGAACAACCACAAAACCATGGATGAAGTGCAAAGAGTAAACTTATATTCATTACCTTGCCAACCAGGGGATCCCCAAAGCAGCACCCGGGCAGAGGCACACAAGCGTTCCGCAGGCACCGCGGAGCTCAGTCCGTGCTAGAGGGTCAATGAACCTGCTCTTTCCACTTGTTTATCAAGGATTCACGCAGGCGTAGTTTACCACTGTGCTTTGATCTTTCCCACAGCAGGGCAGGAATCTCAAGCACGTTCGATAGGGTGCTTCCAAGTCTATCACAGGCCTATGTTATCCAAACACATACGTTCTACTTGTCCAACACATAAGGCCAAACAACAATTAGTATAATATGTGTTTTTCTACACCTCAGCTGCAAGTCACTTGAGCGTGTTTACAATCCTCCTCGCCAGTCTTCCGTTATTTTCCCACACAAGGAGCAATACAAAAATCTAAAAGCAGATAGATAGAGCAACCTCTGGAGTTTTCTGTAGGCTTCTGCCATCATCTTTTTTAAAGGAAAAAAAAAAATCAAGCATCCATTTCACATACCTTTTGCTAGGATCCAACACTAAGTCATACTGTAGAGGCAAGACCCCTATTTTCTCTGTAATACAGCTGAAGCATGGGGGTAGTAGGGCCAGCTTTTGAAAAATCTCTTTACAGGCCCTGTTTCAAGCTGTATGCTCTTGGAAAACTGGGAACTTCATTTTGTGAGCTATATCGGAAGTATTTTCTCTGGTTGCTTTGGCTGCTGTTGTGTAAACTATTTTGTAACTATTGCTGAATCTCAAAATATATGGGAGGTCCTCACACCTAGATGTATCTCATGTCCTAAAAATTCTGTCTGTTGAAATGCTAATTCTGCTGTCAACTCTTGCTTACTCCAAGTGATGTGGGAGGGAGAAATGTGGTAATCCAAAGTTAGAAAAGATAATACAAACTGTGTTAACTAACAAAACATGTTGAGCGCGTTTGCCCTTGACCAACTTGTTTGTAAACAGGTCTCTCTCAAGAACGTAACGCATTTTAAATGACAGCAGGGAGAGGAGACTGTGGTGCAAGGGGCACATGCTGTGCAGCGTGCACTCGGCATCACTGTGCTGCCGGCAAGGGTCTAGTTAATCCACAGTGCATGTGATCCACTCGCCGACAACCAAGAGCTGTCCACCTCATGCTAAAGGAATGACAACAGTGACTGAGTTCTGTGACCAGAGTCTTGCTTCGTCAATTTATTTCTAAAAGCAGGAAAAATCCTCCAGCACTTAGCTTATTTTCATAATGGAGGGTGGCTGGAAACCAGTGTAACTCGTTCTGGTAGGAGAAGCAATGAGTTTTCATATCTTGAATTCCTTGGCGTGATCTGTGTTTTCCATTCTCAAAGTTAAAGAGAGAAATCCTGAGAGTTACAATTTGCTTCTCAGGTCTGATATCACAACCATTGCCTTTACTATTCATAATTTCAAAACTATTGCATAGAACAAATAGCCTAATAGTATTTTACATGAACACGGTCCCTTTTTTTTTATATATTTTCACCTTATTTTTGTTTCATAACTTTGTGGCCTGATAATGTATGCGGCAACAGTTTATTGCAAAAGATCCCATACAGCTTTGTACATCCTACAAATGAGATACAGCGATGACCATGCCCATTGCTAACTTGCAACCTTAGCTTTTTTTTTACTAGTTACTTTTGAAGAATTTGTTATCCTTTAAGACAGAAAACTAAGAAAAAAGAATATGGCTAACAAACTCTGGGGAAAATTCAGATAGCCACCGGAGTTAGATTTTTCAAATCTTGTCTTGCAGAGCACAAGTTCCTTTTTCTGTTTGTAATGGGGCTACTGTTTTCTCTCTTAAGCTGTGTCATTTCTACATAACTATATTATTATTTTTAATCATAATTTTGGATATTACTATATCTGGTAACTGCTGGGTGGCAAATAATGTTGCATCTTAAAGACCTAATATCTTGTCATAAAAAGGCCTAATAATTAGCACCTTACAACAGCTGCTGAGACAGATTCTCAGCAAAGCCTTCTCCTTGGTCTTGACCTAGGAAAAGACTTCAAACCTGTTATTGTTCTAAAGACTAGATGTTTGTCTTCCAAACTGTAAGACCAATAATATTTAGAGAATTATTCTAGAGATAGATATGTACGTAAGGAACAATTTCTCTGGCAGAATATTTCCCAAGAGTTGTGATGCATTTTGAACCTTGTCTTGCAGCCCAATGATCCTTCAGCCAGGAAATACACAGCAAGATTATTTTATATTCACCTACTTACAGAGGTTCCCATTCTGCAGAGAAACTGTGGACACAGAAACAGCTGGTCCTTCATTCAGCACCCCTGAGGGGTGGAAACTCATGAGAACAGTGTGGAACTAACATTTGTAATAAAAGGAAATTATTGCTTGTGTAAATAGTAACCAGTAAGCTGCTTAGCATGCATTAGCCCCTTCTTAACATTTGAAAATGTGGCAAGAAATTCTGGAGAGGAGATTACAGAGCTGAACATAGGTGAAGATGCTGTCAGCAGAGTGTGTGGGTGGGATGTAAACATATGCACTGTGCATAAATATAGGCTTGTGTTATAGTAGTCCTGCTTCCCTTGATTCTTTAAATACCAGGGATTTTAAATTCTTGGACTTTTCCCTTCCAACTGGAGAAGGGAAGAAAGTTACACCAGACAGTTGCACCTTGCAGGTAGCTAAACCAAGCCACGGGCTGGATGACAGAACCACGTAATGCCAGCACAAAAGGAGAGGGACTTCACAAGTGCCAACCTTCACAACCTTCACAAGGTTGCACAACCTTCACAAGAAGGTTGCCCAAAGGAGTTCACGCAGTTTGTCTTGCAAAAAGATCTAGTGAGCTTTTGGGCAACAGTACCAACCTGAGCAGTCACTGCCAGCCCTCTGCCACCCTTGGCTGTGCTCTACAAACATCCACGCACAGTGGACTGGCTGGAGGAACTACGCTGCCAGGAAATAATTTTTTTTCCTCTGGGGTTTCTCAACTTAAACCATTCTGCTGCTGAACAGCTAACCACCCGTGGCCTCACCGTGGACAAGCTTGCCTGCTGCTTATGTAAGCCAGGTGACCTAGGGAAAGGCATTCACTGGCATGTAACAGAGGGCGAGGGGAGCTGAGAGACCGGGGGTGGGAGGGGAGGCAGCCTGGATGGGGTGATGTACACTGTGTGCTGCACAGTGTTTAGGGACCTTCCTGTTCAAATCAGCTCGACTGGAGATTTGAGGGACTTAATGAAAGTTATCCCTGTGTTGTGAAGGTGTTGGACAACCAGCCAGTGCCTATTGTAGCCAGTCACACTGAATTAATTCTGTAGCCTCTAGGCTTCCTAAAAACGGGGAGGAAAGAAAGAAGAGACAATTTAGGGAGTCTGCCTTTTCCCAAAAGGTCTCTGAGGACCCCGTTTGTGGAGCTGGAAGTTTGGAGCAGCTATTCCAGAACATAGCTAGAGAAGAGTAGCTGAAACCATCAGAGCTGGCTACAGCTTCATCTACGGGCCAACCAGTTGTGTTACAGGAGTTGTTGTAAATGACCTTCCTCAGCCTGGATGTCTGTTTTAATCATTGGGTTATAGTGCAAGGAGGAGGACTTGGGGAAGGGTCTTCGTCCTATAGCTCTGCTTTAACAGGAATAGAGAGCTTTTTCTTTTTGTTTATAGAGGAAGGATGTTATTTAAGGTCAGTGAGGAAGGCATCTAAGCTATGCATCTCTCATTGGCTTAAAGTAAACATCCGTCCTCATCATCCTCCTGTCAGTTATTTTAGGCAGCTTAACTGTGCAAGGCCCTGGCTGTTGTGAATCCCAATTTGAAGAATTCACCATTCTTCCCAAGTGTTGCACAGGAAATTTAAGCACAGCCTTAACTCTAGGCTGTACATTTTATCCCAGGGGATTGAGTGTTTCAAGAGAGCTGTTGAAATGGCGAATATAACAATACCTAATTCCTTTTGTTGGTCTAATTACCATTTCATTTTCATCCAGATAGCACTAGATACGATCTAATTTTTAGAAGGCTAATAATCTATACAGCAGAAAATGAGAACCTGTTAAGCTCCCAACTTAACCAGGAATCCTACAGAAGTTCACAATCACCAAGAAAATTACTGTAGACTTCCAGTGTCACCAGTCATTTAAGTGCCATTATAAATCAACAACTCCATATCCATTGGTATTAGGATTTAAAAATAAATGCCAGGTCCAGATCTTCAATTGCTGCAAATCATTGTATTCACATTTCAAATCTGCTGGTGAATTTGCATTTAGTTTTAGAAACCAGTAAAATGCTCTTCTTGAATAACACTTCTACTTTGAGTGGTCCCCCTTACTTCAGTGATGCTTTTCAGTGAGAAAAATAGTATAAAATTTGTACCAGAAAGACAAAGTGTTGTTCTATACCCATAAAATAGGACAGCAGTGATTAACTTAAAGGAGACATGCCACCTATGTGGTATGGCTGCCTGAACTTCAGTTGAGGAGCAGGGATAACTAGAAGAGAGGCTGCATGTAGTTGTGGTATGGTTTGAGGTGAAGAGGGAGCTGTGATGCTCAGCAAACATGCTACCCTGGGTGGTGAATGACAGGATGGGAACTGCTGCCATTCTCTTCTCCTGCTAAAACATGTCCAGAGAAGGGGGCTCTACCTCCATCTTCGATTGAAGAAAACAGCAAAGAGGAGGAGCAAAGGTAGGGACAGACAATGAGAGCAGAAATGAAGCACATCTATGTAGTCACATTAGTTGTCTTCAACATGTACCATGCTGAGAAGTTGCCCAGTGTCCCCAGTCAATGGTTAGTATGCTCAGACCAACGCAACTCCAGATCAATTTTGAAACAGTTGTATGAAAAGGAATTTCTCACAGTACACTCAAACTCACGCTCCAATCTTACAGTGATAAGTGAGGTCAGTGAAAGTCTTTCCTTTGACTAGAGACCTTGGAGTACATCCTTTAGGCATGGGCATAAGGCTTTGGAGAATTAAGGCCTGGGTTTCACACAACAACAGTGTAGGATGTGATGGTGAAGGAACAGTTGAACAACCATATCTCTACAAAGTAAGCATTTGTCAGGACTTATCACTTCTCTCACTATAGTGCAACAAACTTATAAGCAACTCAGCAGAACAAATTAATGACGGATTTGAGAGCACATAAGATGACAACTGAAAGATAGATTCCCCCCCTTCTCCAGCCATTAATGTTTATAATTAAAATATAACTAGGGTTACTTCTTCAGCTAAAGACAATTTGCATAAGCAACGTTAGCATCGCGGTCTGCATCATTCGAGAAACTTCTATTGGCCTCCACAGGAAGAGATTGAAGGCCTCATTTAAAACACTGTGGTGTGACCAAAGTTGTCTAAATTGCAGCCCATCCCAAGATTCATCTGCTAAAATACAAGCATCTAATTTCCCTGTTATAAGTGAATCATTCTGCAGTTAACTCATGTAGCTCATCCAGGAGTTTGACGCTGTACGTAGAGTGAGTTCATTTTAGAGTTATTTTCATAGGTCAGTGCTGACTGCTACAGAATTTTTTTGTTGTTGTTTCTCAAGAAAAAATTGCATGCACATTCTCATTGTACATTTGCTGTTTCTCTACTTCTGAGTCAATTAGTTCAGTCAAATTCATACTACAGGGCTCGTTGTCTAGTGCTAAATGTATAGCCCATAGCAGTACACATTTTCTAATACAGATTTTACTTTGATAAGCGTACATGTTCAGAATTTGTCATTAGAGAAATAAATTCATACAAAGAGTTTTGACTAAATTCTTGAAGACTGAAGCAGATTTCCCAAACAAGCACTGTCAGTTCATACTGTGCTGATGCTCTGCTAAGTTTTTGTTTCACTGCAGCATGTGATCTTCATTTAAATATTTGCTACAGTTTGATACGAACCTTTCCCTAGCATGTTTTCCTCTTGACCTGATATTCATATCTGATAAATCCTATTCTTGTATCAGCAAAAGAGAAGCTGAAAAATGAGAACAGAATCAATACATGCTCTTGTAGCTGTTTTGCGTTCCATTTTTTATGATTTTACAGCTTCCTTCCTCTGAGAAAATATAGTATTTTCAACTATGATTGCATTCTGATTAAGAATTTAAACCCAGATTACTTTTCTTTTGCTATGAAGAAGAAAATAAATGGTTATTTGCAAATATTATTTGCAAATATTTCAGTGTGAAAATTCAAATATTTCCTTTGAATAAGTGGTTTTGGTAATGTTAAAATATATGAACCAATTAATATTAATATGGAGATAAACCCAAATGAGTTTAAATATTTTACCTTACGGGAAGTAAATTGGTTATTAAAGTTAAATATAAGAGTTGAAGCAATTATTTTGTTCTTTTATCATTGAAAATTGCTGAAACTGTCACATTCCTGTGATTTATTATTTCCATGAGATTGAGTTTTCTGAAGGAAGAAACTGTTCTATGTTGTTTGTCTGTAATTTAGTTGGAACTGATATAAAACTTTATCTATTCATCCTTTGGCCAAACTTTAAATCACGAAAGTTTAAATAATCCTCCTCTTTCTTTGATCTTCACTTGTGCTTATAGACAAGGCCAGTGACAATTAAACTGAAAGCCACATATAGGACAGCACAGCCTTTATTCACCTTAAACCAACTGTCCTTTCCTCACTCTAATAGTAACCACTGGCATCTACAGACGCCCATTATTTTCACAATAGAAATAGGTGAATGTATTCCTAGGACGTAAGGGTGGTTTCTTATTACTTCTTGGTCCCTTTTTTGTAATAGTTTGTCCATTTTCTCAGTCAGATTTGCTCAAACCCCTCATGTAGAGGGACACCCTGTGCTCTGGGACCTTCCTCACTATTTTATCCTTATTTGTAAGATTTCTTATTCTGAAATAAGTAATTATGTAGCTTATAGTAGTTGTTTCTTTGGACCAGGCGTACTGATGTCTTTCCCAGCTCTGCTCTACTGCAAGACCAAGGACTCCTCACTTCGTGATACTTCCATATTTCTTCCCTTTGCCCTTTGTCCTGCTCCTGATTTCTCTGTTCCTTCCTCCTCTGCTTCCATGTTTGTAAGCTGCCCGTCTCCCTTTCCTTCTCCTGCCACTTCTGTGATCCTAGGCTTAGCCAATTCAATTAGCTAAATTCAGAAAGACAAAAGTGAATAGTTTGCTGGGTTAGAAAGCTGAATTGGCTTAGCAAGGAGCAGCTAAGCAAGTACCAGAGGCAGTCTTTCCCTTCAAGGCAGGAGCCAGCTGGTGGGTTGGCTCTGTCTGTAGCATAACGTCACCTTAAGATGGGGGTCAGTGCAGCGAGGCTGTGGGCGCTGAGGCACATTTGTAATCATCCTGTGACTTGTGGGCTGGGCAGCCCCTGCTTCCCTCCCTTGGGTGTGCGAGGGAGAGGCCACAGCACAGTGCCAGCCAAAGCTGGTTAGTGGGTCAGTCAGCTGCTTCTGGCATGGGAAGAGACTGACGTTCACCTCCTCTGCCCTCTGCCATTCCCCAAAACAACATGTCATGGAAACCAGACTGCTGCTGTATCTGCCTTCAGTTCTTTCAGAATTCTAGTCTTGCAGTTTCCGTCTCTGCTGTGACAAAAGGGTGGGGTTTTTTTTGTCTGTCCCATCCCTGTCCCCCCCCACCCCAGATCTGCTGTCGGTATACCCCAGGCAGATATAGATGCCCCCTGATGTACTTCTGATGTCTGTATGTGTGCCTTCTGAGAAATGCTGCAGTGGACCACACTGTTTACATTTTTAACCATCTTAAGTTGTGTACAAAACAGTTATTGTCACCTTCTCATGCCTTAAGTTCTTGTCCATGTACTGGGAAGGCACAAAATCCCTTTCTTCCCTTCCCTTCCCTAACCATTAACTAATTCATTAATCTAGGCCACTGTGTCACACCACCACCCCGTACTCACAACTCCCCCCCTTCTTTCCCAGCTGCCGAATGTTGGCTTGCTGTAGGGAATTTGGCTGCGGAGTGATATGTCAGTTATATTGTGAAACAACCAGACTCTGATCTTAATTCCCAGCTGGTACATTCAGAGAAACTCTTAACTTCAATTTTAGCCACAGTGATAGACTGGCCCTGACTTGTCATGTGGAATGAATTATATTACTCCAAAAATGGGAGTAAATACAATGATTGTCCTTTCCTAACTAAATATTGACTTTGGTCAACCCAAGAAACAAGGTTTGTTTTCTTCAGTCAATTTCAAAAGCAAAGAATAAAGTTTAATCTCACTGGAGTCAAGTTCTGAATAAGAAAATTCCCTATTTCTACCCACCCCTCTTCCAGGGAGCGCTGTCGCTGTCTGCCAGCCTGCTGCCCACTGATTTCCCACTCGGCCCTCCTCGGCGTGCACACCCCCCTAGGCAAAGCACAATCCCAAACCTGTTACATCTAGCTGAACCGTGCTCCTCATGTCAGCAAAAGATGATGTTCGGGGTAAGACACTGCAGTTCTGATAGCTAGCAGATCAACCCCTTCTTTGCCACCTCTAAAAGGGGATAATATGTATCTCACTGCACAAGAGATGAGGCCAATACTGATTATTCCCAGGAAATACGGCAAGGTCACAGGAAGTTCGTAAGGACTGCAACACGTGCCAGGCGGAGGATTCACTCTCCTATAGCAAGCTCTTACTTTTTTTTCTCCAAACACAACAACAGGTTTTTTCCTACCACAACAAAATTGTTCCATCATTTCTGGACGCTCCATGGAAGGGGGGAGATAATCCTAGACTAGCTCAGAAGAAACACCACTGCTTTTTTTCCCCCACCCCAGGCATGTAGCAGTATAAGTGAAGATTAACTGGGACACTGGGAGGAAGAAAGAGTACAGGTAGTTGGGATAAGCAATCTTATCTTCAGATGACCTCTTTTAATCTCATTTGTTGCCAAGATCAACATAAGCACAGGTTCTGCATATTCAGAAAACAAAAAGACAACGCACTTGGTAGCTTTAATCTTTATCTTGCATTAAGTTTGCCAAGCAGAACTAGAAGCTCAGCATGATTTCATGGGGGCATTTCAAAGTTCAGCTAGATAATCATGCCTTATGCACAGGAACTTTCAGTGTGCCATCGGGGTAAGCTGTTTTTCTGGCATAATTTACGGCACATATTTTGATATCTCTCTACTCAGAGAAGACTTCCATGTGGCTTTGCCTACCTCCATTCTACCACAAAAATTAATACATATATCTACAGAACAACTAACAGCATAAGCACTGAAATACAATTTTAGGTCTTTCGATGCATCATAGGTTTATAAACTGAGGTGTTACTCTATCACAAACTATTAGCATAAATGGTTTAACTACATAGGCACATATATGCTTATAGACACGCTTTCTAACCTTGGTGTCTGCTTACATTTTTCAGCCTTTTTATGAGTACCAAGAGAATGCCGTTCTGTGTGGGGCCATGGAAATCCTGGCTCCAAAGGGCAGGGTGCAGTCTCTGAAAATACCAAGATTCAGTCATGATTAGCTACCACAAAGGTGAATACAATTTGTCTCAGTCCATGCCCATTGGCTGTTACTGGGATGTTCATCATTCAGTTTTGGCAAATCTCAGACCACAACCTTTGCTATAGGCAAGCATATAGGAGATCATACTGCAGCCTACAGCAAGTGTTTCCATATCCAAAGCTTCTATAGGCATCCATTTGATAGCTGCATTTCATATCTAATAATTACTGAGGTTGAGGTATGTTTATGTCCTGGTTTCGGCAGGGATCATTCAGTTTTGGCAAATCTCAGACCACAACCTTTGCTATAGGCAAGCATATAGGAGATCATACTGCAGCCTACAGCAAGTGTTTCCATATCCAAAGCTTCTATAGGCATCCATTTGATAGCTGCATTTCATATCTAATAATTACTGAGGTTGAGGTATGTTTATGTCCTGGTTTCGGCAGGGGTAGAGTTAATTTTCTTCCTAGGAGCTGGTACAGTGCTGTGTTTTGGATTTAGGGTGAGAACAATGTTGATAACACACCGATGTTTTAGTTGTTGCTAGGTAGTGCTTGCACTAGCCAAGGACTTGTCAGCTTCCCATGCTCTACCGACTGAGAAGGCTGGAGGGGCACAAGAAGCTGGGAGGGGGCACAGCCAGGACAGCTTATTATTATTGTTATCATTATTTTATTTCCATTATTAAACTGTTTTTATCTCAACCCACAAGTTTTTCTCACTTGTGCTCTTCCAATTCTCTCCCCCATCCCACTGGGTGGGGGGGAGTGAGCAAGCAGCTGTGTGGTGCTCAGTTGCCGACTGAGGTTAAACCACGACAGTCCTTTTTGGCACCCAACGTGGGGCATGAAGGTTTTGAGATAATAACAGATTAACCAGAGCATATTGTGTGAGATGTGATACACCCACTCAATGCCGTGCTCTTTGGCCCAGGTGTCTATGAGGTTGTTTCGGAAATGAGTCCCGTTGTCTGACTCAATTCTTTCTGGGGTGCCATGTCGCCACAGGACTTGCTTTTCAAGGCCCAGGATAGTGTTCCGGGCAGTGGCATGGGGCACGGTATATGTTTCCAGCCAGGCGGTGGTTGCCTCCACCATTGTAAGCACGTGGCGCTTGCCTTGGCGGGTCTGTGGGAGTGTGATATAATC
>NW_008825614.1:976002-976288 GCF_000699105.1 Pygoscelis adeliae
CATCCCCAATCCCTGCAGACCACAGCCAACTGCAAAAACCAACACTAATCTCTAACACGTGCAGAAAAAAAAAAAAAAAGCACAATGCAGATTAGACAAATCAATATCGAGAACAGAGGAACCAACATTGTGACCCACAACTGTTAACAGATATAAATTCCTTAATGCGCTCTGCTTAATCTGTTATTATCTCAAACCCTTCGTGCCCCATGTTGGGCGCCAAAAAGGACTGTCATGGTTTAACCTCAGTCGGCAACTGAGCACCACACAGCTGCTTGCTCACTCC
>NW_008825614.1:976336-985248 GCF_000699105.1 Pygoscelis adeliae
AAAACTCATGGGTTGAGATAAAAACAGTTTAATAATTGAAATAAAATAACGATAACAACAACAACAACAACAATAATAATAATGTAATAATGATAATAATAATAATACACAAAGCAAATTATGCACAACGCAATTGCTCACCACCCGCTGACCGATGCCCAGCCAGTCCCCGAGCAGCGGCCCCCCCGGCCAGCTTTCCCCCAGCTCATATACTGAGCACGACATCATGTGGTATGGAATGTCCCTTTGGCCAGTTTGGGTCAGCTGTCCTGGCTGTGCCCCCTCCCAGCTTCTTGTGCACCGTCGGTAGAGCACGAGAAACTGAAAAGTCCTTGACTAGTGCAAGCACTGCTTAGCAACAACTAAAACATCGGTGTGTTATCAACATTGTTCTCACCCTAAATCCAAAACACAGCACTGTACCAGCTACTAGGAAGGAAATTAACTTTATCCCAGCTGAAACCAGGACAGTTTAGTAACACAATTAAGATTATAATAGGGAATAACTGAAGTAAAGGTTCCCCTTTCTATTTGCTATCCAGACATGATGAGAGGTTATTTCTTAAAGAGGTACTTGACAGCTGTGTGTTCTAAAGTCAGAGGGGTAAGTCATACTGGTGCGTGTAGGCAGCAAGGAAGCTGGCCTAGGGGCATGCCTAGCTAGACAAAGCTAGACAAAGGACAGGGTGAAGGTCAGAGAGAAAGACAAAAAGATCAGTCTTGGGAGCACTGTTTTGTAGACACTTGGCTCTGCCCTATAGGCTTAGGAAGCCTGTTGCAACAAAGCAGGGTGACTCCTCATGACCCCAGGTAGCTGTACAAGCTGCAGCACCTTCTCAGGAGTCGTCAGCTGCTCTTTTCTGTGACTCATTACAATAACTGCTAGAAGAGAATGTGACACCAGCTGGGTTTACATTACCAGGACTACCATCCTCCTGGCATTAGGACTGCTACCACTTGTGCTTCTGCCTGTCCTTGAATGCCCCTCTTCCTTACCCTTTTCCTTTGCCTTTTAGCCTTTGTAGGCAGCAGACTCCTTGCCCTGTTGCTGTTAACACCAGGCAGCACTCCAGCCTTCCTCCAGCACGTGCTGCAGCTCTGTCCCCATTAATCTGGCCAAAAGGCTCTTCAAAGTGAAACACTGATAAACATGGGACTTTCTCCTGTGGTCAGGTGCAAGCAATCTATGCTCTTCATAGAAAATATCTGTTAGCAATGGGTAAGCTCTGAAAGCCAGCCCTAGACATCAATACTCCAAGGGCTGTCTGCCCCATGGAAAAATAAAAATCCAGAAAAAAACTTTTCATGGATGCTTTCTTAAAGAAGCATTAAGAGGTTTATTGAGTCTACAGCTAAAAATATTTTCATGTAGGTCACCACTGATGGGTCAACTGAGATTAGTTATAATTCTATAATTCTTTCAAGGAGCACGTAGAGACAAACCACTCTTCCTGGATCAGTTTCTAAATTGGTGGGGTAGGGGCGTAGCTAGTTTGAAAGGGTCTTTAGACAAGTCTAAAGTTACCAGTCACTTTGTAAAACACATTTTCATGTAATCTACATTCAAATCCAATGTCCAACAGAAAGAGCATGTGGGAATTTTTTTCCCCATAGTTTGATGGGAAGGTCCAGCTAGAAGCTCTTGGCAGTCCAGCTGTAATCACTTGCTGATGAATCCCAGAAGTACAAAAGGTCCGATGTCAGATGGAGGCCTATTGTACACAGCTTGCCCAGTACATATCCCAAACTGCTCACAAGCACTTTATTCATCCTGAGTTGTAGAGACCTCAGTCAGCTCTCAGCCCAAGACCTCAAAAAGCCTTTCAAAATGCAACCAATACTGATAAAACACATTCCTACAAGTCCTAATCTTGTGAGTTGGCTGTGATGTCCCCTAGTGAGGGAATGCATCCATTCCCTTCCTTGTTATCTATTGCTAGCTTTAGTGAATCCAGAACTTCAGTCCCAATCTTCTGCTTAAACCATTACTCCTTTTCCCTTCCTGAGAAATCAAACCAGACCAAAGCTGTCCTCAAAATTTACCAAGTCTCCTGACTGAAGCCATAACATACTGCTTCCTAGCTCTGAAGAAAGTGTGCATACTTCCAATTCAGCTGCCTAAGAAACATCCACAGAAAATGTGGAAAAAAGAAAGTTGTCCCCACATCTCATTGTGATCTTCCAGTTGCAGCTAAGTGACTAATTCCTCAGATCCCCATATCACCTTTAAAAAGAGCAAGAGGTAACTGAATGACCACTTAACTGTTTTCCAAATAAACCTAAGGAGATTTGTTCAGTATTGCCATCCTGGTCACCATGTACTACCAATTAAATGTTAGATTATAAAATCTTTTTATTTTCCCAGAATGGAATGGACGTGAGATTGTTTCCATTTCTGCCAAGATTTCTCTGTTCTCTTTCATGTACCGTCAGCAGTGTACAGACTCCAGGTCAAAGAAACAGTGCCCTGCAGTATCAATAGGGAATAGTTCTGTGTTGTATTGTTCCTAATGCATACATATTTATGTTTTTCTTGTAAAGAAAAATCTTGTTCTGTATGACTCATTCACTGATATTCTGCCAACCAGAAGCCCAGCTCCCTAATGGAAAATCATTCTTAGTTAAGCGCTTACTGTCAACACCCTCACACCTTTTATTTTCTCCTCCCAATAAAAGCTCTGAACTTACAGAAGGCTGCAGCTTATCCTCTCTCATCATGGTCTATTTTGCAAGATGAACGAGCAGCCACAGCAGCAGTCAAAATAACACAACTGGGAAGCTGGCACAGAAGCAAATAAGCAAGAATGAACAGCTGAGGTTGGGGAAAAGAGGGAGATGGGGAAGTAACTGATCAAGAGAAAGTATGGTGGAACGGCAGTCTGAAACCGTTCTTTAATATGCTAAGCTTTTTGTGGGATCAGGGATATGTGCTGTCATTGCTTCACAACAGGAATGGTTAAGTTTAATGCACACAAAATAGCTGCTTTAATTGAGTTTAAGAGACAGTCCTAATTCTATTTAAAGAGTTCATCTTTTGTTTAAAAACATTTCTGATGTCAAGTAAGCTTGATTAATTTGTAGTTTCCTGGAATGACAAAGTAAGTTAGATCCTCAGAGCAACACTGCAAAGCATGACAATGCAATCAACCTTGTCAAATGTTAATTTCACAATTAGAAAAGAGTACAATATAGAGAAAGACTGTATAAAACGACCTTTAAATCTTGAAACAACTCTTAAAACAAAAATATCAGAAAAGAGATTATAGAGCAGAGGAGAACATTGCATTGCAGTAATGTCATTTTCATAAGTTCTTTGAGGCATATATCTCAAGCATATATGAATCTGCAAGTACAATCTACATAGTAGAAAAAATCCTTGCTGCAGCTCATAAGATCCAGTTAAAATCTCTGAATGTTGTTTGACTTTTAGTCCATTTTCTATATTTCAGAATACAGAAAATATAGTTTGATTTCTCTATGTAACAGCAGATGCAAAGGACCACAGAATGTTACCTCTGTATTCATTATTATTAGTGCAACATCATGGGTAGAAAATATAACTCCTATTATTTTTCTCATTCTAACTCTTTTGCTTCCCTTTACAGAGAAGGAACAAAAGCAGATCTAAGACCCAACCGCTCACCCACTTCTTGCAAACCACAAGGAACCATATATACAAACAGACCTTTTTTGGTTGAGGCTTTGCACTTAAAACTACAATTTGTTATGATCTAATGGGCAATGTATCGCTAGACATTTACAGGAGGAAAAACATAGCGCTCAAGTATTTAGCAGATATAAATTGTCATAGAGCAAAAAGTGAATGGTGTTACAGTATTTACAGGTAAATATGTGATAAGTAGTCCAGTAACTGTTGTTTGGCTTAATCCTACAGCTTTTCCTTTGTAATGCCAACAGCAGTAATCTAGAAAGCAGGTCTAGCACAGATTAATGCTATCCTATTCCCAACAGAGAGTTTACAGTGTCAGTAGCTGGAAGGCACATACACCGGCAATAGGGGTTCTGGTTTCTCAGTTCCAAAGCCAGACCCATTAAGCCAATTTTTCCTTTCTCATTAATTTTTTCCAATTTCTTTTGCATGTAACAGCATGGAACATAATGCTGATATAAATCAAGTGAGAGAAAAGCCAGGTGCAAGAGAAATAGAAATGGATTTAGTTTGTTGTGCAAGAAGGAGCACTCTCTTTCAGGTCAGATTTTCAAAATCTGACAGGATGAATTTCTTGCTAAATTCTGACAGCCCCATTTGACACGTGCCTGGCTTTTGCAAATGCAATAGTATAATTAAAGGGTAGTTTAAACAAGAGTTACAAAGGTTAGGTCATGCAATACCTAGAACTGGGGAGGAAAACAGACTCCCTGTTACAGCTAAAGTGCCATTCTTTCTTCTGTTTATTTGCTTTCTCCTTGCATATATTATTTACTTAGGCTATGAGGTGTCCCTTTTTTAACCAAAATCCATTTGAATCCATATTTAAATCCAAGACTGCTTCATCCCTGTGACAGAGGAGAGATGGAAAGCAATGCAGTTTATGCTCAATGTGTCCCTAGTGTTGAGGAATGACATCTGGTAGTCACAGCTGTAGCCCTCAATTGGAAACCACTCCCTTGAAAGAGAAAGAAGCATCTGAAATTGCATCAGCCACTGCAGTTTCAGTCTGTGAATGCAAATTGCATTGTCTGAAATTGCAGTGTAGGAAATTGTACGCTTTTTTTTAAATTGCCTGGAGTTATACTGCTATCAAGTGTATTCTCTAGCACTGGACATATTGCCAGATGAAACATGAATAGTGGATACTTCCTTATTATTTTATACAATTAAAAAGTATTCATTTTGAAACACAGGAATTCTGACTCTGGTAATGACTATTACAGTGCAAACCAAAAGCAATGGAATCACTGAAGACCAAGGACGTGCTATTTAATTTGTAAAACATGAGCCTGGCCACAAGTTCATGCTGTAAATCTACGGAGCAGTTGTGTCTTGTTCGTCTCCCTGTTACCCCTTTCCGGAGATCACTGCTCCCACAGCAAAGCTGGTAAAAGCAATGGGAGCATGCATTATTCACTTCAATGTGGAGTCACACAGTTTAGTTTAATTTGCTATAGAAATGCAAGGTTGGCTGAGCTAGCCTGAATGACCTAGTAGTAAAGCAGATCAGAGGAGTGCTCACACAATGAGCATACATTGCTACTGCAGGACTCTGGCTGAGGAAGCAGGGACACCCATCCAAAACATGGCAACTTCCCATCACTTGAAAACGAATGCCCTTTCTTCAGGTGACGGTCACATCAGGAACGAGTAAACAGTGATTCTGGTCAAAGATAGCGCTCCATTTGAAAACTAAATTTGACAGGAATAATGCAGGCTACTTGTTCAGCACAGCCTGTAGTGAACAGAGAGTGGTGCTTTGGAGAACCTCTACAGGCCATCTACAGTTTCAGTGCAATTCACAGTATAAATAACTAAGTAGTTTAGGAAACATTAATGTTTTTTGAACATATGGCCCTCCATTATGAATACGAAGTTGAAGCTCGATAATGGTTTTGGGCCTATGTGTGAAAGGCAGAGCAGACCTACCCAAAGAATATTTCCTGCCCAATGTACCACCATAGCTGAAGGCTTTACATCCCTTGTTATAAAGGAAAGCCTTACCTTCAGCAGCAATCCAGAATATCACCCTCAGCTTGAGCTTCTGAGCGAAAAAATAATCAAGCTGTACTTTGGAAGACTATAGCTGAGCAAGAGAATAGTAAGGACTTGAACAATTTCACTGTTGTTAAAGTTTAGAGGGTGCCCCTGTGCATTTTCCTTTTCCTAGTGTCCATTTCAAAAATCAAACATTAACTGTGGTAAAGTGTAAGATGTTTGGCACATCAGTGCCAGTTGCACCTCACTACCTAATAGCAATGTTAACTTCACAGCTGCAATATGAAACATTAAGGCACTCTGGCTTGGTATTTAGAGACTTACAGAACAAATTTCTCCATAGCAGGCTAGCTTGAATAGCTGGGATTGAGAAGCTCATTTCAAATTCTCCTGTTTCTCTGACAGATTCCTAAGAGCACAAGACCCTTGGAGTTGCTTTTGCAATTGGAGTAAACCTCTCTCCAAATCGCCTCCACGATGAAAGTACTTCTCCTGCCACAGCCTTTCAGAACACCCATCACTGATTTAGTAACTACTGGCCTGGAGTTAAATTGTCCAGGAGGCTTTTATCTGTACTAACAACAGTTGAAAGCCTTTCATGTTCATCTGCACATAGCTCCTTTAAGGACTGGCTTCTGTCTTACTTCATGTTGATTTCTCATATGTATCCAAAGAAATCTCCTTTACTACCCACCTCAGAGTAGTGGCAAAGCAATTCAGTGACAGCTGAATTTATCCTGATTTCTAGCTGCTATTTAATACTTTGCTGAGTACAGCATCTTCAGTAGACCTGAAGTAGAACATCTTCAGTTATGACCTGAGCTGTATTTATTATGACTATTCAGTGCAATTCAAGACAGTCGGTTTGAGGAGCTCTCTACTGTGATTTTTAAGAACAAATGGGAGAATGAAAAAATAATACATATTTAACAAAAAAGCATTACCTGTAGGGCCCTAGAGCTGTGTACTAAATCCCAGCCTGCTCACGACTGCATCACTAAGCCAGCCAACACCCCCAGCACTCTGTTTGCCCAGTACCAGGGGAAAGAAGCCAAAGACTCCTGGGATGCGCTTCTGAAGTTTTCCCTCCTCCTGGTCCCAAGACTTTTCTAGTCCGCAGCACCCACAGGAAGCATGGGAATGAGGAGGACCCTTCATTCTCACCCAGTGTATAACTTGATGACTAGGCCACAGTCCAAGGAGATGGATGATGGGGATTTGAAGCTTTCTCACAAATGTGTTTTTCATCTTTGTTTGCCCAGGCCCTCATTCAGGGTCCTTCAATGTAAACACAAGAAAGGCTCATCTGTGAGAAAATGAGACTTATTTCTGAGGCTTAATGTAGTCGGTTCAGATGGTATGTGAACACAGGCAGACTCAGACACCTCGCCTTCTGCTCCTGGAACGGCTTCCTGCACAAGCCGCACAAGGTACTGGACATAACCAGAAGAGCTTGCAGTACTAAGTCAGAAACTCCCAAGCCTGTCAATGCGGAAGTTCTTGGGCAATAGCTTCTTTTTAACAGCCTCTTCCCGTGGCAATTGTCCTCTCTGTGTCAGTGCTTGATAACAAACACATTTCATGACCTCTAAATCATTCCCACACAAGATTTTAATGACATGTTCATCGCAGCTGCCTCTCAACTAAAAGTAAGGTTTTTGCTCAGTTTTCCTAAGTAATAAAAGTAGCTCCGCTGTGCCTTGATTTCTCGTATTACTCTGATGCCCCCTTCCTGTCTTACACAAATGATACTAAATGTCTGGGCACCAGGTGTTCCCTGAGTGGATTTGTGCTGTTCATCTCACTAGGTGGTCACACACTGCCTGGTGGCAGAGTTACTAAACTTGCAACGGAAGACAAGTAAGAGGAATAAGTTCTAATAGTCTTGCAAAGTCATTGTTGCTCTGCTGTGTAACTGAAGGTTGAACAAGTATGAAGTATTGGGAGCTGGAGTTTGCGGGGAAGAACACAGCACTGGACATGTGGCGACCACTCTCACATTTAGTTCAGAAGAGGCTGCTATAAGGGAGGAGGCTTTAATAAATCCATCATAAAGACACTGAGACACTAAGACAGACATTCTCTACATTTCATAAGTACGGAAACAGGAGGTTTAAGAACTTGAGTGGGGACATCAAGTAAGTTAGAGCAAAGCTGGGATTAGAAACTAAGACCTCTATTTCCCATCCACATGCTTAAACTTCATAACAATACTATCTCTCCTGGAGTACATCTGATATGTATTGTTTCTCTTTTTAGAGACTAAGCCTACATCCCTAATTCATATGATCGGTCCCACAGAAACTACTGAGAAAAGAGTCAGGATTGAGCATTTAAATTGCAGTCTTATGGTTTTGTTGGCTTTTTTTTTTTGACCCAGCACCTATGCTTTCTTAGCACTCAGTACCTAAACTAGGATAGTCAAGGTAATTAGGAATAATATCAGGTTACTATATTCCAAAGGCTCCAAATTATATTTAGCAAACAGGTAGGCTTGCTACTGAAGGTATAACGTACAATGTAAGAAAAACATACAGAGCTATTTGCCAGCCTAATTAATGAGTCTGGTTAAGGTAAGTCATATTACACCTGGACATATAACATACTCTTGAAAGACTGTGACCCCTATCCTCATTACAGGTCCACCCACAGGAGATGACTGCAGCCATTTGGAGAAGACACGTTACATCTGAACTATTCATGGGTGCTTTCATGATAAAGCTGATAATACATCCAGAATCATTGTGATGATGATCTGCCACATGCCAGCAGATACTGTACGTTAATCCTTGTGACTGTTTGTCTGAAGAACCAGATTGCCAGCTTTAAGTATTAGGATCAGCGTGGAGCTGGAGGTGGTCTGGAACCAAAAATCTCTGAATTTTGCAATAGTCAACATGTGGATTTGTCAGCTGAAAGATGAACTGCTTCATTTCCAAATACTGCAAGTGCCACTAAAAGAGCCTGCTCTTCCATTTGTATATCGCTTCAGAACTTGCAGGGCAGAGTGGCCTTGAAGCCTGGCATATAGTAATGCATGGTAGTAATGTGGTTTGTTAATCTCCATTACAGACACCTGGGCACAATCAGGCCACTATGAATTAATAGTGCTGTTCTCACAGAACCAGTCATGGTGTCTTACACACAGGAAGGTTCAGTCAGTTTTGTGTAGTCACTCTTGGGTACCTGCAGGTTGTTCTCCCTGTGCCTTGCAGGCGATGCTTTAGGCATTGCTCACATC
>NW_008825614.1:985296-994368 GCF_000699105.1 Pygoscelis adeliae
AAAGAGCAAGAGCCTGGCTTCTCCCTTCCTGCGCCACACAAGCCTTCAGGGAGTGCACTTTGCACGGGGAGCAACAGGCAGGATCAGAAAGAAGACGTGTCCTGAAGAATAGAGTGGCTGCCACCACTCACACAAGAAGCCTTAGCAAAACATGGGGAAAGTCTAGGCTGCAATTTCTCAAGTGCTAACAGCTATTCTGTCTGCACTCCACTTACATAATAAGAAATGTTATTCAAACAGTTGTATGAGAAAATACTTCGCTGCCTTTCAGCAGTATATGCCTGCTACTGCACCAGTGTCTGGAATAATTGTGAGGGGGAGTGTTCACCAAGCACCAAGATCATGGTCCACACCTGCAACTTGTACTCTACACTGTGAGCTGTAGGAATGACATTTTGACGCTTTGAGTAACTATCCTCCTCAAGGCATCTGTCACCATGCTTCCTTCTGCCTTTTCAAGTTCTTTCCAACCACTATGCTTTCCCACTGCTGAGTATTCTGCTAGAATCTAGCAGCCCCTTTTCCTCAGAGTAGCTGCAGCAGCAGCAATTGCTAGGTGTCCAGGATATTTACCCCATAGAGGCTGTCATCCTGGACTGCCTACAATTACAGAAGAGGAAACAGCCACTTAAAATTCCTCTTGCTCCACCACACACCTAGTGTGTCACAAATGAGGGATTAGGAAACAGCTCAGGAGACAAATTTCGGACTCAGACAACAAAAACCCCAAAGCTCCCTCTGCAGATTGAAAAGAAGCACTCTAGTTGTATGATAAATCATATATGGTACTACCTACTTTGTCTTGAGAATGTGTGAGACGTGTTCAGCTGACGACAGTGTTGGATGGCAGTATTGTTGTAGCTCAAGTTCACAGGTGACATGTTATCAGGCACCACCTGCTCCAAAGATGCTGACCAAAGAGCAGGAAGGAGGATTTTGCATTGATTCTAGTCTGTAAGAATTATGTTCTTACAGACAAACAGGCTGTCTGCATGATAGACATTTTGTCGCTGTTTAGTGTCTCACATAGAATGAAAGTAGTCCGTACCCCAGGATTGCCCCAGGAGTTAAAAATAAGAAAGGCATTATTTGTGAGAACTGTGGAAGCCAGTTGCTTAGTGTCCCAGATAAAGGTTTTCTCATCACACTTCCTGAGATGTATGTTTTGAGGCTCAGGTGATATAACTCACAGTACCGGACTCTCTGGGAATGCCTTTGAGAATGAGTCTAACCTTGACAACTGTCATGGGTATATGCTCACATGCAGTCAGAATATAAAGTAGAACAACTTGACAGAGGAACTGTCAGGACTGAGATCAACAGCGACTATTTTCTTGATCATCATAGTTAGCTTGACTCAAATCTGTTCTGAAGTAGTAGATGACTAGTTAAGTGCATATGTATGTGATACATACGTGCATGAACATACAGAACATTATGTCAGCTGTGTCACTAATGACATTACTACTATCAGTTCTGTCCTGGTTTCGGCAGGGATAGAGTTAATTTCCTTCCTAGTAGCTGGTACAGTGCTGTGTTTGGGATTTAGGATGGGAACAAAATTGATAAGGCACCGATGTTTTAGTTGTTGCTAGGTAATGCTTTCACTAGCCAAGGACTTTTCAGCTTCCCATGCTCTACCGACTGAGAAGGCTGGAGGGGCACAAGAAGCTGGGAGGGGGCACAGCCAAACTGGCCACAGGGACATTCCATACCATGTGACGTCATGCTCAGCACATAAACTGGGGAAAGCTGGCCGGGGGGGCCGCTGCTCGGGGACTGGCTGGGCATCAGTCGGCGGGTGGTGAGCAATTGTACTGTGCATCACTTGCTTTGTGTATTATTATTATCATCATATTATTATTATTATCATTTTATTTCAATTATTCAACTGTTTTTATCTCAACCCACGAGTTTTTCTCACTTGTGCTTTTCCAATTCTCTCCCCCATCCCACCGGGAGGGGGGGAGTGAGCGAGCGGCTGCGTGGTGCTTAGTTGCTGACTGAGGTTAAACCACGACAAGTTCCCACTCAAATTTGGGAAGTTTGCACATTTTATCACCTTTATTATTGACACATCAATGCAATAAAGTATTAATGCGCATGGTCATTTTAGGTATGTGAAAAGCCACATTCATGCTGATGAGGTTCATGTAATTCAAGTCATGTATTCTTCAATGTCTGCATCTTAAGTCCTAGTCAACGTTTAGAATAGATTAGTATGGATCACATTACTATATAAAATCTGCTCTTACCTTCTTTCAGGCCCCTTGTGTGGTCTTCCATTTCCTGCCCCCCTCAATTTCTGTGTCTTATGTTTTTGGGACCTTTAACGCTCCTGACTGCAAGCAGGCTCAGTGCCAAGCCATCACCCACTCTTGCAAGCAACGTGGCACCTCCATTTCAGCATCCGGATCCTTCCACTTCTATCTGGTAAGTGCTTCCACTCTTCCTAGACTGACTACCTTTACGCTGCCTTTCTGTGATAGTCCTATCTCTTCCCTGACATTCTAGCTTGCTCACCTTAGTAGCAGAGAAACGTTTCTCTTTTTTTAATGGTTTCCCCTCAATCTCTCTAATCCCTTCCTTCTGGCCTTTCCTCTCCCAGAAATTCATTAGTAAATGAGGCAGAAAGCTGCCTCACAGCTGTGTGTATCCATTTGGTTTTCTGTGTTGATGCGAGGCAATTTTTGTAATGAATGTGTAGCAGAGACTGTCGTTCTGTACCTTTCTGAAATCATGTAAGAGATTGCCTAGGATGACATATTTACTACCTTCTAAAGTGAGTAGTCTAGAACCATGATCAGCACCTGTTGATGACTAAAGCTACTCTAGACACTCCTCAGAAGCCCAGCTGAGCAGCTCCTTTCCTTGCTGTGACTTTTTACTGCATTGTGAAAATGACTGCACAGCTATAGTAGCTAATTTCCTTTAACGCATTTTTTTTTCCAAATTTCAAGCCTAGAGGCCAGATTTATAAAGCTGTAATTGCTAGGGGATGCTGATCAGGTATCTGAGTGGTTTTAGAAAAGTGCCTGAAGGGTAGTGTCAAGAGTAGGCATTGCAAAACATAGCGCAGAGTCCCTAGGCCAATACCATCCCAAGCCTTTAAATTTACACACAGTTGCTCAGCTGCACACAGAAGGCTGAGCTGCTGTCTGGAAGCAGTGAAGCCTCCCTACATCACTACACAAACCTGGCTACACCACAGCCTGACTTGTGCAGCCAGCTCAGAGTTGTCTTTTCATCTACACATGCTCCCAGTTAACTGGGCATGACATTCTGCAGCTGTTTGAACAGCAGAAAACTGATACAAAAGCATGCACTTTAAAGTCCATTCAGGAACGCACAGGGTCTTGTGTGGTTTAAGGCCCGTGACTTGAAGATTATTCAGACTCATACCTCTATGCCCATGTTTAGATAAAAAAGAAATACTGATATACATTTAGAAGCATAATATAAATGAAAATTTTCTCACTGCTTCTCGTCAGGGACAACTGTGTCTGTGCCATTTCTACACCAGCTTGCTTTGAGATAGATAAATTCAGAGGGAAAACAACTCTCAGCCCCTAGCGCTAAAGCAGCCACATCCAGTTCACCTCCTATTAGGCTTCAGTTTCTATGGTGTTGCAACCATAACAATCACAAAAACTCCTGTAGAACTGATCTGTTTCTGTGGTACTGAATCACTGAGATGTTCAAATCAGGTCCCACAAAAATAAACCAGTTTTATAGGAGATAGCCGCACAACCTTTATTATGCGGAGATAATGAAACTAGCATATCCAAAGGCCACTCAGTTGTCTGCCTCTCCTAACACACTGAAAACTAACAAATAGTTACTATAAGAATACAGTGAAAGCCACGCTAATTACTGCCTTGAAACAATCATTTGCCTCCAGTGCCCTGATCTTAGTTACATGACCATTTAAGTTATCCCCAAACTGTTTGTCTTCAACTTTAATAACGACACAATAAATATAAGACTAATAATTAATAAGCACAATTAATTGATAGCATTGTTATATATCAATATTGAATTGTACTTTCTCCCATGAACACAAATATGATCAACTGTCTCTGTCCCCCTTTAAAATGAAGGGTGACTGAAGCAAAGGGTGGCAAAGTAACTAACCCAACTTCACCTATGGAAGTGGCAAGAGTTTGCAATGGAATCCAGATACCCTGTGTCCCAGGCCAGCACTGTGCCAACAAGGCCACGTTGTACACATTTCCAATGAAGCCTAGGGCAAATTAAGTTAGAAGTTTTCTTTCCTTACGGCTCAGTCCCAGCCATAAACAGTTATGCTATAAAAATTATCCCCAATTAAAAATTAGCCCTTATTTTGAATAAAAGTTGCTGTTAAAAATAGCCACAAATTCAGAATTGTGGGAGGATGGAATGGAGATAGTAATGCGCAGATAGCTAAAGCCATCTACAACCCACTGGGGAAATATTTACAGTGTGACTAGCTGAGTTATGCAGGGTATCCCTGCATAACTTGTCTGGTGGAATTATCATTGCACGATTTGTGGTGGGGGTTTAAAAAATTGCAACTCTGACCTTTCAGGAAAGCAAAGCCATTCATTAATCCACAGTGCTGACTTATTTGCTACTCATCTTCCTTTCATGTGATCTTTGCTTTGACTCACCAAAAATACTGGTGCACCTCTTGCGTTTTCCCTTTGAGTGATCTAATTGCTGATTATTTTTGGTTACTTGCCTTTTCATGTTCCTGCCCTCATTTAATTTTGTGAAAAATATTATATGGTAAGGACCTGCCTCAGAGTTGGCACACTGCGTGATTGGTACTGAATTTAACGCTGAGTGGCCTTCTGCAACCCAGGACACCGAGCAACTGGCTCTTTCAAGTACCGGTTATGAACACTTTAGAGAGAAATACAAACCCTTGCATTCTGACCGTATTGATCAGGCTCACATCAAAGAAATCATGATTTGCATCAATCTTGCCTCCTAGAAAGACCTTGAGTCTTGCGCTTGGGTAATGAGAGGCAAGAGATTTATCTTCAGATAGCCTTGTGAGGTCTGTTACAGTACTTGCACTGTTTTGACGGGTGGAAATTAAAGCACAGGGAGACTGAGTTAGTTAAGGTTACACAGAAATCCTAGCAGAAAAGGGATCGGATTCCTTAACGTCCTGGTTATGAGGCCAGAGCACTCATTCCTGGTTACAAGTACCAGAAACAAAAAAAAAAGATGGTGAGTGCCAATTAACAGCTTGATCCTCAGCCACATTCACTAGAAGAATTAAATGCTGTATTAGGATCATGTGCTCAAACCTCACAGCTATGGCTCGTATTTCGACTGAGTCAGTAAGAAACATTCCTGAAAGTTCATGTGCACTCACTGAACAAACGTAAACGACTAGCAGACAGCAGTGTTTTATAAACACCAATCTACTGCACAGCTGTTTACTGCATTAACACAATATCACATGCTGTTATTAGGGTATCCCTACATCACCTTCATGTAACACTTGCGGTAGCGTTTACAGATTCCATGTCTAAAACTACACTGCAGTTGGCACCCCAACATGTGCAAACAATCTATCTTCCTCTGAACACGCCCCTCAACCTTGACACAGGTTGCTGTTACAATGGTTTCATAAACGGTAAGACAAAACACTGCCAGATTTATCTTTCTTCATCATATAGATTTTGAAAGCTGAAACTCCATTTTTGTGTGTGCAACAGTACGCACTCATATCAAGACAGGGACGTTCTTTACAGTATCTTCAGCTAATAAGTAGGCGCATCTGACAGCAAAGACAAGGAGACACTTTCTGCCTCTTCAGGTGTGCAAAGGTAGAGGAGTGCTTTTTGTAGTGACAGACAACAGAAACACAGGCATACCGAAACAGCATAGGAACAGTCTGTTTCCAGGGTTAAATCCTACTTTCGCAAATCTTGAAATGACAACATTTTCCTAAGGTCAGCATTTCATTCTTTTTCTAAGATCTTCTTTTCTCAAGTTTCTTTTTACCCAAGTTTTATACAGAGGGGAGTCTAGTGACTTCTGTGAAGTTGGTCCCAATTTACATCATTGTGAGAGAATCCAAACTTTTTCACCTACATTTCTTCCTGCTACTTCATGGGAACACTGAATAGCTGTACATTCTGGGATCAGTTACATCAGTTACAGAATGGTCTAAGTGTTACAGAAAAGCCTGGGAACACATTCAAATAGACCAAGATACTGTTAAAATTTTTCTTTTAAACAGAAAAAAGCAACCTACAGAAAATTACTTTGCAGGCTGCATATTCTGATTCCCTCCACAACTCCTCTCTAGTTTGAGGGTAAGTGAAACTCTCCAGCATGGTTCATCTGTTACAGCATATTTGATTTTTATTTAGCTCTAATACCAGATCATCCTCGGGTTGTTTGCATATACCCTTTGGTAACCGAATGATGTTCTACCAGCTTCACCATTTTTGTTGTAGATTACCCTGTGAATGACGCACTGCCTCTGAGCACAATGTACTGACCGCAGTCTTTTTTTTACGGGGAATTCCTAAACAAATGGCTTTCACGCATTTTGTAGTTCAGCTGTCTTTGAATTCCCAGCAAATCTGATGTGTCTCAGCTATGTCAGATCTGAGTAAGCACTGGGCCGGTGATCTGCATGCATGCAGTAAATCCTGTACGCTTAATATCCACATGCGTACATCAGCTGTGCAATTTGTGCACTATAGGTCCAACATCCCTACATTAGGATTTACTGCACCTGTAACACAGGGATGATCTTTCCAAGTGCAGTTAATCCAGGCCACCTGGTTTCTCAGCCACATTGGGCTCCGATTGCTCTTTCGTTTGAAATATTATAAGGTAAGTGAAAGCATCCATTGCTAAAGAGAGAGCTCCAATTGTTGTTGTGTCCCTTGTGGAAACGCCTGTCTGGCTTTGCTCTACAGAAGCTGATATTCCACCCTGAGATATGTTTGTACAACTTCACCTAACTTAAAGAGGAAACAGAGTTTTTCTACTGTCAATATGGCTCCCTCCACTTGATGTATTGAGCAAAGGCCATATCCACGCCTGACAACTAAGTTAGGAATTTAAAAAACTAAATTAAAATTAAGAAAATAGTAGTAGAGACTAGAATTCAAGTCTGTCTGTTTTGTTGGACTTCAAAGTTATTTATTACTGGTATAGCTTAATGCTTTTAATCATCAGAAAAGACTAATAAATAAATTTTGCCTCAAAGGTTGGCTAGAAAACCCCACAACTCTACTTTCCATAGAAAATTGCAGTTTTGAATTATTTTGTTAAGCAAGGGAAAGAAGAAATCAGACCATTTAAAACACTATAGGAAAGAAAAGAACAGGCACCAGAGCCAGAATGCCAGTTGCTTCTGAGTTTCCAGTATTATCTTAATATACAGAATACCAACTGCCCAGCTGCCTGTTACACTTGTCAACCCACTTTTAATCAAAAAAAAATTTTTTTTTTTAAATTGGAAAAGTTCTTTTAGATGTCAACAGATAATTCTGATCTCAGTGTCTTGAAGAAACAGCCTCAAAACTAAACTTAGTATCACAGGGACTTCAACCTGCATTATTAACTTCTAGGGCAACTCTTACTAGTCAACCACTGACTCTGGGATGAATTTTTCTCTCTAAGTTTTTCTGGGGGGTTTTCTTTTTTTTGCCTAACACATTCCTGCAAACCATTTTCATTCAATGAAACAATACTTCTGATGTTAGTTTTTGGTGGACTTTTTCTACCTGCTCTAACCATAGTTTTAATGTCTGCATTTTATTATTAATATGAACAAATGTAAGTAAACTACAGTAAAAGCATTGATTTATGCATGCTGGTAGATGGAACTATAAAGGCTGAAAGCAGTTACTGCCCTCAGCTGTTCGCACTGTTGCTTTTCCTGAGGTTGCTCCTGTAGAAGGGACAGTTTGACAGGACAACACAACCTCCGGCAGGTTGCTGTTCACAATTCAGTCAACTGAGTTGAAATTAGCTATAATTTACTCTCTAGTGCCTAGAGACATATATTTTCCAAGTCATTGTACCCTCTTGCCTTGATTTACTGCTTCTTTATATGCTTATCTCTTTCAAACGCATGTCTGCTACAGACACTTTGTATCTGAAGCTTTCAAAGAACTTCTATTATATTTTAGCCCCATTACAGAAACATACATAATTGAACATAAAATAAAGCAGCTGTTATAAGACTAATAAGAGTAAACTAAACCAGAACTCTTCACTGACCTTTCTGGAACTAACGTAAGTCTTAATTTTCTTGAACTACTGCTACCTTTTCATTCATACCAGACCAAACAGCCAAAAGAGTCTTCACTTCTGTAGTACAAACAGACCTTGAGGGAGGTTAGAGTTTTCATACCTTCCCATCAGGCACCAATAGGCCTTAAATACCCTGAGCAGCAGGCTGTCTTGCCTGTAAGCCCAGCTGGGAGTGCTATTTGAGTTCTGCTCCAGGCCTCATTTGTGCTGCTGGGAGTGGTGAGATTGGAGCTGCTGTAATAGGAAGGATGAGCAGACAGCAGCCGTGGTGCAGGTGAGGCTGTGTCCTCGCCGACCAGCCCCCAGCACTGTGGGGATAGGGTTGGTTTCTGCTGCCTAATGACCACCAAAGAAGGTAAGTTGATGAGTCAGCCCTGATGCCAGCCTGGGAAGTCCAGGGAGCAAGTCAGAATTGGCAGGGGCTGTGCTGGGTGCCTGCCCAGGCAGGGGCTGGGTGCTCAAGCCTGAGCCCACCTGCAAGATGCCTTATGCTGTCATGAAAGCTGTTACCCTACCAGATAGAGAGAGGTGGCATCCAAGAGGGATTGGGAAGAGGGAACCAGGATGAAGGGCTTATTGTGTAAAAAACAGGTACGGGCTTAAACCTGAGCACCGCAAGGAGCAAGTGATCTGTGTTGCTGAAGAAGGTGGGTGCGTGCCCCCTTCCTTACTCTCTTACCCTCCCTATGCGTTGCGCTTGGGTTCAGTACAAGGACAGCGACCAGTCCCTGCTGCACCTGACCGCTGCTGCTCGCCCCCCTCTGCCGCACGTCTCCCCAGCCTGCTGTCGGACCT
>NW_008825614.1:998491-1008968 GCF_000699105.1 Pygoscelis adeliae
GCAGGTGCTGCCGCTGGTGGTTCCTCGCCGCGGTGGTCCCGGTGCCTGCCAGCTGAACTGCTCGGGGATAAAGGTGCTTGCTCCAGGCAAGGGAAATCTCGCTCAGGGTAGATGCAGAAGAGAGGGACCGTATATAGCATGCATACAGATGTCTGATGTGGCATACAGGTTTGCTGTCTGCTCTACAGCCTCCCGTATTGTGCTTCCGAGGCGGCCGCCCAGATCGTTCTGGGAGAACATGTGCTCGAAGTACGTTCTTGCTGCACTGTCTGAATTACCAGAAATACCTCCTGTTAGCAGTATAAGCGTGCATTTCTCCAGTAAATGCATCCTTCGGCTGTTTTATACCATTCGGGTGTCTGCTTTTAATACCGTATTTCTTGATTTCTTATCCTCCCCGTTTCCAAGAAAAATGCTTAAACAGAATTAACATGGATATAGTGCTGCCTGCAAAGAGGCAGACAATATGGTAGCTCTCTAACCCACCTGATAAAACCAGATAGACTTTTTCTTATTAAGCACATTCTTGAGTGACTTTTTTCCTGACAATAAGATGATCTCTTTCTAGAAAATTCAAAGTCCACTGGAGATAACAGATGTTAGCTCTGTAAATACCCTTGTAAAATGGTGTTTCAGTATCGTAGGTTTCTGACTTACTTCATTGTTTGTTGTATGAATGGCTAATGCTTTTCAATTTCTTGGTGTGCTGCTTCAAACATACACGCATTTTCTACAATGCAGCATCTATTATTGTAGCATTTCTCAGGCAGTTTCAAATATTTGTCTTCACATTTTTTTTTGATATTTCATTACTAATGATGCTGTTAAAGACTGGCTAGAGCTTGACAGATGCATACATTAGGTAAGGGATAGTGGGATAGTATGTAGACGGATGGCCCCCAAAATGCTAGGATTAGGAGCAGACAGCTACATCTTTGTTGTTCTTTTAAACTGTCTTCTTAACGACTTATAGCATGCAGCAAGAACACTATTTAATTCTTCAGTTTTAAGATTTCAGTTTTGTGAGTCTGGGTTTACAATGTTCCTGTGTTAGTATCGCACCCCAACTTCATATTGGCGGATCGTTAAATATCCTTAGCTAACCTCAGTTTCCAGCAGCTGGGCACCATATAGCTGATACATCAGCTGGCAATAGCTTAGTTTTGATGGCTGTACAGTTGGCCGTGGAAAGCCAGCTTACATAATCATGTTTAATTTGCTATTATTTTCTGAATATAGCAACGTCGTATTAGGTCTCTTGGGGTCCCAGCTGAGGCCAGTGACAGGGAACTGTCCACTTACAAAGTTAGTGGCAGTGCTTACTACAATAGGATTTACTAAGAGTCACTGTGGAAGGAAAAGGAAGATTGAGAACTGGGGCACCAAAACCCAAGGTACAGTGTTGTGTGGAGGAGCTGGGGGAACAGCCTTGGGATCAAAATAGGTGCCATAGTATTTTACTTGCCAGGAAAGAGAATACTTAGGTCTTGAGGAATCTGATGTCCTTGTCATGGGAATAGGCTCTGGGCAATAATAATGTCTGCAAGCTCTACCTTTAGGTAGCCTGAAGTCTGCGGAGACCCTTGGAACTTGTTTTGTCAACTGATCCTATGTGGCTTACAGCTCGGTGCCTTATTTAGGGCTTCTGAATCAATTATCAAATGGTCTGCTGACTAGGGACAGGCATGTTGGTAGAAATTAGGCTGCCCTAATATGGTTCCCATTGATTCAGGCAAGGTCATGCAGGAAGTCTACAGCAAAGCCAGAAATTAGATCTAGAACCCCAAGCTCCTCTGCATTACCTTAACTACAACTTAATCTTCCTGTCTCTCAGTAGCATTGACAAAGATTTTTCTGTTTACTGGAGCTAATCAGAATTTTCATAATGTTGCTGTAATCAAAAAAGTAGGTTTACAAAACAGATTTCATGCACACACAAAATATAATTATTTGGGATTAAATACTTGGCTTTTTTTGGTAATCTTTAAAGGTAAAACATGGTTCGGACCACTTACCTAGTTTCTGTTAATGTTACATTTGAACAAAATTTCAAGAATATTTTTGACAACAGAATTTTAGGAAAAGAAAAATGCACCAGTGTCAGATAGGTTCACTGGAAAACTAATTTGTTGTTCTTAAGGAAATCAGTTTTGTTCAGTGTTTCACCAGCTCTCCATCTGCTCAAACTGTGGAAAATACACCAACAAGTCCGTCTGGTAGACGTGTGAGAGGTCAGAGCTTCTAGCTCTTACTGAGCCCTATGCTACAATCTAATAGCAGAAGGCTCCATCAGTAGCTGTTGACCATATGCTGGTTTATCTGGCAAAGAAAATACACAAGTGGCTTATAGGGTCAGGACTGCTTCAGTAATCCTAGGGACTGATGAAGTAGTATGTATGCCATTTTGAAGACATTATACTCTGCAAGACTAGACGATACAGCTCTAAACATGTGAAATGGAGATAGTGCTTGGAAGTAGTTAGAGATACTGGTAGATTGGGAGTGACCCAGGAAAAAGCTGGTCCGATAATGGTAGAAAATTGAATGTACCAGTGGCCTTACTGGGAATAATGTAATAAGCCTAATGGAAAATGACTCTGCTTTAATGTGATTTCCACTGATGGATGGCTAAATAATGATACTCCTTATATCTTTAATTATTCTTAACACCTGTGTCCAATCAATCGTAACAGCTTTTGGGAGCTGCTGGACTAGGAGAAGCTTATGCCTAAAACCCAGAGACTCGTTTAGACATGTAAATATGTGAATATGCATATGTGCTTATACATATGCATATGGTAGAACTGTAATTACAGAAAACCTTTTTAGCATGATGCATAATTTAAAATCAGGTGTGCTACCGCTCTTGAAGAAATGAAGTCACAAGTTTCATCTTTCATGTAACTGTAGTATAGAATGGGCAGGCTGAATGGGACGCGCTGAGATTTACAGTAGCTGCAAATGTAAAATGGAATACCACTCTCTATAGCATTAAATAATTGGAGCTCACGTAACAGATTGCTTCACAGATAAGATACAGATGCGATGTTCATAGGAAACACTGCTTCTGTCACAGCTTTCCTTGAACCCTTTCATACTGTGGGCTTGTTGTGCCCTACTTGAAAATTAAAATTCTCCTCTATGAACTTAAACTACAGAAGTAATAAGCAAATTCTTTCATGGTATTCCCTCAGTCACCATACCAAGAGCTAGATTAGCTGTCTGTTACGGTCAATGATTTCAGTGGAATTAAATCAGTCCCTAAAGTATAATACTGAGTCCGGGTTCACTTAGTATTTTGATGTGTCTTATGATGCTAACCCCTGACTGTACATGATCTGTCCATTTGCTTTACTCATATGTGGTGTACCAATAGCTGTCTTAATACCATCTTGTATCTGTTCTGAATGAATGTGCATTTTCCATTCTTGGGTCAAAGCCCACAAATTAATGCCTCTTGCAAAACTGGTAATTTGAGAAAGTGAGCTATTTACATTAATAATGAAGCTGTCTCTCCCATGTTGATTATTTTGCCAAATAATTTTCTGGAGTTCTGTGTGGGAAAATGTCAGTTGTTGGGCAAACATCATCTTCAAGTCCAGCCAGTTCATGAGAACTCTTGCATTTAGCGCCAGACAGCAGGTAGGAAGAGCAAGTGCTGGATATGGCCTCTACCTGTCTGGAGGTTTTTTTATAGATAGCATTTTGAATTTACCTTGCAGCACTGGATTTTTATAACTACCCATTAGCTTGTAGGGAGTATGATGGCCGACTCTAGGCCTTTGGCTTAATGAAGTGCCAACAGTGAATTTTCAGATCAGTTCAAGGACAGCTTTCCTGTGTGTACATTCATTGAGTTCTCCTCTTTCAAATTCTCTAACACTTACCTTCGGTCTTATATGAAATCAACCAGAGAAAGTTAAATTGAATTGTCCATTATTTTATTTGCTTAAAAGATTCTGTATGTACAGAAGAAGGTCATGCTTCTCATTGCATCTGTTGGTAAAGTGCATTGCACGCATTGTGGGTTTTCTGTCTCCTGTTCTGCGTGCCTCCCCCACTGCATGCATACCACTCTTTTATCCTCTGCTATTTCCAGCACTCCTGAATCCAACGCCTCCTCTTGCTGGGACACCGGTATGCCCTAGTCCCTTCCTGGCTGATGGGAGGAGCTCTGTTCATCACTCCGTCCTTCCCCTTTCTTTGCCACATGTCAGGGGCTCTGCATTCTTCCATGACCTATTTCCCTTGTACTATAATCCCTGTTAATCTTTCCATGCCAGGGACACTATGTGCCCCAGGGTTTTCTTCTGTTATGGGGAAACAGTTGTTTGATCCATTGACCATTACAGCAGTGACAATCACAGCTGTTAGGCTGTGAACCAGATATAGAGGGTACAATGTAAACACCACTTTTCTTGTTTGTCTGATTCTCCACTAAAATTAATAGACTTCTGCTCATCAACATCTAGAATATTCTTTGATCAGACTCAGCACTTGAAAGTTATTACACTTAAGGCAAAGGGAGGCTTGAACCACTGGGAATATAGACACATGTAGTTTTTCTTTGGCTATGAAATTGGTTTAAGGATTTCTTACCTCTGGCCTCATATTTCTTCCCCTTCCAATCAGTCTTAGCTGTCTGTGGGACCATGTTATAAAAACATATTGGCAAAATGTCTTGATTTAAGAAATACGCCATAAAGAAAATGTACCAAATGACTATGCCTTCTGTGAAATCTTGCATTGTTTGTCTTGTGCAATCCTACCCTTCATGTTTTCCTCAGACTATGAAAATCCCTTGGCAGGGATGTTACATTTACTGGCAAGGTTGGTTTCTGGTTCTTTAAGCATTATTGTACTGTACAATAATACCCCTATTATTCAATATAAAGAGTATTATCACTTAACTAAGACTACGCGGCTACGCATGACCTATGCTTGCAGGGGCATCTTGCAGTCTGTGCACAGTTAACCCACCAGCTAATATAACTGCAGTTACCTGCCATAGCAATCAGTGAGTAGGTGACAGGTCTGCACAGAGCTTTGTCAATTGAGTATTACGTCAGGGAATCGCTGTGCCTGTGTCCTCTGTTGCCTGCCTGTAAGCATACCCCAGTTATGGCTTGGTAAGTTGTGCTTTTTCGGTGCCCTGGCTTGCTGCCTAACTGGCTAACATGTACTAGTAGCCTCAGCATGATGTGACAAACCGATAAGCCTAAGCACAAGGAGTCCGATTCTTCCCACCTACCCAGATATGCATAGGTCATATGCACGTGACCTGACTGCTGACAGTCCGTCCTGATTTGCGCAGTCATAAATGAGAGGAGAATCAGGCTGAAAGGTTGCCCAAGGATGTGCCCAAGCTGTGGGATTTTCTAGGCTGGGAGCTGTCAGACACAGTGACGTGAGGCAGCTGCAGTGGATTGCAGAGGTTTACCCTGGTAATGGCAAGTCTGAGATGGCCTTATGCCATTGTAGCTAAAGCTCCTCAGGGAACACGAGCATCCACATGGATGTTTTTGTGTTAAATTAGTTGACTTGCCTTAATTTCCAGTGTTCTTATATGGAATTCCTCCCAAAAGTTTTGTTGGTATTATTTTGTAACAACAGTTTTGCAGTTGCAAAAGAGCTAGACTCTGCTAGTCCTGTTCTCTTTGCAGGATTTTGGTGCCTTGAGCTTAATCCGTTTTCATTTAAAGAATGAATGCAGATGTTACTGGCCCAGAGGCATGCCTCAAGAAATCATGAGGTTGGCTTAAAAATCAAGAGAATTTTCCACAAAATACATTTGGGAGTCTTTTCCATTGACCTCTGTTTTTTGAGGCAATATTATGCACACTTACAAGCTCTTCCTTGTGACATGGAATGTTAGGAAACCTCTGTTAGTTTCATGAATGTGGATGAACAAGTTAGTTAATGTCTTTAAAACCATAATATGGTATTTAACTTTTTCTCTTTTACAATAACAACACAGTTACTTGGTTTCTCTACCTTAAGTAATTTATAAAGCTCAGATATCATTCCGTTTTAATGCAATATGAATGTGCATCAGTTCTCATACCAACTGGCCAGAAAGAATGAACTTCTTACACAAACAGAAAGGGAACAGCAAACTGCATTGGGTGATGGAGATATGTTTTGTGAGCTGTCCTTTTAGGGACTGACGTACAGGGTCCACATTTGAATCTGATTTCATGCTCTTGGTGACTGAAGTCATGTTCCTTCCACCAAGTAGAAGAGTAAATACTCTGCTTAAGCTCATTCCATTAGCTTAAGCTAATATTACAGGATTAACACATGACGTAAATGGTTTATTTCTTTCGTAAGAGTCTGTAAAAGACTTTAGTATACAGAACCATAGTTATTTCAGCTCTTGTGCCCCACCTTCCTGGATTCTCCAAGGTGGTACTCTGAATAAGGTCAGAGTACCTTATTCACTCACTCCATTGAGGACCACTCAGGTGCAGAATGTAACACTTGTAGACAAGTGTTTGGGGGGGTTAGGGCCACTGGGTTCCTGTGCTTTGAAAGTCCTTTTGAAATGGGTCTATCTTTTGTTTTATTTATGTATAGCTCAAAATACCTGCTAGTATTGACTCAGTCTTAAATACTGCTAGGCAAAGAAATGATAAATAAAACCATCAGATAATAAGTAATTGAAGACAATGTTAAGTTTGCCACTGATGCATTTGACTTGATTTCAGTGGGAGTAGAATTGAATAGGTCCCTACGTGCCTCAAACAGGAAATAAAGGTGGAGAAGAAAAACCTGTGGTTAAGGAAAACTTGTTTTTGTTATCTAGCTAGCAGTGTTTCTCTCATGAGCCTTCTATCAAAACAGTGAAGAGGTGTTACTGGAGACAGAACAAATGGTTCAGAAGAGGAAGCATTCTCCAGCTACCTAACAGGTTTTGCTGGGTCTTTTGCACTACTTCACAGCAGGGAAGCAATTATGTTACATTTGCAAAACTCAAGCAACTTGCTTTTTGAAAGCAGGATGGGGGGGGGGGGGGGGGGGGGAGCAAAAAGGGGGGGAGAGAAAAAAGGTTTTATGCTGTGTAAGAAGTGTATTCTGGACATGTGAAATCACTATTGACTGGATTAGATGATAATGACCTCAAAAGACTAAAGAATTAGAAAATTATGTAAATCAGCCAAACCCAACAGCCAGTCATTCTCATTTCATGTTAAGGTTCATCTTTCATAGTGAAGATATTAATGAAAGGAAGCAAAATGCTTGAACATTAAACTGAATTAGATTAAGCACACATCATTTTTCATTCTTATTATGCAGTGTTCTATTAAATGAAGACTTTTGTCTTGTTGGGTACAGTAGGGATTCATACAACCTATGCTGAGGGAAGGAACTACCCCCTGTAGTTGTCCCATCAATGCTGCTTTAGAAGTGATGCAAGGTTTGGTACACTGGGCATGTGATATGACTTTTTGGCTAGAGATTCTGTGACGTTGGATAAGTCATATAATCTTTTTGTCTACATTTTTCACTGGAGGCATGTGGATGTATTTCTTCTCTAGCAGAATTTTTCATGTATAATGACAAGAAATTCACTTGGACAAAGTGTGTCACCTACCATCTATATTTTTATAGAGAAACTAGCAAATTATGGCTCTGAAATTGAGTTAAGCATCTAGGTATTAAAGCTGAGCACATAATAATGCTAGTATGTAGGAATGTGTTTTTCCCCTCAGTGGGAGGGAGCAATGAACAGAGGATTAATAACGTGAAGCACCCAGCATCTAATCACTTTGACCTTATTCAGAGTACCACCTTGGAGAATCCAGGAAGGTGGGGCACAAGAGCTGAAATAATTACGGTTCTGTATACTGAAGTCTTTTACAGACTCTTACGAAAGAAATAAACCATTTACGTCATGTGTTAATCCTGTAATATACTGCAGATTCAGAAGCAAGAGAAGTGTTTTGGCTGTGTGTGCGCACAGACAAGACAACATGGTGGAGGAAACAGTCCATCACTATAACATCTCAGCGAAACTGGGATGTAGGCTTAGGAAAGCCACTGTGAGGGGAGTGAAGGAGTACTGAGGAACATCAGGAAGGAAGCGTATCATGGGGCTGAAAGTGTATAGGGGAGGTTTAGCTAGTGAAGTCTGAGGCAGTGGCTGAGATAGTAAAGGATAAAAAGTAAAAGGAAGAGCGCTGGAGAAACAATTGAGGAGGGATTTTTGTCATTAAATGCCAAAATCCATCTGTAATTTTAAAAATGCAAGCTGATTTCATATGCTTTTACCCACCTGCTGTTTATAGTGCAGGATGTGAAGGCCATCATCCCTTATAAGGCTGCAAGTTCTAGATGATGTATAATGACGTTAGATCACCATATGGGATATAGACAATGGTGCTGAATTAGCCCTTCACTGCATGCACTGCATGAGTAATAAATTCATCTAAGCCAACAAAATGAGACAAGCGTGAAGCAGGTGAGATGAGAATCATGTTCAGAAGACACACACAGACTATATATGCAGCAGTCCAGCTTTGGCAGGACGTTGGCTGCTTTGCAGTGTCCTGTGGATGCAAGGCAACCATAAACCCAGGTTAACCATCCAGTTAAAAGCCTGTTTACTGCTGATTAGGGTTGCCAAAGTAGCATAGAACAGCTACAGGCATTGCTAGAATTGGATTGCTCTATGCATATATAGCTGAAGTGCACATTAATAATGATCAATGTCAGTGCTACTGTTGGATCACCAGTGCTTTCTATCAGAAATAGTGTGTTCTCTTCAAGGATTTTGCTGCAATACTGAGAAAACCCATGGTGGTATAGATTGGCTGATCCCCTTTTATACTCCCAGTTAGATCTATTTCCATTTCTAATTCTGAAAAGCAGCGATAGAAATAGCTGTAGTTTGCCTAAAACTGCAATTCAGCAGACAGAGGGAATGACTGTGTGCTAAATGAGTGGGGCCATAGGTACCTTGCAAAGAATGGTTTTGCTTAGGGCAGCTATAATTTGAGGGGGATTCCGTTTGAGAGAAAATGCTTTACTCCCTGACCTTAGACAACCAGTACCTGTCTAAACAGGCTGCGTAGTTTCGTGCATAGAGGGTAAACAATATTTCTTGAAACTCTGAAACAAAAATGTGTTGGGTTTTTTTTTTTATGTATAAGTCTTATCTGCAATGGTTTCACATTATACTATTGGTGTGCTGCCTTCTTGCAATTTAACCACCTAATATATGCAAATGCACATTAATGTGTAGGCAGGTTTTGCCTAACAATTTTCCTGGAAGGGGTTGAAACCGAGGCATAGAATTGCATTTTGAGTAGTGACAGACATCCTCTGAAATACGCTTACCATATGGGGAGAGGAACATGTTCACAGCAAAGGGTATGAGAACTACCTCAACACAAGTTTCTAATATGGATGCCCTATTGCGTCCTGCCTTCTGATCCTATTTCAATCAGCAGAGCTCACTACGAGGCTCTGCATTTAGCCACAGACCATATTTTGACTCTGTGGAACAGAACACAAAGTGATATAGTTGTCCTAGAAATCAGTGGCGCTAAGGGTAACTATGCACTTCTCTTCAACATAATGAAGTCCTTGAGAGTGATTTTAAAAAAACAGTGACTTGTCATTACAGCAGAGTTCTTTTCTGCATTGTTATCCTTGGTAGAGTGTTGTCACCTGTATGAAAATGAAGGGAAATTAGACACGGTGGAGGGACTTTCTATTGGAGATTAAGTGAGCTCCTGCTGGGGTAGTGTATGATGCAGTTTAGGCATGTTTTTGATATAAGCTCTAAAATGTTGGGAGAACAGGACTGCGAGAGGAAGCGGGAGGGCAGGATACAACTGAGGTAAGATTGGGGTAAGGGCATGTACCTTCTTATGTATGCTCCAGAGAGGAGGTGAGATTTGAAAATTTGCTAATACACCTTTTGCCCATCACTGTGAGGAGGTACCATTGTTAGCTTACCCAGCCAAAGTTTGCCAGATAATTTTCGGATGGTTGAGACAGAATCTGCCCTGTAGCATATATTAGCCAATAAAAGTACTCTTCCCTGTGAATTATTGTCCTGTTGACCAACCCTTTGGTATGACTGCATGATCCTCCGTGCTTGCACTATTGTCATGAAAGGCATGGCATCTCTGAACTGGATCATGAGGATGTCCATTAAAGGGAGGAGCCTGGGGAAATAAGGTAACAACTGAATGTACTTTAGACCTGGTCAACCTTGAATAAGTGTAGGAAGGGTGAAAAGGGATGTCATTCTGTCAGATATTTGGTAAGGGAGCAAGCAGGCTTATTTGTTATTTTTGTGTTCCTGACATAGAATCATAGAATCATTTATGTTGGAAAAGACTTTTAAGATCATCAAGTCCAACCATTAACCTAGCACTGCCAAGTCCACCACTAAACCATGTCCCTAAGCACCATGTCTACACCTCTTTTAAATACCTCCAGGGATGGTGACTCACCCAGCACCCTG
>NW_008825614.1:1011785-1040447 GCF_000699105.1 Pygoscelis adeliae
CTTTGCTGCTGCATGGATTTCCATCCCCTACCTCCACTGAGATGACAGACCAAAGGACCTTGTTAGCACACAGTCCCTCGAACATTGGCGTGCCGCCCGCAGGCTGTCACATGAGCTGTGGGCTCCTGGCGGCTCTCTTTGCTCCCCCTGAGGTTCCCCCGGTTCGGGAAACCCTCCTGTGCACCACGCTAGGGCATGCCGCTGCCGATCGTGCCGGCACCGGAGCTGCTCACCTCGGCAACATGTTATACTATACATTACTTTTTCTTTTTGTTTTAGCATGATAGGTGTTAGGCTCTCTTATACCACCGGAGCACGTTTGGCAAGTAGAAACTGAAAGAGAAATAATCTAAGGGTATGGGTAGATGTCCTCTTTTAAAAGCATCTGCGCTAGTGCAGGATGTTAGTGTCCTTAGCCTGCTGTTTGTAATTTCTCTTAAAGAACCACTGCAGAGTATTTTGTGTGAATGCATTCTAGTTTGTCCCAGGCAAAATTTGCTAGGTGAGTCGATGCTAAAAATAGAAACTCCTTAAGCTAATTTTGCTGATTTGATTTTAAGTGAATTGGAGTAACTTCACACAAACTGCTCCATTGGTGATGACATCTGGTGCAGACATGATGAGCATCCATAGACATGGACATATTTTACCAGCCCAGCTAAAGCTTAAAGAGAAGAGTAAAATACCATTCCCTTTGAATATCTGATACTAAGAAATACCAGCTACCAACCAATATCGGCTGTCAGTGAAGGACTCATAGCAAAACCAGGGACACCTAGATATGATGAAATCATGGATGTGGAGACAAGCATGAAGACACAAATCATGACTCATCAATGAGAAGGCAAATAAAGACAAACCAGTGTCTTGTTACCATTTTTAATTCCTAGATCTTGAGCAATCTGTGGACCTGACTCAGTTCTTAGGGCTGTTAGTATATGACTTACCCAGTCCTTGCTGCAGTGCGAGGATGTTCTGGCTTATTAAGAGGGATAGAAAAGAAATATTTTTTGCCCCAGCTGTCCTCAACAAGAGGCCTTTGCCTTGTGGACCCCTGCCTGCTGGACAGATTGGGGTAGCCGTGGGTTAGATGCAATGGTTAGGGAGTATGTGACTCTTGAGCTATTTTTCTTCTGGTTTTATAGTCTAAAGTAGGCAACATAGACAATTCAGTTATCTGCTTCACCATGGCTACACTAGTAAACATAACTGTGACAGAGGCTCTGACAGGCTGTCATCCATGCTACTTCCTTGCTAGCAGTGCCCTGACAGTTTTGCTCTCCCCCAGACAGCGTGCTCCCCAGCGTGGTGTGGGAAATAGCTGGAGCCAGGGACTGTTCCCAGGAAGCTACGGATGAAGCTGCTTTGCTTTGAGAAATTGATCTCTGTGGATGTGGGTTCGGCTGTCCCACACGTCTTTCCAGAGAACGGGCCCTGGTGTGTTTTATTTACCAGTGTTGCTCCAGCACTAGGATCCAGCATGCTCAAAAGTGTCGGTAGGCCTTTTTCTCCGAGCTGCTTCTGTTGGTGTTAGGTGGGAAACATACTGCATCGCCTGCCTTGCAGTATGGAAGTGGAGATGCCTCAACAGTTGGTGCTGGTCTGAGATGCACTGTGGTCGATTCTGCACTTTTCATCCTGTCCTCTACTGAGTAGTTAGTGTGCTAATATAAGGGAGAATTAGGACTCGGGCCATTTTTTAAAAATAGTACTAATACATTAGCTGAAAATAACACTGTTTTGTAACCAGTTTATTAAAACAGTGCTTTAGGATACTGTGTTATACATAATAGCAGTAATTCTATGGATAATACATGTGTGTAAACACTACAGTGACAGCTTTTTTACCAAATAGAAAGTACATTTTAGTCCTAAATAGAATATGGTTTTCACAGTTTGCTGTTTATAGCCTCTGGTGAAACATATTTGAAACACAGGTCAGACCTAATGGACTGTTGTAGTTTAACCTGGCAGGCAGCTAAACACCACACAGCCGTTCGCTCACTCCCCTCCACCCCTGCAGTGGGATGGGGGAGAGAATCGGGGGGGGAAGTAAAATTTGTGGGTTGAGATAAAGACAGTTTAATAGGACAGAAAAGCAAAGGAAAATAATAATAATAATAATGATAAAAGAATATACAAAATAAGTGATGCACAATGCAATTGCTCACCATGTCCTGAGCAGTGGTTGCCGCCCCCCGGCCAACTCCCCCCAGTTTATGTACTGAGCATGACGTCACATGGTATGGAATGTCCCTTTGGCCAGTTTGGGTCAGCTGTCCTGGCTGTGCCCCCTCCCAGCTTCTTGTGCCCCTCCAGCCTTCTCAGTCGGTAGAGCATGGGAAGCTGAAAAGTCCTTGACTAGTGTAAGCACTGCTTAGCAACAACTAAAACATCGGTGTGTTAGCAACATTGTTCTCACCCTAAATCCAAAACACAGCACTGTACCACCTACTAGGAAGAAAATTAACTAATTAATAATCAGCCGAAACCAAGGCATGGACCCATTTCTGTGTTCTCTGATGTAAGTAAGTCCAGTGAAAGACAGGCAGAATTTAGCCTATGTTTTAAAAGCCAGTAGCTGCAGGAGAAAAATAAACTGATTAATAAGTCTAAAAAGCCAAGACCCTGCCCTCTGAATGTTACTGGAAATCATGCAGTTAACACTTGTTTTAAATCTGATCTTATTTAAGGTGTTGCCATCAGTTTCAGAAGATCCGGATTCAGATTCATCATGTTCCACAGACTCCCTTGGCTGGTCACTATTGAACTTAGGGGCATTTAGGCCATGTAAAAGGGGCATTAATCTTAGAGGATGAGTATTCAGTCTTTTCTGAAAATCGGGCCCTTTAATACAGATTTAATTGGGCAGTCAAAAATATTGGCAATATAACATCACAATTCAACCCTTTATTTTGAATCCTGAGTCTCATCTAGGAACAGAAGAATTGGAAAATATGGTATCAAGGTGTATACATTATTTTTATTATTAAAACCCTAACTGATAATGAAAATCCCTATTCTTAAGCCAGTTGGAATTCCAAGATGTAGGAGAATTAGAATGTATAGACCTCAAGAGGAGATATTTTTATGGTTTGGAAATTGTTTCCTTCTAATGGAAAAATCTAATTTTCCCTCCACTATTGTAGGGTGAAGATGAATCTGTCATACTTACCTGCAGATAGATACTGAAATTGGTGAAAGGGGAATGAGCTTGCAGGCAATTAGATGAACTATGTGGAGAACCGCTTTATAGCACTTGCTAGGCCAATCTGACAGCTTTAGCAGCCCTCATTTTTTAATGAGCACTTACATCTACCGATGTTATAAAAAAATTATGAGTCATAATGGGTCCATTGCATTGTATTAGCTAAAATTTGATCAAGCATTGATAGATCAAAGTGCAACTAATTGGGAGTGCTAGAAGACTGTTAATACTAACATTAATATTTATTTATTTTTCCATGTGGTTTCCAAACAAGGGGTGAATAAAAGGAGTATACCAAAGACCTTTGCATCCTTGAGCTGCAGGTTTTTCCCATGTTAGCTGATACAGAGGGGAGAAAGTTGAAATAAACTACATTAGAAACCATGTAGGGAAGCAAAATTTCACAGCAAATTTTATGTCTTTATATCTGCCACTTCACTTTGAACAAATCTGTGAGGTTCAGTGGCTGCATGGGAGTGTGCCAGTGAGAGGAGCCAGAGAACAGCTGCACTAAAGAATATTTCTCCCTCCTACAAAGACTAAATTTGATGTCAAAAGGCATCTGATGAATAGAAACAGAAAGGAGTAGCTGTGGTGTTTCATAGTTTTGGCTATCTTGCGATGCTGTCTGGTTGCTGCTGCAGCAGTTACGCTTACTGATAAGCAGAGGCAGTATGGCAATGAACTGACTTTGCTATTGTTGCTGAGGCATTGACCATGAAAAAGGGTACAAATGAAGAGTTCCCATTCATCACAGGGGCTGCTGTAGGGGTGATAGGATTCTTAATGAGTCCTGATTTCTGAGCATTGTTAGGCATCACGGAAAAGGACAGTGCAGCCCAGCTAGCACACTTTCAAACTGCTGTGACTTGGGCTGCTTTTGTACATGCTCCGACGCAGAGTAGAAATGCAGGTTCACAGATAATTTAAAAGGCTCTCCTAAAAACCTGCAAATTCTGGCAGTAGCTTATCAATGCTGTTTCCCATCCCATCTCTTTCCAGATATTGTCTGATAAACTGGAACAGTTTTCTCCTGAGGCGTTGTATTGACATAACAGAAGAGCTTGTCAGGGAAGAGCATTTCTCAGGTACAGTGCACTGAAGTTCCTCAGATGCTGACTGGCTCCATTTTAGTTGGAACTGGATAAACATAAATGAATTCCACATCTGTTTTGGCATTATGACCTTGGAGGTAGCAGGGCCAGCAGTCTTCCTCCAGGACGAAATGTGGATCTGCCGCAGCTGGAAGAAGGAAGGGTAGAATTGCTGGGTACTTAAGCATGTTGTATCTGGTGCCTCATGCCCAAAGGCTGACAGATTAATCTTGTTCGTCAGTGACTGTTTACTCTTTCTGTACCATCCCAAATGAGGCGTGCACATACATGTGCATGCATTCAGCAACACAAGGAGAAAATGATGGAAAATACTAGAGATACACAAGATCCATTGATTGTCTCCAAGAAAAACCGTGGCTTCATATGCATGCATGCTAGCTTTTCCACTTAGTGACCTAATCCTTTAATTTCACTTAAAAAAGTGAGTAACCCTCAAGTGACAATAAGTCGTTGTTGGCTGCCAGGCCAGAAATCTAGGGAGTATAAAGCTTAAGTTCTGCACCTTTTTTTTTTTTTTTTTTTTAGCTTCCTTCATCTTTTTCTTCTCTCCAGCAAGTATCATCATTGTCCCTTTTACTAAGAAACTTTCTGTGGCATTTAGATCTGGCCAAATTTTGCGATAGACTGGGATTATCAGAGGTTATTCCCATAATCTCCTTTGAAAATCTCAGTTTCAGCAATTTACTCTAGCTTTCACCCATAAAATGGTGGTTCTCGCACAACTCCACAGACGTCAGTTTAAGTTAGTTGGTTCAAATGGCCAGTTTCTGTATGCTTTATATGCAGATGGGGAATCAAGGGCTATAGCAGAAGACTCACTCACCTACCACAGTGGCAAATTTAATAAATTCTGCTAGCCCCAGTCTAGGCCTGAGACTCTTATCACATGCATAGGTACAGTACCCCAGTTTGTTTGGCTTTCCAGCCAGCTGGTGTTCCCAGGGGCTAGAAAATCTTGCCCTAAGCACCTAGGTCTGGAATTTGGGCTGCCATTTGTCTGTTGCTAGGTTAAGCCATCATTTCTAAACTAAAAGAGCATTCAACTCTGTTGATATCTGTAATTTATTTTGAGTTGTTTTTAATCCTAATAGAGATGTGAGGAGGTTATATATGTATAAAATTATATATATAAAAAGGCTTTTAGCTTTTTTTTTAAACAAATAAGCATGTGGTGGTTTAGATTTTTTTTAAAACAGGAGATGAGGGTCGATGGTAATTTTTTGTATGGGATTCATGGGAATATGTGTGTGGGATAAATGATAATTGATTAAGGGTGACAAGTTAAAAAATCACAGTTCCCTCAAAAGTTAATCTGTAGTTTTCATTTGCATTAAGACCCTGAAAATCCTAAGCAGAGTAACTTGAGTGGTAATGTGGAAGAAAATCAGGCTAATATAGTGGGTGACAAAAGTGAAAACTAGCACAGAGATCATGTGTGGGAGAATTCAGGATCAGGGGTCCTACTGCAGGTGTAGGGAGGAGAAATTCTAACCTGTTGGATGGCCAGAAGCCAGATGTCTAAACTCTCAGCTTGCAATCCTCCCCTTTGTAGAAGAGAGATTGCAGAAATACTGTTTGCTGTGTGAATAGGAATAGGATGCCGGAATATGTGCAGCACTACATACATAACTACAGTAATTTGTGTATGTGCATGCTAGTAATTAGCACTGAGGTTCACAGATTTAAAGCACTGTTTTAAAGAACCTGTACTTGATGGAGATTTTTAATTTTCTGCCTTGAGAACCTGCCATGCGCCCAGCATTACTCTTTCAATGAATCACTGGTTTTGATGGAAGCACATTTAGATGAAGACTTCTGAGCTTCCAAAGGCCCACTTCCTTCTGAATCAGAACCCTTTTTTCCCCGTGCCTCCTACGTTAATATGTTAGTTCCTATCTCTGCAGTGCTCCATGGATCTGCTAGCAATCAAGCCAAGTCTAGTGCATGGCCACGGGTTTGAGCAGAACTAGGTAAGGCCACGGGGGCTGTGCTCCCTGGCCCTCACCTCCTACTTATCTGGTGGACTTTGTGCAGAGCTGGTAGGGAACATGCTGCTCTCCTGAAGTTTCAGCATAGTTCTGCCTCAACTCTGCGACCCTTCTGTATGCAGAGGCACAATGGAGATTGCTTGTTTTTGCCTAGAGAGCAGCTGAGTAATGAAAAATTAGAAAGTCCTGGTGGTGGTGTTTATCCCTGTGCAGTTATTCCTTTTCCTTTCATGGAACAAGGTTGCTGTAATAGCATTTTTCTTTGCAGGCGGAATTGGAAATACAGAAATAAATTATGGAGAACCAGGGTGTCTCCTGTCAGAATAAATATTTAATGAGAAACAAGGGTTGTGCTCATTCAGAGTCACAAGGACTGATACTGAAGTACCATATGTATGTTAATTTTAATGTATAAAATACATGCTTGGACTTAAAAATGCAGACTGAACAGCCTTAAGGGCAAGTGTGTATTAAGTCTGTGACAACTGTCTCTGTGGGTGATGGTAATGTAAAAGTTTCTTTTTTTCCAAACCATTTTAATGTACCCACCAATCACTCAGGACAGAGGAATCTTATGCTCCAAGTACTTACTCTCCAGAGCAATTCTTGGAGACATGTTCTTTCACGTTGTATCCAGACTGTGTTCACTCTAACCAGCCTTTAAAGTACATCAGTTTTTTCTAACTCTTCCTAGCTCAGATTAAAAAAATCTGAATGATACACTGGTTTTCTTAGTATTAGAACAACATACAGAATTTGTGCAAAAGGTGTCTGTGTGTGTACAGTCATGCTAGTTAACATGAGTTAACTGGTGACTGTTACAAGTTACTTGCAACTTACAAGTTATTTTCAAGTTAAAACGGGAATGAAAGGCATGATCTCAGAGTTTGCAGCTCATCTTTCCAAGGACATGGGATGTTGAGGTGGGCTTGGGCTTTGTAAAGAGTTCTGGAAGAATTACTTGTTCCTTTAGGCAACACGAGAGAGAGAATAAATCCCGGTCTCATTTTCCTTACGGCTCACAACTCTTAAATAATTGGTCGATCTATCGCAGTATCCAGGATGTCCCATGCCCGTGTCACTTGTCATGTAAACTGTGGGGTCCCTTCCTTGCTAGCTCACTTTGATCTCTCCTCGTTCTGTTCCTCCATCTCACCAAAAGCCTGTGCCTTTCTCTTCATAAGCCTCTGCCAAATATCTCTGAACCTTTGTTTACCTGTTTTGAGGGTTTCCTACCTGCCTGAAGGTAAAGTCATTTGAAATAATTCCCTGTTCAAACTTCTATTTGGAATACCGATTAATTTTCCAAAGCACAGTCATTAAGGCTATAATATCTAATGGTTGTTTTGTAAATGTCCTCAGACTGGAGAGAGATACGTAATTGGGGCCTCTAAAGCGTATGACTAACTCACTATGCATTGATGCATTCAGTGGTTTATCCAGTCCATAACATGGAGGTATAAATAGACTCTCAAGACATTGCATAACAGTAGAATTGCCTACAATTTAGAATAGAGGACACTGGCAGTCTCCCAGTACGGCCGCTAATGCATTTTGTGAACTTGGATGATCTCTGCCTCATTTTTTTTAATTTCTAAAATGGAAATAGTAGTATTTGTCTAGCTAACATTAACAGTGGAAAAACTTTTTAAAAATGCTTTCCAATTCACGGGTAAAATGATTGGGAGACAGAAACATATTTAAATTATTGCTGAAGAAAAATCTCAGGCCTTTTACATGAAAGGAGATCTTCGTGTGTTTAAAATAAAACTAAGGGAGCAGACATACTACATTAAAGCAGTAGTTACAGACTTAGCTCACAGCAGACTGTTAAGGACAAAAGTTATCATTATTTCTATGTCTAGGTCTCCCTTCGTATTCTTCTCTTCAGATAAGAACTGTAATACAATCTGTTCTCTTTCATTGTTTGGTTTATGCAGGCACAGGCTTGCTGCAGGAAGTGGTATATCTAGTGAGTCAGGGAGCTGATCCAGATGAGATTGGACTAATGAATATAGATGAACAACTTCCAGTCCTAGAGTACCCTCAGCCTGGTCTGGACATCATCAAGGTACAATTTATTGTAAAGAAAGTCTTTCAGCATTTGGGTATCTTTTTCCTCGGTTCCATATTTATCACTTCGTTTCATCCTGTGTCCTTGTCCTTTTCATCACTGGACTTGCTCAGCTTGTTGGAATGACTCAGAGTATTATTAGGTTATTTTAAAATTGCTTTTATTAAGCTTTATTATACTCTGTTTAATGCTTTAGATGTTTCTCCGTGTCCTAAATATCTTGGCAGTGGGTTTTCTGAATAAAAGTTCCAGGCCTCTCTTGCTTATGTAAACAGAAGCTGCCCAAATGGGGCAAATTTGCTTTGAGCCCTTCCCTGAACTTGCGAAAGAGGAACTACAAATACAGAGATCTACGGATCTGTAGATCCACTGCTCTGAATTTACACATCTAAATCCTTAGAGACGCAGGATCTGTGGATCTGTGGACTCTGTAGGTGTAGTTTGAGGAGTTTGGAATATTCTGCATGAAATGACTTCCACACTATTAAAAACACTCAGAGACTAGCGGCGTGGCATATGAGTGTGATCTTGTCATTGCTGTAACTACTTCTGATATAGGCATATCTTGGAATGATAAGGCAAAATACTGGGCTCCATCCTATAACAGCTACGGTGCTTGTTGAATCGAGCTAGCTAAGGCTGGCACGGATAGATTTAAGCTGCTTCTGGTCAATGACAACTGCAGCATCAGCCTACTTTAGGCTGAGAGTATTCAGGGATCAGAGGTTGCTTTTCTTTTTCATCTGTGTCCAATGAGACCTCAGTGCTACCTTGATTCAAATAAGCGGTGGCAATAGTGAGAGGTTTAGTTTGAGATTACACATTGTTACCTATTCTATGTGCTAGCAACTTGATCCAGTATGGATTTATGCAGTTTTTAACTACTGGAAGATCATTTGTGTTATAAGACAATTTTGTCTCAAATTATAGAAAAATACTCTGTTTGAAAGATGTTCACACACTCAGATAGACCTTTGGATTGTCTGGGCCTAATTCTGAGCATAAAATAAGTTGCAAGAGTAAAATTTTGAAGTGAAGAAGTTAGGGGTAGGGTTTTCAGAGCTTCTGATCTATTTCAAGGAATTTTAGTGGAAGCATCACTGGAAACAAAGTTAGTTTGATACTAAGAATCTTCAACTATTACACTCTCTTCCTGAGAAGGTCCTACAAATGGAAGTACTTTGAAAACAAAAGGGGAAAAAAACCCAACAAAAAACCCCAACACATTACCCAGACTTTTGATATTTAAAAAACAGATGTAACTCCCTGACCTAATTTCTAGACCCAGACCCCTATTAATCTCAGAAGTGAATCTGTGAATGTGACTCAGTATAGTAAAGGGCTTCAAGTATGACAGTTCAGGACAGCTCAGGATGTGCCAAAAACTAATGCACAATAAGAAATGTTTCTGTCTGCTTTATTTTAGGAACTGACATCTCCTCGCCTCATAAAAAGCCACCTACCATATCGGTTTTTGCCTTCGGACCTCCATAATGGCAATTCAAAGGTAAAAATGAAATGAAATCATGTTTGTTTAACTATATTGGCAGCAGTTGTTTAAGTGCTTTGGGAAACGGGGTGGGGAAAAAGCTTTCAATAAGACGATTTTTTTCCCCCCCCCATCATAGGTAATATACATGGCTCGCAACCCCAAAGACCTGGTGGTGTCTTATTACCAGTTTCACCGCTCCCTAAGGACCATGAGCTACAGAGGAACGTTTCAAGAGTTCTGCAGAAGGTTTATGAATGACAAGTGTAAGGAGCTGTTCTCTCTGCACACGCTGTTACACATTTATTTTCATCTCTGCATTCCTTCTGCAAGTACAGAAATGAACTGGATAAAGGTGCATTTGTTTTGCATATACAGCAAGGAGGTTGCTACAGATAGTGCTGCGTGGACTTAGATTTGTCCATGAAAACTATGGCCATGCCTTGTAAATAATTGCCTTACAATATTTGACCCCACAGGCTCAGCAGTGTTCCACTTAGCTCAGGCAAAACTCTGGTCTAGTCTTCTAAAATTCAGTTTGTAAGGTACCAGGTACCTTGTGAAAAGTGATAAACACTCCCAGCATCATCTGATTTCAGTTGTACCTCACTGTCAGCTACTTCTCAGGAGCCTTTCTGGTCCTCAAGGGCTTTTATTTCCTGGTAATTCCTTTAATATTTTTATTTCTTCCGAAAACTCAAGGTTTGTCCCTCGCAAGATACCTGTTGACACACAAAAATCTCTAGTTTGCATGAGACTGATCTGGAGTACATCAGTAAGTTGAAGTGAGCCCCTGTTGCCGGCTGCTACTATCAGAAAAATACACCTCTAATGAGAATACAATAACCTGCTTTACAACTCATCAGCTGCTCACTCAGTAACTCCTTTGAGCGGGGGCTGTTTCATGACACACCCACCCACTGTGTTCCCACTCAGGCTGCGCTGCCTTAAGTAGCTCTATTACACTAGCTCAGTAAACTTACAGGGAGGACAAGCCCTACGTTCTCACATAACTGGCTGCCACTTGGCTTTTTGCCAATGGCTTGCCACGCTTTCTAGCTAGGAAGAGAAAAATTTTTTACTTCCTTCTATTTAAAAATCTTTTCTATGATACCTTAATGTATCACTAAGAATTCACCAGGTAGCTTGTGCTCTGAGAGCAGGATCTCCTCTAGATCCAGTGCAGCAAACTTTCCTTCAACCTGGAATTTGGAGGAGTTGATGCTAAAGGAGCTGTATAATACTAAAGGGAAGAAAAAAAGTAAAAGCCTACCAGTGGAGGTTATTTAACAGGCCTTAAAAACCTTTGCTACTTTCTCCTGCAAGTTTGTGTAAAACTCTCCTTCTGTTCCAGCCCACCTTCAGCTTTTTCTTTTGCATTCCCTGAGAATGGGATGTTTGCCTGTAGCCTGTGATCAGGAACTTCTAGACTGGAGACATAAGAAAGACACATTAGAAGGTCTTCTAAGATAGGAGGAAGGTTCTGTATTCTTTGTCATATAAGTATCCCAAGAGTTATTTATATCTTCATCTTGTAGCAGCTAGCTGATTTATCACAACCTCCCGGAGTCAATAAAACATTACAGCATTTTCTGGGTCCATAATTGTCCAAATGGAATGTTTTGTAATACAGTAAATTTAGCATTTAGCTAAATGTTTGCATCTCGTGGAAGCAATGCAGCAGGAAAAAAACCTTCGCAAGAAGTCCAAGTACTGCTAGTGGGAGAAGCACTGAGTCCAAATGACACAATCCCACTCTTTTTACCACCCCTTATACCTGACCATCTTGAAACAAATTCAGTGCATGTTAGCTCTATTGTTTGAAAGCATGCAGTTGGATAGGGATTAGTCTTGAATGTGCTAATTATTTGGCATTATCCTCTAAAGCTTAAGGGATTTTCTTACATAAAGCATAGGTAAACTCTGCTAACATAATCTTAATGGATTCTTGCCCTGCACCATTAAGAGCAGCTAGGAACACTTTTTGCTTGACTGATATGTTAGTTTCATGTGTGAATTTCTTTAGGGTTGTATGGAATGGAAATAACAAAAATGGAATTTTTCCAATACCTTTATAAAAATGGAAAATGAGTCAGCTGATTAAAATAATTTTCCTATGAAACTGACCTCTTTGTCCATTGAAAATGTTCCAGTTAACAAAATTAAACAATTCTTTTTCAAAGGGAAAAGGTGGCTTCAAAATACAAAACTAAAAAGTTTCATAATTTTCTATAGCTGCTTTGCTGAAAAGATAAAATTGACCAAAAAAATATTGGGAAAGAATGTGAAAAACTACTCACCATGTTTGCTTAACTCCTACCTTGATTACCTGAAGTACTTTGGGGGAACTTATCACGAGTAACAAAAAGAAATATGCAGAATGCATTTCTCTTTGGGTTGTCTTTCTGGTAATATTGGCAGCAAAAGATACTCTCTAGATAATAAATACCTGTGTCTGAACCTCTGCTAGACACACATAAATTGACTGAAATCAGTGGAAGTGTGGACTTTATTAGAGAAGTGAAAAACAAAGGAGGAAAGTTTGGGGGGGGGAGGGTTGAGACTTCCAGTAACTGCTGCATCAGCAGTGTCGGGAGCACAGGCCCTCCCAGCGCAGCACCTCAGCTTCTCTTCAAGTCCGAAAGCCCACGCAGCAGACATGGGGAACTGAAGACAAGCTGCTGGTGGCATGCAGGAGGTAGGAGGCCTAAGCTTTTCATCATTGGCAACCCTGCACGCTGGGCCAGCTCACAACTTGCGATAAATGTGCAGTACCCCATCACATCACTCTAAGCTTTCGGGAGCACTCAACCCCTCACGGGCATCTGGTTGTAGTCTGGATTTATTGTGTAATTGAGGTAACTGATAACAGTGTAACTGAAGCTGTGTTCTGGCCTATCTACACAAGTTGTGTGGAAGTGTTCAGAGAGTAACAACAGAAGAGAATAGGTCTTAGATTTTAGCGGGGGGGGGCAAAAGATGTAATGATAAATGGAATATTCTGTCAGTACATCCTATGTTTTTGGGAATGACCGTGAAGCATTTTTATAGGTCTGTTTCCTCAACACTTGTTTAATTAAGAAAGGACAGTGGTTGTTAGCAATTCTTTGTCCGTAATAGAGGATGCTCTATGGAACTTCCCGTAAATGCTGTATCTAGCTTCTAAGTGAAGGAAGCTGCAGTGTGATATATTCTTGTGTGATGCAGGAATTCACACAGGTTGGAGCCACTGGAAATTTGCCTTCTGCAAAGCTATCTGTGTAATTTTTATTTTGGCTCAATTTCCGTTCAATAGTCAGGCGTTATTAATACTGAGCTCCAAGAGGTCCGTCACGAAATATGGTGGCTTTTCAGTTGAACATTTTATCTTTATGGTAAGTTAGTTCTTTTGAATATTCCAAACTGATAGAAAAACTCTTTTTTAATTAAGTTCCTTGCTGTGCATGACAATGGGTCAAAACCAGACACTGTTCTCCTGGGGCTACAAACCACTCCAGTTAATCTGTTTTTCTCCTTTTGTTTTCCTTTTTGAAAAGGGCTTAGTAACAAAAGTGTTCATTTTCCTCATGCCAATCATAATGTCTTTCTAGTAGGATATGGTTCGTGGTTTGAACACGTGCAAGAGTTTTGGGAACATCACATGGATGCCAATGTACTTTTTCTCAAGTATGAAGATATGCATAAGGTAGGTTAGATGTAGCAAAAAGGTTTGCTAATTACGTTTAGCATCGTAGTGTTTAAAAACATGTTTTGTACATAAAGTACAAAATTTGCTTCTTATGTCCATATTTGGGCTCCCTAATGTCTGATACCATTTTTAAAGCATGGGCATTCGATAGCTTCTATGGGCTTTCAGAGGTTTGCTGATTACGTTTAGCATCGTAGTGTTTAAAATACATAAAGTACAAAATTTGCTTCTTATGTCCATATTTGGGCTCCCTAATGTCTGATACCATTTTTAAAGCATGGGCATTCGATAGCTTCTATGGGCTTTCAGCACTTTCATAAACCTAGTAATTTACTCAGGAATCTGCCTGCATCCACAGGCACTGAACTACTCACAGAGAAGGCAGAGATGGGTAACTATTCAGTGCTTGCTACACTCAGCCCTGGGCATTCATTTAAAAGAAACGTCTTGCTGTGTGTGCTGTATCAATGAGAAAAAAAAGTGTATCGTCAGTGTTTTGCCCTATATATTTGGCATTTATTTTGATTATTTGGTTGTTCTTACTGTCTTCTGTGAAACAATGTTGAAAACAATTGGGGATGATTGTGTAGCATAAGGTGAACATAATTATTGGGTCCTTAAAGTACACTGGCTAGTAATTCCGCTTCATTTTTAATCAGAAATTCAGTGGAAATACTACATAGAACATTGGTTTCCATTTCCTATTGCAATAATGTATTTTTGAGAATTAATGAAAATACTTCAAAATGTTTATTTGGCTGGAAAATTAATGCAAACGTAGGAAACACCCAGCTCCTATCTCTAAACCTACAAAAATGCAAAATCAGGATAGAACTCAATAAAGCTGGGTAAATTATAATTTCAGCTTTACGGAGCCTTCTGATGGAGTGGGATGCTAAAAGAAGATGTAATACAATCAATCAGAATAATTAAAAAAGTTTAGTAGAAGCTATTTCAAACCCATGGTTTTGAATAATGATATATTCCTAGCTGTGCTCACTGATGGATGCTGCCGAAAGCTGGTGGCCTCACAGTCTCTGTCTGCTGCCGGATAAACATTGCTGTTTTGTCCTTGCAACTCCAGAAGTCTTACTCGTACTGAGGAACCCTGGAGTTCTGGATGTGTAAATGAAGGACTGCTTATTCTCAGAGGCCACCTCACTAGACCCTTTCCATCTACATGAATGCAGTCCCAGAAGCTGACAATGAAGGAAGGGCTGTTCTAACACTTGTAGTCATTTATTTTACCAAGATCAAAATCAAAGTAACTTTTAATTCCTCCAAAATACGGTTGTATTCCAAAGTGATCCGTTAAGGGTGTGGCGTTGTCTGAAGTGGGAAGCATCACAGTTACTTTGCAGTTCCCCGTTCTAATATTTGAAGAGGCGAGCTTACGTGACCGCATTCTCTGCCGACTTGTCTTACCCTAATTACTTGGAATGTGTTTATTTTCAGCAAATTGGAAGGGCGCGAAATTTTAAGACAGTGGTGTTTCTACAACTTCTGCATTTGTATTTTTCACACTCATCAGGATATAACTTATTTTGAAATATTGAAATATTTATTTTGACATATTTAATAATAATTTAAATTTAATATTTATTTTGAAATATTTAAAAATATTAAAATATATTAAAAGTATATTTTTAAATGCTCTCTTACAGGACCTAGCAACAATGGTGGAGCAACTGGTGAGGTTCTTAGGAGTTTCTTATGACAAAGCACAGTTGGAATCCATGGTGGAACACTGCCATCAACTCATTGATCAGTGCTGTAATGCAGAAGCACTTCCCGTTGGCAGGGGTATGTTTAAAACCCACAGTGAAACTCTTATTGTGGAAGTTGCAAGAAGCAACTGACAACTTAGTAACCTCCAGGATGTGTTAAGATGTTGGCAAAATATTGCTCTGTAAATGATGGGAGGAAAACTGACTGTTGGTGCAATTTTGGGGTTTGTTTGTTTTGAAATAAAGTTAGGTAGAATTGACTAAAAAGGATGGAAGCATCCAAGATCAACAGTGTGTATTCAACACCACGCAAACCGCTCTGTTAGAGTCTTTGGCTTACTTCAATGGATTGAGCTATTCATGGTGAGAAGGCTGCACTGCTCCTTCTGACCTTTGGCCTGTCAAAGCCCACACAATTTCATACAGTTTGTCCTGGCCTAAGCCCTTGTGTTTAAGTATATCAGATTTTCTAGAATAGCAGATGATTCTAATCTGAAGGCATCAAATAACAAGGAGCTGTAAGTTTTCCTGACGAGCTTTTTCTTTTCCTTGTCTACCTCAGCTGTTTAAAATGTGTTTAGCTTCTAGATGTTTATTCTGGTGAGGTCTTTCTCTTGGAACCTGAAGTGCCCTTTAAACTGCTGATACATCTGTCCTTTGATAATGCCAAGAAATCGAGTCCTTTCTCAGTCTTCTTTCTGATAAGCTAAGAGTGACCTCAGTAAGTCTCCCACAAACTATTTTCTGTAGGCTGCTTTACAGCACTTAACAGTCCTTTTTAAAAAGGAGGGCGTAAGATCAAAATGGAGAATTTCTATGTCAGCCTCACAAATGCCTTATCCAGACATAAAATCACTTTATCCACTGATTCAATCCAGTTTTAACTGGAACTTTCTCTCCCCGTTTCCCTTGTTTGTGCATCCATGGCCACATCAGCACTTTTTCCTACAGCATCATACATGAAGCATGTGTCATTTATCGTGACCACAAAGTCTTTTCAGAGGAACTAGTTTGCGGGTTCTTGCCCCTTACTCAGGGAGCATGACCTGAATACGTCATTCTTAGGTTTCTGCGTAGGAGCCCTTTCCACACCACCTCTCTCAGCCAACCTTCTTCTTATCTGCAGATTTTATCAGCTGTAATTTTTATGATTATTTTCAAATCTCTGATAAAAATACTGAATATTGTCAGTCCTCCTTGACTACTAATTTTGAGTTAGCCAGCTGTTTATTTGTTTATCATGCATTTTGGTGACTTTATATAGTTCTATTAAAAAACACTAAAATCACATGCCTTACAGAAGTCTATTGTATCTTTGCATTCACCTTTAATCAAACTGTAATCTTACCAACACTCAGGCGCGTTTGTTTGAAAGCAGGTTTGCTTTCCCATGAAAGCAGGTTCACTGGTATTCTACCTTTGCTTCTTTCTTGGCAGAGCCGTATGCCGGTTTTCCATTACTCAGCTCAGGCTATCGTCAGAGTAACTGACCCAGGATAACTTGTCCCGCTTGTGTGTTGGCACAAACATCTCAGAATGTCATACTTGGAAAAAAGCCATTGCTCACACCTCCTTGCTTTTATCTGTGACTTTGCACACCTGGTATGGAAAGGCTTTTAGTATGTAATGTAGGGGCCATACACTCCAGTTATTACAGTAGGACCTGGAAACCAGATTCCTGTGGGCAGTTCTCTGTCGTAACTGTGATATGGCACCTCTTTTTGCCCCAGTTCACTTGTATTATGGTAAATGATGACTTCTTGAAATGAATATCTCAAGTTTGCTGGCTTGAGGTAAAATTCCGGTGAAGACAAAGGAGTTTGTAGTTTCACTGAAAGACCTAATATATTCCCTATAGTTTCTGGTAGAGTCTCCACTGGATGGTGTGTTTTCCTGCTTTTAGTTACCTTGCTTTCAACTCCCATCCTACCCTTCCCTTACTACTTCAAACTGAAAATTCGGCATGTAATACAACTTGCATCTTGTGTGAGAACAACAGATCATCTCATTTGCAGTAGGATTCTACGGCACGTTGCCTAACTGATTACCAACCCACTTCTCCGCTATGAAGACAAGATCGCAAAATAATGAGTCTGGTAAGACATCCTGAGGGCCTTGATTGAAGTGTTCTATGTCAGCGCAAGATTTTACAAACAGAGCCACGTTCTCCTCCGTTGCCTTGCATGAAGTAACACAGAACCCTAGGTTTGTTCCTGACCTCCACGATCCGGAGATCTGTGGAGCAGCAGCACTGCTACATGCCGTGCACAGCTCAAATCCCCCCTCCTTGTCCAGTGAAAGCCAGCAAGGCAGTTGTGCAAGAAAGGTGATTTCTCTTGTAATACAAGAGAAAAGAGAACAGAGCTGCTGGTGAGACCTTCCACAGGCAGAAAGGTCAACCACTGTCTCTGCTGGCCAGTTCATCTCCATCGAGATAAACAGGGCGATGCCCGCTCTTGCTGCATGCACTGTTCTGTACGTGGTGTTAGTGTTCATTGCTCTGCAGTGGAGCCCGCAAACCCCCAGTCAAGGGTCAGAGCCTCTTATTTATACCATCTACAAATCTTTCAAAAAGAAGCCTCCATTTTGTAATAGAGAAGGGAGCTACAGCAGTTAATGTAATATTTTGTCATTTGTTCACTGTGTGCTTTTTATTAAAAATAACTTTATTTTGAATTTCTTTTGTTCGCTGTCTGCGGCTTTTACAGTATTTTGTTACTTCAGAATGCAAGCATCATTAATAGTGCTTTGTTCCTTCTCTGTTCGTTTCTGTGACAAAGAATGGTGGCGATAACATGACAGGTTATTGTAATTTGTTTCAAATATTTTTAAGTTGTCATTAGTTACATTTACTTTATTATTTTGCTTTATTTTAGTTCTTCATTTTTTTTTTCTTTTAGCACATTGATCTTTACTCTGAAGATAACCCTGAGCTGCTGTGAAAGCAGAACAATGATTAGATATGTTACTTATATTTGACTCTTATCACATCATAATTTACACAGTTGCATGATTCAAATCATAAACCAGGTGGGTGACTTTTTGACAAGCTATCAATTCATACGGTAAAAAAAAAAGATGTTACAAATAATCCACTTTGTATGTCCTCTGTAAAACTTGTCATTTGTCCATACATGTTGTTAGGGAGATTCAGAAATTAAAGGCTTATCTTTCCCAAGCAGAGGAAGAAAATGTTTTATCATCATTATTGAAAGGGAAATACAGGCTTTTATGTTTCATGCTGTACTTTACGCAATTATAGTTGCCAGGGCAAAATTGAAATCGGTATCAGACGTTTATGACTGCAAGCGTTTTCTTAAAGTTTTTTTTGATACAGGAGAAATTTGGTGAAAAGAATAAATGATGCATTTTCAGTCAGTTTCACGTTCTTTTGATCTTTCGGTCCTGAAAACAAACCAGAACACTGTCATACCTTCAGGAGTTATAGGAAAATCCTGATTTCATAAAACAGCCCTTGCCACACATACTACACCATCACGTTAATATGTAATTTGTAGATGTTTCAGGCAGTTTTGTCTTTGGACTCAATTATAGAGTCGCTGCGTAAAAGCAATGGTAATTAAATTAAATGGGTATTCTTCTTATGCATCAAGTGCATAATTAAGCTCCCTGCATGTAGTTTTGTTCTTGCTGTTATGATTAAGCTCTCTGGTTGCAGAGTCCCAGTTCTTTCATTTATTCCAGTTGAACAAGCCTGGATTTTGTCTTTATTTATATCCAATACAAATGAGAAGAGAATTGGGCCTCTCAGTCTCGTTACACCATGGGGCTTATTCACCAACAAGTAACCCTGACTGACTTTGAGTTAAATACACTTTGGACTGCAGTGAAACAAAAAAAAAACAGCAGTGTCATCAGGTTATGTTACTAGGTTGGGTTCAGTAGAGTACACTCTAAGTTGGGTTCACTCCTCCATACAAGGAAAAAGTGTTCAGTGTCCATATTGCATCCACAAAAAGCTTCCTATTCCTCATGTACAAAATTAAAATTTAAATGGCACAAACTGGGTGCATGGCACTTTTCTATACATATAATCTAGGCGCTCATATTTAATAAATAATCCTCTCCATATTGAGAAATGTAAATTCATCTGTTGAACTTAATCTTTAAATATAAAATAATAGAAATTAGTGATGATAACATTACAGCAATCATCAGAATTCAATAATCAGTTTAATACTCCGCATTCCATGTACCTTTTGGATAGTTCTCTAACCAGTGTGTGCTGAAGGCACAGTAATTTTGAAATTCATTGTTGTTAGCTGTTGGAATTATTAAACAGCCATAGTTTGCACTGAAACCAGAAACCCACTTTTAAATGAATACCCAAACCAAAATGTGTATTCATTTCTGATTAAGGCTAGAGCAGAATCTCACAAAAATCTGGATTCTTCCTGTATAATACTCACCTGGTGCCGATGACAAGGTGTACGGTACTTATTTTAAGGCTTTGCAAGGGTTGTAGCAGGGGAACCGGGTAAGACAATGAACAGCCTTAGGTCTCATTGAGCTTTCAGTGAAAGCTAAGACTGATTAGCATCTCACAGATGATACCTGGAGCCCTGCACAAGTAGACTGTAGATACTTGGTGTCCTGTTATGTCCGCTCTCTGACTTGTGTTCCTTCTCTGTGTTTCAGGACGAGTTGGGCTATGGAAAGACATCTTCACTGTTTCAATGAATGAGAAATTTGATTTAGTTTATAAACAGAAGATGGGAAAATGTGACCTCACATTTGATTTTTATTTATAAAAAATGCATGCATATGATATCCAAATATAGCTAGAAGTGCTTTATGCATTCATTTATTACCTGCTGGACAAACTACTGCAGCTATTATGTGTAACAAGATTTAAAGAAAGAAAAACAATCCAAGTAAGTCATATCAGATACAATTATCTTTGATCCTAAACAGCTGTTTATCTTCTAGTATTTTAATCCTTTGTCCACATGCAAGAACTTCCTAGACAATACTAGAATACTCAGCTGTTATGGAATGTATTATATACGTATAAGGTATGTATCATATATGCAACTAGAATGTACACCTTTTCAGCCCCACATTGATTATTTAATGTGTTTTATAAAAGCTTTTCACTAGAACCTAAATAAACGTCCGTAAACCAAATAAAAAATTATTTCAGAGGGAAACAAGTAACAGGCCAAAACTGTATGCTAGAATGATCTCAGGGGTTAATCGTCACATTTATTTTTATAGCAGGTATATCAAGTATAAATAAATCCCATTCCAAAATAGTAACTGATCAAAGTGGGGTTCACATTGGGTTCTGCACACCCTTATCTGTGTAATTTGCGTAGGTTCTGTGCACTGGCATACTCTGCAAGACAGGCCTTGTTATGAAATACAGCTGTGATTGTCACTCTAATCCCAAAACCCACCCATGCTTTCATGGATGACAGCACACAGCTGTCTTCCTGATGGGTGAAGTTCAGCTCCATGCCGAAGGTCAGCAAACAGAAGCTTCTTAAGCCCCCAACGCTAATGCTGTCCCTCAAAATGGGGATTAAAAGCAAGGTATCTGGTGCAGGGTCTTTCTTGAGGAACCAGAGTCTCTGACCCGTATCACTTTCCTGTGTAGATGTGAATTTCGCCCATTAGATACAGTAAGAGATGATAAGGTGCTGGATATCCTCTAGTTCCACTAAAAGTTAAGGGCACTCAGCACTGTTTACGGTTTGTGCTACTGGAGTCCACCAGACCGAAGTGGAAGATGAATACACATGCCAGCGTAAGCAGGCGGAGGAAATGGCAGCACTGAAGGAAGAGAGTTTAAAAATACGCCACCAGGTGGGAGTATTGCACAAACATTCGTGCAGAATACAGTTTCAGTAATTGTTAGCCATGACTGGTCTGGATTATAATCAGGATTCAAGTTTATTTCTGTATCTTTTTTTAGTCTCGACGACAGGTACACAAACAGCCTGAAGCAGGCTACTATCACTATAAAACGCTCCAGAATTATTTTATTGTTCCGTTAGGTATTGACATCTATGCTTTTTAGGTTCCCGGCTGCAGGAGGCCCATTTTTGCTAGTCAAATATTCAGGCTCACCAAAAGCCGTGAGGAAGGACTAGCAGATTTTTAGTGTTTCAGTTCTGTTGGGAAACTAACTGTCAGTTCAGCAACTGACAAGTGGTGTAGCATGATGTGGCTTGACAGCACTTTTCCTTGTATATTTGTGAGTGAAAATGCTTTCAGTGAAATTTTATTTCTATTTTTATATTTTTAGTACTGTATGAATATTAAGCACTACACATTATACTTCTGTGCTTGCTTGCTTATTGAATAAAAGATGTGTTCCATGCATTGTGGTTTGCTCATTTTCTAGACCTCCTACTCAGGCCAGGTAGTCTTCGTACAAGACGGAGTTCCTCTCCCCTACCCACACCTCCTAACTTAAGACAGAAGAACCGCAGAAAGACAGCATCAACTCAAACCACCATCTGACCCAATGAGCTGTCTCTGCCCACGGCCCATAACGAATGCCCGTGCAAGAGTACAAGAGAGCACAGGACTCTGCGGGCACCTTTGTGTTTAATAGCCCTCCACAGGGTTTTCTTCCCCTCACGCTGGTATTGACAGGATCCCGTGGCAATGAGTTCTTCATCTAAATACACACTGTATGAAAAATGACTCGTTTGCTTAGAGACTGCCACCAGGTAGTGTAATTTGGCGTTCCTTTGTTCTTGCATTATGACATATGATACACGGTCACTGTTCAATCCACGCAAGATTTTACGCACTTTTATCTTGCACCTCTTGGGCAACTCCGTGCTGAGGAGTCCTACTAGTCTCTGTCATACAGGAGACCAAAACCCACAAACTACAACAAGCTGCAAGAAGACGGGAGTAGGAGAATTCCTTCTTGCTACAGAGGAAGACAAAATCTCCCCACAGTTCCCGCAGATTAGAGTCAGAAGAAAATTTCGTTAGCACCAAAAATTGACTTAAGTCACTTAATCCCGAGTACGTATGAGTAATACATCCTTCCCGGTTGCCTAAAAGGCTTCTCGCATGTCTGAAGACACCAGGGAATCCTACTCTGGTTCCCAGGCATAGCCTGTCTCCTTTGCTACGGAAGATGACCACCCCCCCGCCCCCAAAGCCAAAAATGTTCTAAGGCCACATTTTTAACAGCCAGGTGTATGCACACGCCATTGCCAAACTGAGCCTGTGCACAGGGCCACCAGCTACCAGGCTGGAGGGGGAACAGCTAGTTTGGCCAAAAAACCTCCTTATTGTAGAGAGTAATAGCCGCTGTGACAATCTGTTGTGCACATACTGCTATGCTGGTGCCCCTTTGTTTTAGACAATAAAGTTGCTGTGTGGCAGGAATCTGCTTTCTAGGACCAGAAAGACTGTCCTCAGCCAGAGCTATTCTTTCCTACCCCTTGACTCCGTTGCCTTATATTAGGCCTTAATATGCCGAAATTCTACCTTTGGATCTCTGGTCCTTGAAAGCATTTCAGTCTTTCTCTTAAAATCATAGAATCATAGAATCATTAAGGTTGGAAGAGACCTCCAAGATCATCGAGTCCAACCGTCAACCCAACACCACCATGCCCACTAAACCATGTCCCTAAGCGCCTCATCTACACGTCTTGTAAATACTTCCAGGGATGGGGACTCAACCACTTCCCTGGGCAGCCTGTTCCAATGTTTAACTACTCTTTCAGTAAAGCCATTTTTCCTGATACCCAATCTAAACCTCCCCTGGCGCAACTTGAGGCCATTTCCTCTCGTCCTTTCACCAGTTACTTGAGAGAAGAGACCGACACCCACCTCGCTACAACCTCCTTTCAGGTAGTTGTAGAGAGCGATGAGGTCTCCCCTCAGCCTCCTTTTCTCCAGGCTAAACAACCCCAGCTCCCTCAGCCACTCCTCATAAGACTTGTTCTCCAGACCCCTCACCAGCCTCGTTGCCCTTCTCTGGACACATTCCAACATCTCAACATCCTTCTCGTAGTGAGGGGCCCAAAACTGAACACAGTATTCGAGGTGCGGCCGAACCAGTGCCGAGTACAGGGGCACGATCACTTCCCTACTCCTGCTGGCCACACTATTTCTGATACAGGCCAGGATGCCATTGGCCTTCTTGGCCGCCTGGGCACACTGCCGGCTCATGTTCAGCCGGCTGTCAACCAGCACCCCCAGGTCCTTTTCCGCCAGGCAGCTTTCCAGCCACTCTTCCCCAAGCCTGTAGCGCTGCATGGGGTTGTTGTGGCCGAAGTGCAGGACCCGGCACTTGGCCTTGTTGCATCTCATACAGTTAAATCCGTAGGTAGTAAGCTCCTCCCTATTTTGACAACTTGAACTTTCAGGACTCGGCCAAATGTCACCATGACTCTCTCTATCCAAACACAGACACCCCTTGGCCAAGTGCCCCGAATTGTCTCTGGAGAGAACGCCTCGTTGGTACAAATGCACTGCCAATGAAGAACAAAAATACCAGAAAACCAAGAGAATGATTTCTTTCTCCCCTCAGCGTTCAGATTTGGTAAGCTGCTTCTTGCTGAGATAACTGCCACAACATTAGCGCACTAGCAAATGCATCATAGTTATGCAGCTGGTAGCCCATTTAGTGATACAAATCTGCAAGACACGGGGAGGATTTGGATGGCTTCATCGCAATGGTATTTCAGACCACCAACAGGCAACCCCGTTTCCTGTAAGGCGCCGAGTACCCTCAACGTTACTTCAAACCAGCCATCGTTGGGCACATACCTTCACGGATATACCAAATATACCACCTCACTGGATCAATCTATCGCTAAGCGGGTGCACATCAAGCAGTACTCGAAAGGCCTTAGCCGTACGGCCCCCAGAAAGCCCCGGGGCCGTGCTGAGCACCGCCGTGGCTCCTGGCTATCCACCAGCTTCAGTCGGTGGGGTGCCTCAAATGCCAGCAGCATTAAATGGCGTGCCTCAGTAAGAGCCCTCCAAAGTGTCAACATGAAGGAACTGAGGGGGGACTAAGCTAGATAAGAAATTTTTGCACGGTTTTGTATATAAAAGGTTTAAGTGTTCATTGCAGTGAAGTTGGGCAGTAAAGAGGAAAGACAAGAAAGCTAATGAGTAACCATTAAAGATTCTCAGCACTTTTGTATAAGCATCACAACACAACATGGCACCAATAGTTCTGGCAATAATTATAAAGATTTATAGGCTTGAGTCACCATTATTATAAGCCATTCGCTCTTGCCTGGGCTATAAACAACGCCACTCAGTAGCTACCAGCAAGGGTTTAGAGGGAGAATTAAAGAACAGCGTTTGCCTCTCCAGACAAAAGAAAAAGGCTAAACAGAGATTCAGCTGAATCAAATAATATTAACAAAAAAATCCCAAACCCAGAGACCATACTCATGGGAAGGACACAGAACAGAAATGATGATATCTAATCTCACTGCATACTTCTCAGCTGGCGGTGTGCTCACTACATAATCCATTTGATTTCTTTACCGCAGGATCTGCAGACTGGTGTCCTCTAGTGTTTGAATTATAAAATGTACGCAGATGAGTATTTTCTGCTACCTGTCATGGTGTCTATCACACAGATGGAACAGAAATAATTGCAACCAATAATCAGCTTCATTCTGGCAATGGAAAGGGCGTCTGCAAAAAGGAACACAGTCATTTAAAAATAAAACTTACCCAGATTTCGGCATAATGAGGTTTAGACCTCAAGTACCGAGTCATACTCCAGTAAGACCGGCCATTTCTATCTTCAGGGAGTGGCAAGGAAGTCAACAACACTGATGCCGCTCTGTCCTGGTCTATCTGCATAGAAATCACCCCTCTAAAAGACGGGAGAGCGATGGCAAATTCTGCAGGCAGACTGGAACAACGCCTCTTTCCAGATCTCGGGCTTGAATCATACATAGGTGCACGTAACATCCAGTGTCCTTCGGAAAATGTCTGAGCTGTGTGGTCTTTAAAAATGAATGTGAGAAAAGTTTACAAAAATGCAGGGCAATTTTCTGCACTTTAGGACCCCAACATGTGGGAATTACTATTAGCAGCGTGGGACTCCTAACCGTAAACTGGTTTTAGAAAGAGCGAAGCTGTTTACACCAATCAAGTAGAGAAAGGAGAAGCCTTTGTACTCCCTGCTAACGCAGTAACCTAAATGAGGTTCCTTTGGTAAGCTGTGCCGTGCCAGTATCATTCTTCTGGATTTTGCCACCTCGTCAATGATTCAAATTGTAAAGCCACGCAACAACTTTTGCTGGAGCCCTCACTGTGCGCAGATGACAAGCCCTGGCAATGCACGCTAGAGTAGTTTTAGAAGCTACCACCTCCAGCTGTCCACGCTGCCTCTCTGCCAGAAATGGCCACCACGGAGGGGAGAGAGCAGAAGCAAATGTGTGCTGGCTCCTCAGCTGCTGTAATTTACAGGCTGACATATTAGCTTAAACGGATATGGATGGTGTTTCAGATAATAGGCTGATTTGTGAACTGCAGCTGCAAGGAGCCAAAGCATGTCCTCGGGTGCTGCCCTGGCTTGGAGGTGATCTCCCAAGTCCTTGTCAGAGCTCCTCTGAAAGAGCTCTGCAATCGGCCGAAGGCGGTCTCTACTTGGGAACGGTCCCTTTCGCATACGGACCGGGTGTCACCTGTGAAAGATGGTCTGTAAAGATGGAATCGTGTCCTTCAGCAAAAAGGGGAGACAGATCCACACTGCCACATGGAGTGAATTAACTCAAACCCACTTTTGGAAGGAATATTGTTTTGCAGGAGGGAGTGCTGCAGTAAGACACGCTGTGTGACAGCGTGCAAGATGCAGAAAGAACAGTAACGTAATGGCAGCTGACTGCTCAGACCGATTCAAACCACAACCGCTAATATGCCGACTTGCCTGATATGTGTGGTACGGGTGATATTCAAACTGCCACCCAGACGTTAAATCCACTGTCACCATCTCTGTCACATACTCAGTTTTTGCCAGCACTGAACATAAGATGACAGCTTAATCCTCACACACAGATAACAGTAACACAGCTGGTGTAACAGCGTGCTAAGACTTCAGCCCTCGCAGGCCTTACATCTGCTTTCTTACAACTTTGGAAAAGAGTCACCCATAAAATATGTGAGAGCTTTAAGAACTCAGCACGAGTGAACCAATTAGAACAAAACAAGAACCAAGGAAAATGTTTAGATTTCAAGCTCCACTGGTGTCGTGGTTTAACCTCAGTCGGCAACTGAGCACCACGCAGCCGCTCGCCCACTCCTCCCCCCCGCCCCCAGTGGGATGGGGGAGAGAATTGGAAGAGTAGGAGTGAGAAAAACTCATGGGTTGAGATAAAAACAGTTTAATAATTGAAATAAAGTAATAATAACAATAATAATAATAATAATGTAGTAATAATAACAGTAATAATACACAAAGCAAGTGATGCACAGTACAATTGCTCACCACCTGCCGACCGATGCCCAGCCAGTCCCCGAGCTATGTACTGAGCATGACGTCACATGGTATGGAATGTCCCTTTGGCCAGTTTGGGTCAGCTGTCCTGGCTGTGCCCCCTCCCAGCTTCTTGTCAGTAGAGCATGGGAAACTAAAAAGTCCTTGACTAGTGCAAGCACTGCTTAGCAACAACTAAAACATCGGTGAGTTATCAACATTGTTCTCACCCTAAATCCCAAACACAGCACTGTACTAGCTACTAGGAAGGAAATTAACTCTATCCCTGCCGAAACCAGGACAACTGGGAAGACAATATTTTATTTTTGCCCATACATCACATAATCAAATGGCTGGGGCTTAATATACATAAAAATTTACCAGAGGAAGCAAAGGTGATGATGAATATTCCCTACTCAAAGCTTGCACCACTCCAGTTTTTAACTTTTCCCAGGTTATTCATGTACCACTCGTTTGCTTCTGCACCTTAATTGTTTCTGGTGCTGCAACACCCCCCCAAAAGGCAGTTCTAACCCTACTGAAACAGATAATCCTGGAAATGCTGCGGGAGACTTCCAGTTCCTGGGATTGCCACCACTCCAGAGTTGGTAGGATTTAAACCCAAACAGGAAGATCCACAGTGGGTTTCCAGTTCCGTCCTTCAACCACCCTGCTTCAGCCACACACACTTAGGGGTCAGTCTCTCTTAACAGCCAGACCCTTCTAGACACGTTCATTGTTCCCTCAGTAAATCCCAGTGAGATTAGAGACTAAAACTAGCTCTGACTTGTTTTTGTTATTAAAGATCTATGTAAGCCTGTGTATTCTAAACAGGATGAAAAGGGAATATAAACAAAAACATGATACGGGCCAATTCAAGCTATAAACATTTGGTTTTTAACCATGCAAGTATGGATCATTTGGTCACTTTTTTACTCAGCAATCTGGAGCAATTTACATGAAGTCTTTGAAATGAAGAAATCATTTCAAAACTATTCTTTTTTTTTTCTAGCAATAACTATGATGCTATGTACAGCCATTACCCTCCTGCAATCTTACATACTTCTGCTCAAGTTATTGTCTGTAATTGAGTACTACCACTGAATTCAAAGGGACCACATGAAAGTTAAGTTACATGCACAAATATTTGTGGGAACCAAAGCTTTAATGTGCCCTGCAGGGCATTAGTCTCCGTCAAGAACTACTGAAATACTGAACTTGTTCATGGACTTTTGAAAATGGAAAGCATTATCAGTCAATTGCTGATGCGTGGCCAGTGTGTCTGGAGTCTGCAAGAGACTGTATTTTTTCCAGACAACAGCTACAATATAGTTTTCAAAAAATCTCATTCAATTTATTAAAAAAAATGCCCCACAGCTTAGGGAAGGCTATAGAATAAGGCCTCTTTTCTCATGTCAGACTGCAGTAATTTATGCAGTCCTTTTGGAATTAACAAGAAGGGCTTAAATCAAGACGGTAACACCCTACCAACACTTTACATGGGTCACCACACCATGAAAAAGTATGTATTTTATACTGGATCAAACCTTAAAGAGCCCAATTTCTCACTGAAATGCTGAATGAAATCTTAAACCAAAGGCACTCACACACCAACTGGGGCGAGCAGCAACTAACAACCCCTCGGCTGCTCTCAGTTCTGGGCCCGGTCAGCGGGCACGCCACGGCCACAACCACGGCCACGGCCACCGAAGCGGCGCCTGGGGGTGATCCCCGGTTCCCTACGTGAGGCTCTCCAGGGCGTTTCCAGGCCCAGGCCCCGGGCCCAGACTCCTCCCGAGGCCTGCGGTGAGCCCCGGACCGTTTACTGGCCCGCCGCCCGGGAGCCGGGGGTAGCTGCAACGGCTGCTGGGGCTCCGGGGGATAACCACAACGCGGCTCGGCGGCTCCCGTCACCCGCTTATGGACCGCG
>NW_008825614.1:1041186-1051968 GCF_000699105.1 Pygoscelis adeliae
TTCATGCGCGGGCAGGCTGAGGGCTGCAGGTTTGGACTGAAGAAAAGACGGTGTGGCTGTTGAAATCCTCCGCTGTTACGTTCCGGGGGGGGGTAAAGAAAGAAAAGAAATTATCTTAGGAGGGGGCCATCCCTAACTGCCCCTGATAAAGAAGAATCTGGTTTACGTGTGGTTTATTCCACAGTTCTGTTTGCCAGGAGCTCTTTCACCTTTTCCCTGAAGTACCTGAAACAGAGAGGCTTTATAGTTCAGGACCTTTACGGGCCAGTAGTCTGTCACTGTAGCCCAACTTAGAGCATGTCCCGGTAACCAGAATGACCTGCTCCACGCTGAGGAAGTACAGGGCAGTATAGGAGGCAGTCTGTGTGCTATTGGACTTCCTTATTTGATGTGTTGCAGGTTAGCTTTAACTTTGGGGGAATTTCTGCCTTTGGGACACAAAATTACATGGTCCCTGAGCTCATAATATGTAAAATTCACTTTGCAAAATAAAATTTACATCCTGTAGGTTATCTCAGTCTTTTGCATGACTCATCAGAATCGAATCTTGGAGTGGAAATTTCTGTATTTGCTGAAAAGCCATCCTCTGCTGTAGCAGGAAGGCTATCACCACAGATTAGAGTGGTGCCAGGTCCCTGCCTGATAGGTTGGAGGTACGTTTCCAGCTGTATCACCTTGTTTGATAAACACAGGAATGAGTGAACATGCTCGCCACCTGCATAACGTTAGAACTTTTAAGGAGCAGGGCCCTTGGAGGTGTAAATCCAGTAAAGCTCTGCCTTAGTGCGTCACACAGGGACAGCTTACGTGCAGGAGAGGGTATGGTATCTAAGTAATTGTTCATTCTTTCTAGAGAGAGCTTTCATGTTTATTTGCTTCTGTTTTGCATTTCCCCTAAAGCAAATGGACTACTCTTTTCCCTGGATTGTATGAAGTGAGGGGAAAACTTCTTTGGTCATCCTCTTGAGTAGGGTAAAATCCGGCTCTAAGTAGTTGATATTTCTACAGTCAGCCTTTCCCCCTCAAGCCATGGAAAGAGAATAGGGAGAAGTAGCAACTGCAGACTGAGAATATATTAATTAAGGATTTCATAATTGGAGTTAGGGAGGTAAGAAAAGGAAGGCAATGAGAAGACACCATCTTCACAATGGATAGTCTGTGATTTGCACACCGGAATTTTGCCTATGGCTAACAAACACTGGCAAAGATGCTGCATGCCTCAGAGGCAAGGAGCTCCAGGAAGAGCTGGGAGGTAACACTGACTTCCCAGGAAGCCCCTGCTTTGCCCACCATTTGGATCTCAGGGTGACTTGCCCTGTGTATTGGCTGTAGGTGTCAAGGTGTTGGTAGCGGGGGGCTGCAGGGGCAGCCTCTGTGAGAATAGGTCAGGGGCCGCCCTGTGCCAGACACAGCTGCTTCCAGCCGGCTCCAGCGGACCCACTGCAGGGCACAGGTGTGCCCATCGGCTGTGGTGCATCTGTGAAAGCCTGTTTCAGAAAGGGTAAAAATACAGCACAGCTGTGTGTGAGAGAGAGAGGAGCGAGGGGAAAGACAGAAGCGTGAGAAACTGTCCTGCAGACACCGAAGTCTGAGAAAAAAGAGGGGAAGAGGAGGTGCTCTGGGTGCTGGAGCAGAGTTTCCCCTGCAGCCCCTGGAGGAGACCACGGGTGAAGCAGGCGTTCCCCTGCAGTGCATGGAGTGGATCACGGTGGAGCAGGCATCCATACCGCACCCTGCAGAGGACCCCACGTCAGAGCAGGTGGGCATGCCCTGAAGGAAGCTGCAGCCTGTGGAAAGCCCATGCAGGAGCAGTTCATGAAGGACTGTAGCCTGTGGGAAGGACCCACAGTGAAGTAGAGGAAAAGCGTGAGGAGGAAGGAGTGGCAGAGAGGAACTGTTACGGACTGACTGCATCCCCCATTCCACATCCCCCTGCAACGCCTGGGGGGAGAAGCAGAAGAGCTGGGAATGAAGGAGTGAAGTTGAGCCTGGGAAGAAGGGGAGGGTGGGGGGGAAGAAGTTTTACCTTCTTTGTCTTTGTTTCTCACCATCCTATTCTATTTTTAATTGGCAATAAATGAAATTAATTTTCCCCAGGATTGAGTCTGTTTTGCCTGTGATGGTAACTGATGAGTTACCTGTCTTTATCTCAACCTACGAGCTTTTCCATCTTATTTTCTCCCCCCTGTCCTGCTCAGGAGAGGGAGTGAGAGAGCAGCTGCGTGGGCATTTGGCAGCCAGCCCAGGTCAACCCACCACACCATGGAAGCCTCTGGTAGCCCATTTCAGATCACGCAGGAGCTTATAGTCTGATGTGGCTCTGCTGCCGGTTGTTTGCTATAACCCCATCATGAGAACAACAAATTGTGCGAGAGCCACAAACTGTTCACCCTTGATCTGCATGGGGGATTTCATAGCCTTAATTGTTCTCTGACAATTGCAGAGACTGGCACTCTTTCAAGGGGAATAAAAAGAAATAAAGGACAAGGTTACAGTGATCCTTTTACTTTAGGTTACGTAAAATAAAAAGTGTTAGGCTTTACAAAAAAAAAAAAAAAAAGACCTAAGAGAAAATGAAGGTGAGACTTGCTATCTGTCTTGCCAAACACAATACAACATAGTGAAGCTTTCAGAAACAAATAGAAAAAGCATTCTATTCTAAAGCTTCATTTATCCTTCCAAGAAAAGAAAAGGATGTGGTCCCATGGTTCTGACTGAAACACTGTAACAGATCCTCATTATTCTGTTAGAATCTGCCTTCTACATTTCTATCTAAACTGGCCAGAAATATGTTTATACCATTTGCAAGATCCATCCGTCTTGTAACTATAGTGAAACAGCCTCAGATGCAGGAACTTGGTATGTAGACACTTGGGAAACTCTTATCAATTAAATTATTGAAATGAGAAGAAATGAGGGCCAAATCCCTTAGTGGCTATAAATGCTGTAATTCTCCTGAAGATAGGAAAGCAAGCAAGTTCTGATTTATGGTAACTGAGGATCTTGCCCTCATACTAGTAGGAGTGTACTAAAAATATAAGCAATGGATCTGATTTATGACCTTTTATCCGACAGCGTGAATTCCAAGTAACATATAAATCAGGAGCTATTCAGTGCAGGTAAGTTATTCTTGATTCATGCACTGATATTTTGCAGGTGCAAAGGCAGCGTGAGTGAGAAGAGAATATATGCTCAGTATCTTATGAAACTTTAAATTTGATTGCTCTGTACCAGTAATCTTTGACTTTCAGTATATGGGCTTCTTATGGACCATGGACTATTTCTGAAGGGTCTGTGAAAGGTAGCTAAGAAAGGCAAGCTGACTGTTAGTAGACCAGATGGACATATACTTCCATCAGAAAATGTCTAGGGGTCCAGAAAAATACCATTTGCATTCGGTTTTTACAAGAGTAGTTTAGGGCTCCGTCCTGACTTTCTGCAGTCAGAGAAAGCTTTGCTAATGACTTCAGCAGCAGCAGGATGTGCTTCTACTTACCGTATTTTTGTTGTAGCCTAGTTACTGAGCCACGTAGCTGTTGCTGCCTTAGCTGTTTGAACGGTCCTTTTGCTAACAAATTGATTTAAATATGTTTGCTGAACCTCTAAAAAGGGCAGAGCAGCGTTGAAGAGTCCGTGAATTTCCCTCTGGCTTGGGCATGGTACAAATAGCTGGCACAGCCTCGTTAGTATTAAACCCCCAATACCTGAGATAAAGCTTGGTGGTGCCTGAGGAGGCAACGGCAGAATTGGCTTGTGTTTGTTTGTTTCAAAAACACTTATTTTCTGCTCATATTTATGATGGGGTAGATCTTGCAGCCAGAACCCGCTCATTTGAGCTCTTGGCCTCTGAGAAATGGACCCTCCCTGTTTATGGTTTCTAGGAAGCCAAACTTGCACGGGTGCCACTGCAAGTGTATTGGCCAAGTGACTGTAGTAATGATGACGCTTAGCCATGTATCAGATGAAGAAGAAAAGGTTGTTTTCTACCTGAATGGTGGAGAAAGAATGCTTGGAGGCTAATTTCTTTTAATGGATGGCTACAGAGCTAGGACATCTGCCAGGGGTTACCGCTGTAGATGGGCTATGCTAGTAAATTAAGTGTGCTTGTGACTGTTTCTTGGCACCGAGGTGAACTGGCATGGAATAGCCCATGTCCAGACTGTTAAACACTTCTCACCCTTTGAAACAGGATGGCTGCACGCAGACTGCCCATTGGGAATGCTTCCTGACCAAGCTAACTCTCGAGATGTGCCCAAGAAGCTGCTTGACCCAAGCTTGGGTCAAAACCCAATCAGAGATTATTCTAACAATTTGAGTGTACAGAGGATGAAGATTAGTGCCCAGCGACAGTACCCAGCAACTGCTTAATTTGCTGCACGTTAAGCAGTGTGGATGGTTAATCAGATCTACTTAATTTCTGTTTGATAACGTGAAGATAAGATTGCTTAAGCTGTCAGTAAGGTGGTGTTTTCTCTTCCTTTCCTTTCCCCCCTGCCGCCCCCCTTCTCCCTAGTAGTCCAAAGCACTGAGCTAGGTAATGAAACCTTGAAGCATTTGAACTGTGGTGGTTTTGTCTGTTTATTCATTTTGGATGTTTTGGGGTTTTTTTTTGGGGGGGTGGTGGTGGCAGAAGGGCTTTTCTATCTGTGTAAAATGCTGCACAGTGCTGCATTTTTGCTAGAGGACTAGGGAGTCTTGCTCTTGTCCCGGTTTTTCACTTGGCCATGCAATGGCTGCTTTATTTTTACTTCTCATTTCCCTTTACAGAGAATTGACTGAGACTCCTTATGTGGCTTTTGTCATTTGTACATAGCATGCTGGATTTTCAGAAGGCTACAGAACTCTCAGAATTCCCTGTGCTAACATTTGCTTTCTGTACTGTGGTAATTGAATGGCAGGAGCAAGGTGCAATTGATTGGCACATATCAGAGAGAGGAGGAAACATATTATACTCTCTGATTGCCACTCAGTTTGGGGAGAAACCGAATGTCTAATTTTGAATTACATTTGTAATAGAGGAAACAGGGCCTTTTAAAATATTTTCTTTGAAGTGTCTGATTGGGTTAACTACGTAAGTATCAATAGAATTACCCTGTGGTCCAGTGCATAAGACTGCCAATATTTGAAAGTATTTTTGTGACTAATGACTGTAAAACAGCATGGAAAAGATTGGGTGATAGCACTATCACCTGGATCATCCCTTATTTTCTTAGCACCCAAAACACGTTCCACATGGGCAAAGACAAATGCCTCGTCACACCTGAATAAGCCCCAGGGCGGCATCTCCCAAAGTTTTGAGTGGTAGAGCATCGTCGGCTCTCAGCTTTCCTACCGGGAGCTCGCATAACGGTGTTTGCAATCGCAGGCGCTGTTCAAGCTGTATGGTTGCACAGAGCAGATGCAGACCGTTTAACATTGCTTAACGGGTCACCCGTGAGCCACACTTACGAAACTGTTGCATATGCCGTGCAATACTATCTCTGTCTGATTGTTATTTTCCCAGTTAGCTCTCCTGTTTATACTTACAGTATAGTTTGCCTCAGATTTCCTGGTGTGGAAAATTAATAATAGCTCTTTATAAAACAGAGTAATTAGTGTAATGAGCTGATGTCTGGTACATGCATTTTTTCCTGCAAAAGCCTAAAAGTCTAAACAAACATCTAAGCAACTGTACTGCTTAATAAAATAGCAGGTTTTCTTAACTGAAAGGTTGTGTTTTTAAAGCTTTTTAGAGTACTTCAATGTGCATAGCCTTCAAGATAATGGCCAGAAATGTTTTCAGAGATAATTCTGTGTTATTTGGTAAAGGAGTTAGTCTACCACTCTAATCTCCTACTCTAAACTGCGTATCTGAAAGTGCTGACGTAGGAGACAGTATCCAGCACAACCACAGAAATTGTGAACTCCTCTCATCTGGTCACTGCTAGTCAGCAAGAACTATCTCAGTCAATATTTTCGGCAGCAAATTAGATCTCGTGACAAGAAATCAGTTTTTCTTCCTCTTGTCGCTGTTGCCAGCCACACTGCTTCTTTTCGTGTCCTATATTCTGGTGTATTCTCATAATCCTGTTTTAAACCCAGGGGAGACCACGGCCAGAGCGAAAACTGCAGAAGACCTCAGTGCCTTGCACCCCTCCTCTCAAGCCATCACATTTACCCCAGGACTTCATTCTACACAAAACAGAGAGTCATTGTGTGGCGGCAGGCGGCGCTCAATTAAATCGGCTGCAGGTTTGTACTGAAGTCTAATTGTTCACAGTCTTGGGACTTTAAATCAAAATCCTTCTATTGCTCAGAGGACGAGCACTGTATAACTTGCAGGTGGCATCATCCTCTCAGTCCTTTCTGTCCTATTGTTTGCCTGGCATTCAGTGGGGCCTTCCAGTGTAGCAAGTTGCAGTGGCCAAGGAGCCCTTGTGCTATTTAGGGTTTGGGGCACATTTCCCTCACTACTTTGAGAGAAGTCGTCTGTCACAGATACGCCATGTTTGCTGGATCCTGTGGACATGAAGAATATCAATCTAGTTCTACTGATGGAGAGAGGGTGGAAGAGGGAGCCGTGGCCCTTCTCACCCAACTCTTGTTCCTCTTGCTTGTACGTGAGGAAACAGGGTCTTTATTTTCTTCCCTTCTCTGAAGTCCATTGGAACTTGAGACAGATGCTTTCTTTGGACCACTGTCTCACTTCTGTTCTGAAGTCATTACAAGATCACTGTTTCCAATTATAACACATTACCAGATTTGATATACATCTTATCCTTGGGGAACTCATTTGAAATGACTATACACTTACCACAGAAAGCTCATTTTCTGGAGCAGTAAGATTTATAGTTTGTTCCAATCAAGTATGAATTTGCTGTTAATCCCAATGTGGACATTCCTCTTGCAAGTAATTTTTGATTATTATCATGTGAGGCTTCCTCGATCACGGTTCATGTCACTTTTCTTCCCCTCCTTGCCATGTAGTTTTAGATTTAGGGTCATTGTAGGACTAAGCTGTGACAGCTCTATTGATTTCACCAAAGCTGTATCCAGCTGTGAATTTGAATGCTTTCTTTTGTTGGAATGGCTTGAAGTTGAAATGAAATGTGCAAGGCGTCCATGATTGTATACTTTCATTGTAAGGAAGGGATGAGCATAAGAAAAAATTTGGCCCTCATAAAACTGCAGCAAAGCTGTAAATAATAAAAAGCTGTATTTTGCCATCTTGCTTTTTGTAAACAAAGCTTCTTCTGAAGGCAGTTGCATTTTGGCTAAGAGCAGATCCTAGATTAAAGTTTGGAAAAAACGTAAGTGCCTATGAACTAGCCCCAGTGTTCAGATTTGTGTAGAAAACATCCTTTGATTCAAGCAGAAAGTAAGTAAATGCTCATAGCTGTGGCTGAATTTGGCTCACCATGAATCCAAAAGAAACATCAGGCCAAATCATTTGGTCCTTGTTTAGCTCTTATTCAAGTCTAATGAGAGCCAGAGGTGCCTTAAGTAATATAAGGCATCCCTGTACACTATATTGCACTGTCAGGTGCTTCCACTCTCCATTGCTGGTTGTGGTTTTAGCGGGAAAGGGGCTGGCATGCGCTAAAATACTTACCAGCCATAGGCTCCATATACAGACAATGAATGTTGACCCCACTACTACATATCTCTACCCAAAGCTCAATAACTGAATAAAGTCTCTAAATTTTACAGGGCAAATAGATCCTCTCTGTAGTTTGAAGTGGGAGGGCTGCTGTCATGGAACACATCTATGCGCTGTAACTTTATTTATTGTTTTTTAACTTTTAAAATGTAAATGTATATTCCAACTTACTGTTTTGGCTGTAGTAGCAGAAAGAGAAACCCCGGAATCTTTTATTTAAATACTTACAATTGTGTTTGGTTATTTATTGTTTTCAAATCAGTGGACAAACATAACTGATTTAATTATACATGTCTAGAAATAAACTGATTTGTATTGAATTCTCAAAAACTATATGATTTTGTCAGACTTTGGAGTATCTGATGACTGCCCAATATATTTTACAGCCACGCCTGTGAGCTCTGTCCCAGATCCCACATTATTCTCCTGGGACATAGGGCAGACCTTACTTCAAAAGACAGCTGAAAAAGAAGATGAACTGAAAAAAGCATTTCAGATGCTTGATGTTGGTCAGACCCTGACAGTCACAAAGGGTGAATTCAGGAGAGTGATTGAAACCTTTCTCTTCCATCTAACAGAAGCTGAATTTGATGCTGTGCTGGCAGAGGTATGCTACGTCATTGCTGTTTATAATCATTTAGAGGTTGTTCCTATTTATGTCAAGAGCAAAATTTCCATGGGAGCAGGTTCCAGGCCAATATAATCAAAAAGATGCTACACATGGTCAAAATCTTCTGTTCAGGTGAAAGTCAGAAAACTTGCAAAAGTAATGTGAGCTAAATTTGATGATTGCTACGTTTATATGAGGATTTTGTCTGCAGAGTGTGTCTCACTATTTGAAAGAGTTGCAATTTACTAGCAGATTTTTTTATTAAAAAAAAAAGATCTCACAGCTTAAATTCATATACATATGATGTTATGAATATGCATAGATTAGGTTGTGAACTCTGAGTCAGAGACCAGCTGTTTTTTGTCTGCACGGGGAGTTTCTTGGCTCGTTTTTGTATTTACTACCTTATAAACCATCATCAGATTGGACTTGAAGGATCATTGGGTGTTTAGATATCATGGCTGATGCTTATCAAAAATAGGGGAGGATTCTGATGCACAATCTGCACCAGCATTATTGTACACTTAAATTTCTGTCCTGAAAGTGTAGGTGACTAAGTTTTATATATATATTTTTTGTAATGTACTTGACTCGTTTGTTTGTTTAATTTGGGTGAACTGATCTATTACATTTGCATTTCAAACTAATCAGTCTGTAACGGGTTAAGCCCATTTCAGCTAAGGTTGATGTTAATTTCTTTGCTAATACTAAATTGTCATTAGGGGGACACGTATACACCTGAAACACATTAAATAGTCTTTTGGAACAAGAGAAGGATGCATCAGTGAGGCTGATGAGAATGAATGCACTTTCATATGTACATGTGAAAGATCATAGAGCTAGAGAGGTGAGAAATCTTTATCTTACGTGATGGAAAGACTCGTAGGTTGTAACTTTTTGGGAGGGATTTACCAGATATTAAATTAATGCTCTGCTTAATTCTAGACAAGTTGCTGAGTAGTAGTAATGCATAAGACACAAAACAAAAACAAAATTATAAGATAAATTTATTTTTGCTGTTTAAGAAAAGAATGAGTAATGCAAATGAAGTATTTAAAAAAATCTGATATCACTGTAGGACTCATCTATGTATATTGAAATACAGATCCCAAATATTGGCAAAGTTACTGTGCCGTATCTTGACTTCCCGTCAAAGTTCACTAAAATTGCCAGAAGTACCAGCATGCTCAAAAGGTAAATAAGTGTTCCATATTATGCAGTCAAATTGCTCTTAAACTGTAGTCATGAATCATTTGCGAGTTGTCTAGCTCTCAAGGCAGAATCTAGCTGCTAACGTGAGCTGCTAGTGACATAGAGATACAATACACTTTTTTCTAAACTCGCTTTTTCTGTATGTGTAATTGGCGCAGTTGCCATAGGAATGTTACCTGATTGCCAAAGGTAAGGGAATGGTCTGCTAAGCCACTGATCTGGTACTGGAAAAATATGAACCTTTAACCAGTCTGTTCTCTAAATTAACAATGAAAGTTGTTGTGTATGAAAGAAACTATAACTGGTTCAGTTTAATAGGGATTTGAAAACATGCCACTCAGCTTGACATGTCTTTAAGTGAAACACAGAAGCTAAGCCAAGGGACCCAGTAATGGGAAAGTTATAATGTTTCAGGATTCAATCCGTTTGGAGTAAATAACTCACATTCGTCTTCATTTCCAGTGCAAGTAATTTTTCAATAATAAAGTTGAGAAGACACCAGCTGTCTGTGAACTGGGATTAAATTTGGATTCTTACCTTCAAGGAAGTAAAATGGAAAGTAGAGCCATACTCTACATAAAAATAAATAAAAAACAGACAAAAAAAAACCCCCAAAACCCGAATCTGTGCTCTCACAGTAGCTTGCTTAGCGGAGCACTAGATATTTTTCACACCACACCCCTCCCCCCCAGTGAAATATAAAGGGTGAAATTCTGCAAGGGGATCTGCAGGGAAATTCCTTTTCCTTCAGTTTGTCCTGTGGGTTTGTATGGTCTGGCCTTCAATAAAGAGTTGCCTCAAAAAATATTCTGTAAATTCCAGCCCAACTTTGTTCCCAGCGAGTGCAAAGCTAAGGAAACTCTCAGACAAAGAGAGAATGAGGGAGTGTAATACTGAGGATACAAAAATGGGATTAGGACTTTGAAAGGAAGCAGAAGGAAGAAGAGGAGCAGCAAAAGAAAAGAAGAAAAAGGGAGGGACCTAAGCCACTTTCTCCCAGAGAGACAGGGGAGCTTAAAAAATTCTAATTAATTAGTGAAAACTAATTAAATAACAAATGAGGGATCTTTCCTGGAATAAAAGGTTAATCTTTTCTTTATTACATGCAATATAATAAAACGGTAAAGCTTTTTGTACGCTTGGGGTTGGATTTTCTTCCCGCCTGCAAGGGGAGTATGTAAGACGTTACTCCTGATTTCCTTTCGGACTCGCTAAAACGCGGGAGGGAAGGACCGCGCTTAGACGGCCTCGCCTTTCGGCCGGCTGGTTTGCTGGAGAGCCGCCCCCGGGGCTGCTCCCGGGGCCGCCCCCGGGGCCGCCC
>NW_008825614.1:1052087-1071387 GCF_000699105.1 Pygoscelis adeliae
CAATTCCACTAAATTCAGAGGCTGAAATGATGGCAGAGCTTGCCTTCTAGGGCTTCATCCCACAAATACAGCTAGGCATGAAACTGCAGGAGGCTTTTCAGAAGCGGTTAGTTCAGGCTGAGGCCAGAGAGGGATGTGCAGAGAGTGGAATTCGGCACCTGCAGAACCCACTCGTGGAAGTAAACTTGGCTGGTAGGTGACTCTGAAAATGACCTGCTCTGGTGCTTGATGCAAGTCAATAGGATGAGGAAACAAAAGCAAAAGCAAGGTGACGTATTTTTAGTTTTTAAAATAATTTTAAAAGTTACTGGTGACAAACGGATCTCAGATTTGTGCTGGGGGAGAAGGGGAGGAGGAGACGTGCTTGTTCTCTGAAGAACACTTGATGGGAGCAGAGGAGAGGGGAGAACTAGCGCTATAACTTTCTTGACCTTGGGACTCCCGAGTCATCCCAAGGGCCAGATCAAGCTGCTAATATCCCTTTGTGTCCCTTATGGCAGCCAAAAAAAAAATCCTTCGAAAAAAAATATTTTACGCTAACAGTCATCACGCTTGTGGTAGAGGAGCAGCTGCCACATCCCTGTTCTGCTCAGGGATCCAGATTTGTGGTGATTTTCTCCAAGAGCAATGCAGAGCTGTGAAGAACAGCCACAACAAAGGCAGGATCAAGCCACTTTCTTGCATTGGTAGTTGTTCACGTGCTAAAACAAAACTCTCCCACTGATGTCCCTACAGTGGTCTTCAATGGCACTTGTGGTTTATGTTCATCTAATCGTTTTTATTATATTTATTTTCAGGTTGAACAGCCACAGTTGCCAAACAATGGCATTAAGTCAGCTGGAATCCCTGCTGGAGGAGAAAGTATGTTGACCAGGGTAATAACAGAAGCCACTTGCTGGGGTAGTAATTCATTTCAGATAAGTAGGTGTTACTCTTGATGTACTGATATCAATTCAGTAACATGTTTAAAAGGATGTTGCTTGTTGTTGTATCATGAAGATCTGGTCATACTTGTATGCTTAGGGTTTTGTTGGTGGTGGTTTGGGGGGTTTTTTTATTATGCTAAAGTACTAAGTGGTATTTTAAAAGCCTCTCTCACCCACACTGTGAATCCCTTTTTAGCATCAAAAACCTAAGCACTTTTCTCTTTCAAGCAGTCTTGCGACAAATCTCTGGTGTAGGACTAGCGCAGTCCCACTGTGATTTTATTTCCTAGTTACTAGATGCTTGTGGCTTGAGTAACAACACTTGACTTATTTAAGAAACTAGATTCTCCATGGCAGTACAATTTCTGTAATTGTTTAGCCTTTTGCAAGATTGGTGTAAAACATTCTGTCACATCAGAAGAACAGCATTTTAGGCATTTTGTACTCTTTTTCCTTAGAAGTATCCAGCCACCTGAAAGCTCAGTCTACTTAAATCTCAACACAAAGTTGAACAGCACAAAACCACTTTTTTAAATTGAGGAGGAAGTGGTGGTGTGACTATGGGAAAGCTAGATTTTTATTACTTTATTTTTGCACAAATTGAGCCATGAAAATCTGTTTATCAACATCATGATATTTTATTATATTTGGGCATTTGAAAGTTAACCTAATGTCACGTATCACGCCTAATGGTAGTTATTATTTACAAGGACACAGAAGAGTATTCCATGCCTTCTAGAGCACTGTGTGACAGGCTGTTGGCTCTGCCCTAAGACTGTTCATAGAAGAAGAAATACATTAAACATAACCTGATGTAAATTCCAAGGAAAATCCAACCTCCTGCTGTGCTTGGCATGGGCTTGGCCTGTAATTTGGAAGGGGGAAATAAAATCTTTCTGATTTCACAGCTGTTATTGCACCTCAGGGCTGCAGTAGTATTTGCAACCCATTTACTTCTCTTCCGCTGAGTAGGATATCTGAATATATCTTCACTCTAGTCTGAATAAAATATTAACATATCGCAAGGCTGTTAGGACAGATTGTATCCAAGACAATCTTTTCTTGCTGTAGAAAAGCCTATCAATCATAACTTGGTATAGTTGTTATTAATGTTATAGCTTTTACTCATTTGGCTATATGCAGCTAACTGAAGAGTAACGTTTACGTTTTCACGTTAAGCGTTTCCTATCACAAAAGAAACTGCTGAAATATCTTCTTATTATAGAACTTAAGAATTGAAAATACCCTCCAAAGTCCTAATTAGAGGTCTGGTATACTTAATTTACAAGGTTCTATGTTAGTTTTTTTAACAGCATTGTGAAATAGAGCTGTTATGTATATTTTAGTACATTAACAGAAAACATCATTAACTTAAGGCAAGGTTACTGCTACATATATAACCCAGGAACAATTCAGTTAAATAAGTACTGCAAGATATGTAAATGCATGATGTACACAGATAATTATTCAGATACACTTAAGAGTTCATATACTCTTTTAAATATTTATCTGTAACATATCACAGTGGTTATTCCCAAGACCAAACTTATTATGCTTCTGTTTGGATGCACATCATCAGTCAAGGATACATTTATATCAGTAACTCTGGGTTTTGAATTTGTATGTGCATGTTAAAAAAAACACACGGAAGAAAAAGTTCCTAATGTCCTCAGTAAAATAAGGAATAGTAATTTTCTCCTTGTATAGGCAGAAAGCCACATTTCAACCACCTACCACATGTACCTGTATTTAGACATCATAGCTAGCGTACTGGCCAAGATCAAGAGAAGCAGCAGGTAGTTCAGAGCATCTTCTAGTCAGTGAAAAGACATAGGGCCAGGCAGCCTTGGGTTTCTCATCACTGTCCAGCACTTGGAAACTCCAGCCATGCTGACAGTTCACTTAATCAAATGATCCAGGGCTGACCTTGCTTGCTTTATGACACCAAGGTTATTTGTTGTATTTGTTGGAAGTAAGTCTTACTGCCTTTGTAGTCATTCTTACGTGCTCATAAAGCATAGATAAGCTAGGAAAAGATTTTGCGTATTTCAAACGCCAGGGCAAAACTCTGGGTTTAGTTTTGACTACAGGAGTCCTTCCATCATTTCTAGTCAAATGTAATAAAATGTTACTCCTGAAGGTCACTGTCTTGGCAAAAGCAAGTTTAAAGAAAAGAGAGGAAAAAAAAAAAACTGATCAAGAAAGAAAAGTAACAGCAAACTGTAGGAAAATGGCCACAATGTGTAGGATCCCCAGTGCTGCCTCCTAAGCAAAGATCTTGGCCCGGGAAGGAGGGCCAAACGCTGAACAGATGTGTGCCTGGGAATATAAATGATGGTGCATGAAGGAACTCTTTACTACTGACTCAGTGAGTGTTCAAGGAAGCAAGGCAGCAATGTAGTTGGGAGAGTTATGCGCTTCTTTATGTGCTGCGGGTAACAAGAACCAGAACTTTCATACCATACCAGAAGTCCACACCCTTCTTTTCCGTGTTCCTGGCTGGGGGATGCCCTGGCTGCATGCTACTGCCCTGGCGCAACAGAGACCTGTTCAATAAAGGGCAGCTCGTCTTCTAAGCACCCAAATCTGCCTTCTTTTTCTTTATAGAGTGCAGTTTCACTGACCTGTCTGCTAGGACTCCAAAAATAGGGACAGAATTTGTCCCCCAGTAATACTTGCAAGAGGACATGGCACCATAGAAAGGAGCCTCAACTTCAGTGACACAGTGTTCCTGAATGTTAAAAAATAAAACTTTGTTCAAGAAGAGCTGGCAACCTGAAACATTTTTTTTAATGACAGTAAAAGGACCCTCCTGAAGTGAGTCAGCCCCTCCAAATAATAGCCTCCTTAAGAGAGGAATGCAGTAAGTATGAAAAAGAAATAACTAAAACTCAATTTGTCGAAGTGCGAAGATGGCTCTGTACTGCATGTGCGCATCCGTTTATATATGGAGGTCTTTAACTCATAGTTGGCTGGTGGGAGTGGGAATATTATATTAGCTAAGTTCAGACTCCAACTGTTTCTCTTTAAAGATTACTGAAGTACTGGGATTGATTTGCATTTACAGTAAGGCTATTCATGTAAAGCACAATGTAAAGAGGACTGAAAATTGATTTATTTTGTGTACTCATTGCACAAACTTCGAGGTCTCTAAAAATTGCTAATGGTTGTAAAGGGCTATCAATATGAACAAGCATCAGGCCCATATATTTTCCTCGCTCCCCCCTACTCTTATCTCCCCTCCTCCATTAATTTTTGATTTTATGTTTATGAGGATCTGAAAATAGTCTAATTCTTTTCTATCTGGTTTGGGCCTATCTTTACCAGCTGGTAAATAGGAAATGTTCACTGTAGGAAGCCAATACTCTGCAGAGTGTAAACAGATGGAATCAATATAAAGTGACAAGTTAGACTGTGCTACTGAGAATACAGAGCCAAAACTAAGAGCATAACAGTCACGATACTTATTTTGTTCCAATTCATTTGGTACTGAATAGCATTTCATATATGCACAGCTGTGTCCTTCCGTTTTTTACTTTCTTTCTTCTGGTTTGATGAGGACAATTTCAAAGAAAAACTTTAATTAAAGATTTTACACAAAATGGCCCAAAGTAGAATATAGGGAAAATGAGCACTGATGCGTTTATAGCAAGAGAAGAATATTTTTCAGGCATTTATTTTCTTTCTCTATTTTTTAACAAAACAAACAAAATCTGATGTGTGTATCTCTCTGTGTGTAATATGCTAGATTGATAGATCTTTGCAGATTGAAATCTTCCATTTGGTGACAAGGTATATAACCGTAACTCTAAAAGCTTCCCCATCACCCCCTTTCTTCCCCCGGTGCCTGTTACAGCAGGGTGCCACGAAGGGCAGGAAATCTAAGAGTACACCTCTGCATGGGTGTGCTGGCCGAAGGGAAGGGGACAGGCAGACAGGGAGACTGCCGCAGACTGCTGTCAGACCGTCCTGAGGCGGACTGGAAGCAGAGTGACCGAGGGTCTTCCTTTTCCTGCCCTGGCCAGCTTGCCTCACGTGCACCTCCTCCACTCTCGAGAAGGGTGTTTTTGGAGACCGTGGATCTGATGCACGGTCCCTTCGGGGACGGTTAGCGGGGTGGTAAGCTTCCAAGCTGTCCTGTGTTGCAGGGTTTGCCTTGAAAGCACATCTGAGCTCTAGTCCTTTTGCCAGAGAGAGTGCCAGGTGTTATAGTATGGGTTTTTCTTTACTAATTTATGCATTTTTGACACATTTTCACAAAAATGGAAGAAGGCAGCATGTTTTACCACTCTGTCCTCAACTTATTCCTTACAGCATATTTCTTAATGCTGCCATTAAAATTTTGCTATTTTTGCTTTCTTGGCAAATAATTACCCCAGATTTCCCATATGTTGTTTATTAGGGTGACTGTGCAGCTCTAATGAGGGGCAGCAACCACAAGTTTGAACACAGATTTTGCTTCTGGTCCTTGCGTCAAGGGCAGGCAGCTTTTGTTTCCTGCAGAAGAAACACTGGGTCTGTCCCAGTCTCCTCCATGCACATCCCCCTGGATAGGCAAGCCATCGCAGCGCATCTGTGCAGAACTTCTCTGCCTCCCCATCCAGCCTGCTGCCTTCTCTGCAAAGCACAATTCTTCTCCTAGCTATAATGCTAGGGGCCTGTTTGTCTCAGGGATTCCCTAAAACCTCTCTCAGACTCATTCAACACCAGGAAGGTGGTATATGTTATTGTAGGCAGAATTCAGGAGTTTGGGGCAGCGGGAATGCATGAAAGCCCCTTTCCAGATCTCCCTCCCACCCTTGCCAAACACCCTGAGCCACCGAGCAAGTTCCATAAAGGCTGGGAGAGGGAAGCAACGCATGACGCAGGTGGCACCTTGCGAGCCCAGATCCACGGGAGACAGTTGCTGAGGAAAATAACTTGATATACAGTGATTGGCAATACCTGTGGGGGTAGCAAAATGAACTTCAGTGATTTGTGGCAGGAAATTGTCTCGCAGTAAGCTGCAGTCTGCACAAGGGAGTGTCTGGAAGTTCCGCCTGTTGCGAAGCCTGTAGAGGATGTGTTTTCAATGGATATCCTTTGTGCTCCTAAAGTATAAGAAAATATTTAAAATATTCATTGTCCCCCTTCTTCCCAAGGGATCCCCAAGCGCTTCACATGTATAAATGCTGCCGAAATGCAGTCACTGCTGGGGTGGGGAGAAGCAGCCAGCTGGCATGTGTCAGTGACAACAGAGAGCGTTGTGCCAAAGACACTATGGCAAGGCCCTGTGGTTGCTAAAAGTGCTGTGATATCACTAATACTCCGGAGAACAAACAGGAACGTTGCTTCTAGTGTCTCTGCTGAAAGATTCTGATAGCATAAACTGGTTGGTACGTAGCTTATCTAACCTGTAAGGACAAATGGTCTTATCAAGCTGGCAGAAAAATGTACCACCGGTGCCAGGCACCACAGTATCCAAACCTTCACCTCACTCATTAAATAATACATTTCAGTTAAATCTGATTACAGGGAGAAAATAATCAAGATTGCTGCATTTCTTTCTCCATGAAAAGCTTGGAGTTGTGGTGGAAATATTTGCCAGTTGTGGCATGAAAGAGAAATCCTAGCCTACTCTGGCGAAGTCTAATCCTTTCTTCAAATTTCCTTTGTTGTTTTATATGTATCACTACAGGAAAAGACTTTTTTTAATGAATAAAAACTGTTTTTCCATCTTCATGTCTTTAGCCAGATAAAAAGCTTTATCCTCTTCCACCCTTTTTCGCCAGGCAGAGTTGCCAAGGAGTAGTCGAATCTGCCTGATTCATAGCTACTTACTTGGGGCAATCTTTGCTTACATCAGTGGATGGTTATAGCCACAAATAGGCCTATTTGCTCTGCATAATGCTCTGTAGTGAGAGTACAGGGCTTGGAATCTTCACTCTTTCAGTTAAAACAAACAAAATATGAAATCTTGGCTGCACTGGAGTACCAACTTCACTGTGATCAGGATTTCCTCCAAGGACTTTCCTCCTCCTTACTCCTGGTAGCACTGCAGAGCATATGCAACTGAGCTGGATTTAATTCTGTCTCAGGCAGCCGCATTCGAATGAGTGAGTAAGGAGCAGTGACAGAATCTTTATTATTGCTGCTATTAGGTGAGCCAGAAAGAACACAGCCTGACTTTCAGTCCCCTGGTTGCATTGGCAGAAACAGCAGTTAAAAAGAGTTATATTTTTAAACAAGGCTTTATTCTAGTAAGCTGAGCAAATTCAACACAGAGCAGAGCAAGCACGGAAGCCTTCGACACTACTTTTGTTGCCAGTTTTCAGTTTGTGAGCTTACTTTAAGGTCCAGGTTGCTGAGATTTTTAACAGACTTGGAGAAGAGAGTTGCAATTGCTAGAATGCTAATATATTCATCAGTTTGTCCCTCGTATGCTTTTTCTTTCAACCTCTAAATCTTCTTGATTTTGGCAATTTTTGAAGTGAAGGGAAAAAAGAATGCTTTGGTGTATGTAGAACAAATAATTCACTGATATTCTGAAGTTCACTGATACTTATGAAATGTATACCTGCCTTGATCTTTGATATTTGGTTTCCAGCAAATCTCTAGGTTTCAATCATTGAAGGAAGTTCATCCTCTGCCTACTGTTTAAAATGTATGAATTGTATCTGAAATGCATTGCTTTGCCTAAAAGAGTTTTGAAGTTTACTAGTGCCATTTGAAGAGGAAATTGCTTTAGACATTGAGTAAATGCAAAATATTCATTTCTCATGGAGTGTTATTGTAGCATTTCCTACTGTGCTGGGGAAGGTTGTCCTGTATTGTCAAAATAGGTATAAAATGGAGTTTTGTATTATATGTTAGCAAAGCTTTCCAGCGCTTGCATTTGTGTCAGTTGTGTTGGTATTGGTTTCTTGTTCATTGAAATCATCTGTAATTTGTAGATGGCAAAGAATGTGAAAAACATTATCAGGTGCTGCAGACTTTTTGACTACAGCCGTGCAGGATGGATACAGAGGCACACACTAAGGCAAATTCTTGAGATCACCTGTTTTAGGATGAAGGACTCAGAATTTGAAAAGTAAGTAAATAAACAGCCATGATTTTTCTGTGAGAGTAGTAATAACAATAAATGATGGGGCCTTTGTGATCTTCTGGATGACAGTGGCTGGAGGCTGCTTGCAGCAGACTAATTTGCCAGTTTATTTTCTGTATGCAAGTTGCAGCCTTCAGCCTTTCTCTGACTAAATGGATGCAATAGTATGCAAGGATAAATACGTTGGTAATTCATTCCAAAGGGATGAGTCCTGCATCAGAATTCATCCCGATCAGCTTGATTTTCAGGATGGGGGTTAAGATTCTAGAGAGGCAATGTGGGACTGCCCTTGCCTGCAGTCTTACGGAGTGACATTGGGGGTGCACGTTCTTGGCCTCAGACCCAGGGACAAGATTGAGGAGTCTGTATGGAGATGCTGGTGCCTACTCCACTCTGAATGCTGAACGGAAGAGATGGTGAGAACCCCAGAGGCTCTTCCAGAGGAAGTAGTAGTGAAGAGAGGAAAGGATTTCCTTACTCTGCTTATAAGAGGTGTCAGGACAGCCTGTTGCTTGACCCCTTCAGTTTCTTTGGCTGACATAGGATATACATAAGGCCTTTTTGAAATATTATTCAGCAGAACCAATGTATCAAGAGGACAAAGTGTGTGTGTAGGACATGCCTACAGGAGCCAGGAACCCCTCCCTTTCACAGCTGATTTGAAATTGGTGGCTTCTGAATGACAGAGTGTCTTTCCACTCCTGCTGAGATCAGAGAGTGGAAAAAGCCGAGAGCCATTGCCTCTCACTGGAAAAAAGATCCTGATAACCAGGTGATTAGTGAAATCTTGCCTTTGAAAAAGGCAACAGCTCTGATCAGCTGTTTTGTGCTTTTGCTGAATTCCTGCAGGTAGTTTGAATATGACTGGTTTTATGCCCATAGGGTAGAACGCTGTTATTTGAAATAAAATGGTACCATGGCACACCTTCACATCCTGTGCAACTTGAGGACTTGAGGCGGTGAAATGTTGTATTTATTGTACTATGATCTGCTTACTCTCCCCTTAGCAAGGTTTTCATGTTAAAGTGATATGGTGAGATGGAAACTCAGAGACCGCCTCCGAGTAGGGTGAAACCAGAAAGCAGGGAGAGGCTTGATTCAGTGACCCAGTCATCTAGGCCTGGCAGCTGGTTCACCAGGAGCCTCAGAAGAAACACTTAACCTTTTAGGGCTCTAGTTTGCACAGCTGCGTAAGGGAGTAATACTTGCTTACCCCAGAGGTACGATGTGAACCTTGATTAATGTTTGTATAGCATTTGGAAACTAGATTGCTCTGCTCTTCAATGGCAGAGCAATGGCTAAGTATTAATACTGGGAGTCCATATGTGCTTCAGATATGATGGATCCAGTGCCCCTACTAGTCTGTAGTGACAGAAGCTGTAGCAGAGCCTGCTCTCTCAGAGCAGGGACGTGGGGATGGGAAGCAGCCGGAGCTTTGACTGCAGTAGGGGTTGCAGGAAGAAGGATGGCCTGAGCATGGTGGGGTAGGAGAGTAATATCCAAAGAGCATGTGGAATATTTCCTTAGTATCTTTGCCAATGGGTTGCTGTGAAATTGTGCTTATAAGGCACTACGATGGAAATGTTGAAAGAGACCAAGTGACGACAATGCCTGTGAGCTGATGCCAATGACATGCAGGGAGATCAGCTACAAACTGCCTTAAACCAACATGAATCTCATGTTACATACTCTGCTTCCAAAGAATGTTTAGTGTCTTCTGGTTTTGAATGACTTTCTGTGGATTACGGAGTCTATGAAATCCATCAGGAAATACGGCTGGAGATACTATTTGCTGGATAGGCACCTAAAAGAAAATGAAGCAAATTAGGATGGTACTTTATTGCTTTAGGATTTTTGTTGTGTTTTTTTTTATTTGGGTTTTTTTCATTTTGAGCAACTTCCAAAATAATTTTTGTCAGTTCATATTGCCTGGCTACACCATTTCACTTTGTGTATTTTTTCTGGTTGGGATACTTTCCAGAATTAGATATCAACAAAACCAATTAAATAATTTGGTACAGGCAGTTATAGAAGAGAAGCAATACTCTGCTAAAGCAAGAAATCAAAAAATCAAAATTATGCTTTATTTGACAATAAACCTTGTGTTTGGCATTGCAATCTGAAAGGTAATAAATCTATAAAAATGTTACTACATCTCCTAAGTGCTGAATAATAAAAAAGAACACAAATTTTTATTTTGGGGGTTTAAAGCTCTAAAATGAAGTTTTATCAGGAAAACCTTCTGAAGCTTAACAAATAAAAATAAAGGTACTGAGTCACCTCTGTATGAAAGAATATCAGAAATAATACAGAGATAAAATGTAACATTTATTTGCTTACTGATGGAATATCACACAAACAACTGAGATATTCTTTTGAAGAAGCCTAGTAAAATTGAGAATGTTTAAATATACCCAAACTATACCAGAATTTCTTATTATGGATGAACCTTAAAGCAACTGAAAGTGTGTTTGCGTCTCAAAGTACAAGTGCAAGATAATTAATGTTAATAATACATTTAAGGAAGGATATTAATTCCCTAGTCAAAGGAATAAAATGCTTTTCTTTTAAAAGTGTGGTTGAAATCATGGATCAAATTCACTTCTGTGCTGGTAATTTTGCACTGATCCAGTTAAACCTCCAGGACAACATAAAACAGATGAGTATACTCTGCTCCTCTGTCTGCACATTTATTAATGTACAAAAACTATACCTCCCGAAATCATCATGCAGTAAAAGAACGTTTTCCATGTGAGCAACTTAGGTCATATTGACTAGGTTTATTTTGTCTGTATCATAGCTGGTTGGGGAGGCATGGACAACCCAAGGAATTTGAATCTAAATGTCCTCCGCTATCTTTCAAGTAGATCTGTGTCTCCCCCTGAATTCCTCATAAATTGGGCAAGCACAATACTTTCTTTTTTGCATGTTGGGAACCTTGTTTATTCACTTGACCACTCCAAAAATCTGCACTGCTGACAGTGGCCATGATGGCTGAGAAACAGGAAAAATTCAAAGCAAACAGCAAAAAATCTAAACAAAATGTGGCAGATTTCTGGGCCTCCCATGGAATATTTAGATTCTCAAAATCACCATCCAGGAAATTCCTTGACAAAAATCTATACCCTCGGTCTAACAAAAATCCTTGGGCTTCGTAGGTGTTTTTTTAGCACATCGGGGCAGATAAGCAGGCAGGCGAAGTAAACGCTGCCTTTTTAGACTGTTTAGGCCAGGTTGGGTGAGGCTTTGAGCAACCTGTTCTAGTGGAAGGTGTCCCTGCCCATGGCAGAGGGTTTGGAACTAGATGATCTTTAAGGTCCCTTCCAACCCAAACCGTTCTATGATTCTGTGATCTATCCCCCTTTCTTCCCACTCAGCTCCCCTCCTCAGGCAAAAGCTTGGAGTGTCATATTCCAAACCCAGCAGCCTGAAAAATCAGGTTCATCAGAAAGAAATTTTCTTCTATTTTTGAGGTTCGCAGTGAGGTTTCTGTACATCTAAAGAGCCTCTGCTTCAAAGCTGTGGGTCCAGGGATGTTCTAGGATATTGGATTCTCAACTAGCTGCTATGCCATATTTCTTTGAAATCTTTGTCTATCACATTACTCTGGACAATATAGCTTTCATAGCATGGGCCTGTAGCTGTGACTTTTAGAGAAAATGAATCTCATGTGATACGGCCTGGACCCCTGCTGTCGTTTAGGTTTCTAGTTTTGAATTACAGTATAATCTAATCCACTTAAAACGCTTCTTTCTGCATTGATCTTGGGAAAAAAAAAGAAAACAGTATTGTTCTTTGGACCAGGTTCTGCCACCACTTTTCTTCCTGCTGTCCCTTCACAGTGTGGTCTCCTGAATTGATTTCTGCTTTTGGACTCTGCAGCTGTTTCTGATTCAAGCCAAAGCCTGCTGAATATTTGCCTTGGATTGATTAACAAATATTTTATCCCATAATCCTGTTATGGTTGTTCTGGGACACAGTGTCGAGTCTCTCAATTAACTTTAATGGACTTTGGACCAGTCCCGTAATTATTAGGAGGGTTTTTTCTGTCAAGATCCTGACATAAGGCACTGCCCATACATATCTTTTGAGCTGGGGACACTTACTGTATAGTCAGGGGAAAATACTCATTTTCAGAGATGTGTTTTGGATCCACAAACTCTGCCAGAGCGCTCTGTTTGCACTCATAGCACTTCCTTCAGATAGGCCAGCCCAACTCCAGAGAGACGGAGCAATTGTATTACCTCACCAAAAGGGTATTAAAAATTTTCTGAAATAAACCCAGTAGTCTAACAGTTCTGAAACCCAGTCACTGCTAGGAAGAAGTAAACCCTTTTTGGATGGACTTCCCATCTAAAGATTTACTTGATTATGTGAAAAATATAACTCTCCTTAAGACCAGACCCCAGGTCTTCAGCTTTTAGGCTTTCACAGTTGGGCAGTCTTGATCATCTAGTCCTAATGGTCGGGAAAGTTATTCAGGTTTCATACCAGGGCTACATTTCTCCAGTTTTGTGGGAGAAACCACCTATGTAATATATATACACACCTATTTCCTTAACGTCCCAGTGATATCCTGAATTTGTTGCAGCCAGGCAATACAAACCTTCATTGTTAGATAAATGATTGAAAACATAGTAACAAAAGCCATCTGACTTCTTCCTATATGTGATAATTGGATTTAATTTAAAAATCAGAGAAAGAAAAGGGATATGGCAGAAATTTTTAAACATTGAACTTAAAAGCTTTTTCTTAAAAGTCACATGCTCAAGACGAAGCTGTCCCTAGGCACCTTTAATGTACTCATGTGGCAGTTATGCAGCAAATAACTCAAGGTTATTTTCTTTGGCAGCAATTTCAGAGCAAATCTATGTGTAAAGAATGATTTCTTTTCCTCGAACAATGGGCTGGATTCATAAAAAATATAATGGGTACATTTGTTTGTTTTTCAATTTTAACGATTAGGAGGTATTCGTATGTGTGTAAAAATAGAAAGTAGGAAAATAATGAATAGTTGTACTTATAATTAGCATATTTTGATACTTAGGAAACCAGAAGTCATTTCTACGCTTATTAAATGTGCATTGTCAGCTTCAATTTTTTGAAAATTACTAACTAAAAAAATAATTTCAGATGAAGTGTTGCTTAAGGAATATATACTGAAATTAAAAGCAAACCCAGACTTTAAAATATATAGTACAATTCTTAGCTCTCTTGAGCTTGTTTGTGTAATAGTCTTATCAGCACTGAGATATGTGCTAGCCTTCCAGCTTTTAAGCAAAACTTGTGCAAAGATCTCCCCTCATGGGTCTGGGTAGTCCAACTGTAAACATGGCACTGATTCAAGAATATTATGGCTACACAGGACTGGATGCTTCAGCCTATCAGAGCCAAAACTAGCAGTAAAGTTAACGTAGTTGGGATCCGTGTGCTCTGAAAGGCTGTGTTGGCAAGAACAGGGCTTTAGAGAGGGTCTGATCCAGTGCCCCTTGAATGTAACGAACATATTTTCATTGTTTTCAACTGGTTTCAATCCCGTCCTTCCATCTTGGGGGTATAGAGGAGGCAGTGATCAAATTTAAGCAGGTATTGAACGTAAGCAGGTACTGGAATATTTTTTTCAGATGATAACCTATGAATTGGTTTAGGTTATATCAATAGGGAAGTCATAGAAAAAAACAGGGAAATCATTTAATGACAGGAAGGGCAAGGCAATCCAAAGGCTAACTTAAAATACCTGAGGCTTGTTGCCCTTTCTAGTAAGTGAAAAGATACTAGCATATCCAGAGAGCAAGCAGATGAGGACCATAATTTAGGATTCCTGAATCGCCCTGTGGTAGTGCTTGTTTTCCTCCTTCCCTCTATAGAGAAGGATGGAAGAGGTTGCTGTCAGTGTTTAGAGCTAGTCTTTGGGAATACGTTCCTTGGTCAATAAATTTATGAAAGCAAACTAATCATTGTGATGATTAGGACCAATAATTTGTTTTTTAAGGCATATGAACATAGATCAATCAAGAATGATGCTATGTAATTTGTGTTCTCTTCATATGCCCAGATGAGGGCAATAGCAAGTCTCCTATTGATTTTTATCATTTATCTGGCCCAATTTTGATGGCTGCTGCAAAGACCAACCCAATCTCCATTCTTTACCTGTCCAGATTGTATCCTGCCCCTTCTGTAAGGATGTGGTTAATGGTGTGCAAAGCACGATGGTGATCCTTGCCTATTCATGGGGATCCTGTATAAGAAGCTGGAGCATAAAGAGCAGTGGGCAAAAGTGCAATTTTGAACCAGTAATTAGTTCTGTATTTCTATTTGTTTATTAAATGGGATTGACTTTCCAGCCTTCATATATGCAGATCCATAATAAGCCATTTTGTTCAAAACAGCAGAAATTGCCTGAGAGTAACAGCAGAAAGTTCCTAGGGGAAGGAATGCAACTGTTTTCATGCAACAGAAAACAGAGTACCCCATGGGTTGCTGAAAAATGTCACTAATGTAGGATAATGACTGCAGAGTGTTCCTGTTCTGTAGTAAGGCCACGCTAATTTGTGTATGTATCTGTTTTTTTGTTGTAGGTTGGGGTTTTTTGGTAGATCAAAAACTGAGCTGTAAACAAGGGAGAATTTCAGACACTCCTAAAATATACCAAAGTATCATTCATGATGCTGAGATTTGCTATTAACCTGATCTTTCTCATGGCATTTTCGTAAAATAGAACTGTCAATCCCCAAATAATCCCATCACACAAATGTTTTTGAAGTATCCCTTTTATTCTGAATGTATGCATGAAAGGTTTGTTTAAAGTGGAACCGCATCTATCCATTTTATTATATATGTTTCTACCACACTTCACATATGTCAGAGTGCTGTCTGTATATTCATTCTGTATTTCCATATGTACAACTCACAGCTAACATGAACTTAATCCCTTTAAAATTTCCTTGGAAATAAATTCACAGATAATCCTCACCCTCTAGTAAGACACAAAGAGAAGGCTTGAGGGGAAATAGGATGTGGGGGAATTGCTGGGGAAAAGAAGTGAAGTCCTCCATGAATTATGCATATATCCATGGCTTACATGCATCAAAAACAGGTGTGCGGTTTATTGTGATAACCAGGATAGCCCCGTGGGTTGGGCAGGATTATAAGTCAGTTGTTACAAATGGGAAACTGGGGCAAGAGGCAAGTCAATGACTTCCCAAGTTTAGTAAGTAAATTTCATATTGTGATCGGGAATTCCTGTCTTTCAGTACCCCACAAAAGTGATGTAATTATGAGGATCTTAGCAGCTAATCATACCTTCACACTTTGCCATACGACCCAAAGAATAGAGAGGAAAACAGGGTATGTTACAGCGCAGCTCTCTTTTCTTGTCCGAAATGGAATTTGCCAAATGGCTAACCAGCTTCTCTTCTCTTTATCACCTAAGTGGTCCCAGAAATTGCAAGTGGAATTTTCCCCCCTTGCCCCCCATGTTGATGCAAGTAGTGGGTTATAAATGGGTGGTATTTGTCTTTTTTTCATGAGATCTTGGCTTCTACTATGAGGCTCTCCGAAAGGGTTAATGTCCCAAAGATGTCTGGAAAAAGGACTGAGCAGAAATAGGACTTTTATTTTCATATGTTGCCAAAGTCAAAACCAGAACACTGCTTCATATCAGATGCTCTCATTCTCAGGATGTTGGAAAATTGGGGGGGGGGGGGGGGGGAGTCGTGATTCAAGGGATGGTGTGGATGCTTTAGAGCTTAATGTTAGCAGACAATCTATTTAGCCTTTGAAAAAGGAGTTTAAGAGATGACTACATCATATGGTGTAGTATCTTCACTAGGTAGACAAATTCAAATGGAAAAATAAGGCTATCAATTCTTCAGTTATTAGTCCTTGGAAAAAATTCATCAGGACTAACTAGATGCATTTTTGTCAGGCATGCTTTAATCAAACACAAGTTTTATTGTATTTAGAGACTAATTATGGGGCTAAATGCAAAGGAAGTTGAGAGAAACTTAGTTGCCTGTGATACACAAGATGTTCTAATGGTACTGTTTTAGCTTTGGACTTTATGGATCTTCCTTATGCAACAGAATTTTAATTTTCATTTTAAAAATTACATCTTTCTAGGTTTCATGATTAGGAAGATAAAACATGAGCATGAGTCACAGCAGTGTTTTCTGAAGGGGATTGGAGATAAATCCCACAGTAACTTGTGATAAACTCGTCCTGGATTCTCTAACAAACTGTTGTTCTGAAAGGTGAAAACTGTTCATTTTTTCCAAGCATTTGGATACCATCTGAGGATGGCAAGTGTATACAGTACTAACAACTTCAGTGCTGATCAGGGGAAATATCTAGAAAATAAACACTTTCAATCAAAGATTAATTTCCAAGCTGTGGAAGTTAATACCATGTGGAAATGAGTTCTAATTGCAAAGTGAGGTTCCCATTTAATCCAGATGAAGCAAATTTTCCAGCCTGATATAAAATCCAGACAACTTGCTACAGAGTTTAGGTATGACTTATCATAAGTTACACTTCAATTTGTTTAAGAATAGCATATTATTCTTATATTATTAGAAAAGAAATGTCATTTTGCGGATATATTAAAATTCATGTTCATGCAGATGGCCAAGAAAATGGCACTGTATGTAGGATTTGAATCATATTATGCAGACAGCTTATATACTATAGACAATCTTGGGCAGAGGAAAGAGACCAGAGAAAAATGTAGTGGGAAGGTAGAAAAAAGTAATTCACTGCTTAATTGTTTTTCACGATCTTTTACATATTGTGTTTCTAAAGATTTCATAAATTTCCTATTTCTTCAATTCACTACAAGTATGATCTAGAATAGCTGTGATCTCTAAAAAAATGTCTCTTTTTCTCTAGGCTGTGGAACCATTACTGTGTTAGAGACTCTAGTGTCATGAATTATAAAGAATTTCTGAAGAATTTTGGCATAAGTACAAACACAGTTAAAGAAAAAAGCACAGAAAATGAAGTTCCAGGTATGTGCTCAGAAAAGGAGTGGAAACTTGGGTACTTTTCTTCTTTCCAGTTATATCAATAGAAGTATTTCTGTTGGCCTTCGTGGACCTGGTTTGCAATTTTGTAGGACATTGATAGCCTCTGATTCTCAGCAGATACAAGTAGGACAGGGAGGAAAAGAAAGCCAGTTTCCTTTGGCCTGGGAAATTCTGCTAACTATGTGTGAAAACTGCCTTTAAAATCAAAAGGTGACACGTTACATGAGCCAAAAAGTAAAATCACCATTACAAGCTCATAAACCCCAGATAAAGAACTTGTTACTGCAATTTGGAATCTTGTAGCACTTGGGAACCTCAGTTTTCACCCAGTATTCAGTCATACTGCACTTCACAGGTAATCTGTGTAACAAAGAACTTACACTCTAAGACAGTGACAAAATGGTGAACTTGGTCAGGTTGGGGAGGTCAAGGTGACAGTAAGACATTTTTTGTCAGCATGACAGTAGTTTTGAGCATAGCAGCAACCTAACTTATTGGAATGTCTTTGTAGGCATCAACTCAAAGAAGGATGTTTAAGAAGGATTGATGGTCAGTAATTAAGTCAGTTTGTGAATGTGTATGGGCAGGTCTTCTCAAATATAAGGATCAGCATAAAAGTAGATACAAAATGTATTGGTTTGAAATGGCAAGAACCAGACAGTCCAAGGTGGCATGAGGGGTTGTTCCTGAGTGAAAGGTGATTGGCATGGAGGACGTGGGCCGCAGAGAAACTTAAAATGAAGGCATTAGCTTATGTTTGTTGGCCAGGGAAGGAAGAGTCATTGATAAGAGCAGGATACGGTTGTCTTCCTCAAAGACAGAAAAAGTGTGTTTCAGTAATTCAGTTGTTGGATGAATGGAGGCAGTGAAGAGATTTAGCCCTCTGCGTGGATGAAAAAGGTTGTGTTTGAGAGGTTACACGGCAAAAATCTGACAGATTTACCTGCAATGTGAATGTGAGGATCTATGGAGATGTGAGTTTAAGAAGGTGCTCAAGATAAGATAGTGAGAAGGGCCCTTCCAGTACATTTAAAAATAATGTAGATCTGTTTGCATATCTTGAAATTTAGTGTATTTAACAAGGTATTTTCTCCATCACACAGGTACACATATGATATTTTGGCAGTAGGATATGTGAGGCTAACTGCTAATTATTTTTTCATTTATTTTTGATTAAAAAGAAGCATTTAAACTTACTTTGCTGAAGAAAGCCAGTAAAGACTTACCTGTACTTTGCAGGCTAAAGAGCATTAGCTTCAAACATTGTCCCTTTCATTTCTACTACTCAAAATTTAGCACTTCATGAAAAGAATTATAGAAAAATTAAAAAATCTATCCTGGTCTAGAAAGAGAAGCCAGCAGTCCAGAAGTCTGAATTATGATTATCCTCTTCCTGACAAAAAGTCTTCCCTTGGGTGGTAGGAATTATTTTTGAACCAATTTTGAATACATGGCCTGATGTTCGAAGGCCCTGAATACCAACAGTTCACATTGGCTTCAGTAGGATCAGAAGAAGCCGAACTCTTTTGAAATCATGAAGTCAGAATATCAAGTATTTTAATAATACTTTTTCTTCTCACCATTTTACATGACTATGGTGTGACTATATAGAGGTTTGTAAGTTTGTGCAGTACTATCGAAGATTGTTTTGAAACCATTACTAGAAGTAAATATAACTACCAAAAATAAAGTTTTTTTTTTCCTGTGTGGGGTACTGAAATTGTGGAGAAATAATCATATGAATTAAGGCTCCTCCTCCTTCCTAGTACATGCTGTACCTAGCATTGTGCGTGATTAACCCTCTTAATTAGCCCCTCTGGTTAGTGGGGCCTGGGACAGAACCTCCCCACTCATTCCACCATAGGATGCCTCAGACATTCAGAAACCTTGCTTGTGGGGTGTTCCTGCAGCCCTACCATACTCACAGTGTCTTGAATTCACTTCTTGCCCTCTGATTCCCAGTTTCATCCTTTTCACCCACCCACTTTGAAAAGTGGAGCCTTGTCCATGTAAAGTAGTTATAAAAAAATTACCCATCAACATTGGTCTAAAAATAGATTTTAAAATCATCCAGATAAATTAGTGGTAACCTCTCTGGTTCATTTCTGAGGTACAAAACAGAGTGATATTTCTTTAATAAATATTAGTACCCCAACCAAAACTAAATTGAAATAGAGCAGTTCTAAATGGAATTGAGCATTCACACAAAAAAATTTCAAAAGTTTAAGTAATAAAAAAAATAGCTTTATTTAAACAGGCAGGAAAAT
>NW_008825614.1:1071938-1115097 GCF_000699105.1 Pygoscelis adeliae
GTGCGGGCAGAGGGAACAGTGGAGAGCATGTCCTAAGCACAGAGTAGTCACACTTTGGTATCCTTTTCCATACAGAATATAGCATTTTGTTTCCTATGTAGCCGCTCTGGAATAACCTTTGAAAGAGTTTGGTGCACATACTGTTTCTGCTTAAGGTTCTCAAAATGCCCGTGTCTTGTCCGTCACAAGGTCACACGGTTGCTGCTATGCTCTGAATCAAACCTAACACATCCATAGCAGAATCGTTATCCCAAAGAGTGCACATGCCAACAGCACGTTAAGTAGAGCAGTATACAACAGACGACCATCACAAAATGAGCTGCTCAGCCCAGATGAAATAAATATTCCACAGAATTGGTTTGGGTTTTGTGTTGGTTTTTTTTGATGGGGAATCATTGAGGAGGGCTGTTTGACTTACAGTAACTGGAAGTTCTTCCAAGGACTGTTGGAGCTAAGATGGGACAGTGAAACGGGAGTATGTGAAGGAAATGGAAAAAGAAAAGAGCCTTTTCAAGGTCAATAGGCATGTTTATTTTCAAAGGCCTATAAGAAGACTGTCTTCCATTTCCTGAAAATATGTTTTTGGTAGCAGATCATTCTGGAAACATACTGACAAAGAGAGGGAGTCAGTTTCTCGTAGTACCTTCTGATATTAAATGTAATAAAGTTACCTGTTAAGACTGTAAGTTAGGTGTATTATGTTTTAAAAGAAATATGAAATGAAAAACTACTACAACAAATGCACAGATTAGTTAGCATAACTTTGAACCACTGATCAAGTTTGAAATACAAGAAAATACAAGAAAGTTGTATTTCAGGTTTGGTTTAGTCTGTCTGTACATAAAGATTTATCCAGTTAAAAAAACAGTCTTTAAGAGTTTTAGATGGCTTTATTTCTTTGAAGCTGACAAAGTTGCGGCCTTTGCTAAATCAGTTTTCTTAACTGCACTAATCTGCCGCAAAATAAAAGAGAAGGAACAGAAGCAGAAAAAACTTTTTCTATAGTCTTCACCAGCTGAGCATGCTGTGGCAGAGTGCAGTCTGGATAGCACTAAGAGGGCATTTAGAGAAAAGGTGAGAGAGTGCCATTAATAATTCAGAATACTTTGTCAGGTGGAGGTGAGCCAGGCATCACAAGCAAAGAAAATTGCCAAGCTTTGAGGCCAGTTAATTATACCAACTCCTTTTATAAACAAATTCCATGCACAGGGTTTCTTGTTTGCTTTTAAAGCTGGTTAGCAGAAGCAGCAGTTCTGTTTTATTTTGTGTGTTCCAGTCTTGCTTATTAGATTCACAGCATTAAAAACAGATTTTTTAGAACTCCAGATTCCTTAGGCTAAAACAAAATGAGACTGCATCGAAGCTTGATGGCTAAGGTGTTTCATAATGTGAATTGCTAGATCACTCTGTCAGATCAAAGTAAGTAATGACTTACATTGAGTAATGACTAGTTCGCATTGTCTGACAATTATTTTCTGACCTGCATGAAATAAATTATTAGTGGATAGGTGCTACTGCAAAAATGCATTTTTTTTACATGTGGTGGCAAGCTTAGAATAGAGAGTGGACCTGGGATAGGCATGGCAAATTACCTCTCCACATGCCCTTAGATGTGATCTTATCTGAAGAGGGTTGGGGATTGTGATGGTGGAACTTAACTGTGTTCCACCTGCTTTATGGGAAAGTGAAAAGAAACACAATTTTCCAACACACAGTCTTGTGCCTTCATGTCATGAAAATCCTGACTCTCTAAGAAAAGAGAAGCTGATATGTGCATCAAGACTGCATATTCCACTACAGACTCAATTACACTGGCCTGTAACTATGCTTTCTCAGCCTTGAGAAGACAGGAGAGGAGGGACAAACAAGGCTACAGGGACATTCAACATCTTGACCCTTTTTCATTCTGTATATCTTTGATATGGAGGTCAAGGCCTGGATTGGAAGCACAGTACATCTCACCTTACAAGCCCTCCCAGTCCTTGATGTTTATTTTGGGCTTTCTAAAGTCTCTCTATATGTTATCTTTACACTGTGATTTCGGCAGTTTTGAATGAACAATAATCAGCTTAGAAGCGGATGGGGTACTTGTCAAAAAATGGCGGGGGGAGAAAAGCCTCAGGGCTGCTTGCAGTATTCAACAACCCAGTGTCAGCTAACATTTCAGAAAAACAAACCAGTCTTCCTATTGTTTCATGAGCCTTATCAAAATCTGCAGTAAGTCAACTTTCAGGCATTTTACAAGACCCATAAGCAAAAACTCATCCACATAGCTCCTTTGCAACAGCCCATGAATTAAAAAAATAACCAAAGAAATGTGCGATATGTTTATACAACAGCTATGTTAACTATTCCATGTCTTCTAACATTTTCCAGTATTCATTGTGCTAACGACCCATTTTAATTAAGGGAACGTTGATACTAGGTTATGCCATGGATGGTTTTAAAGTTACATTAAGACAGGTGTTATCAAGCAGGCTGATCCACCAACTATTTTTAGCTCTGAATTTTGAGGCAGAGTTATTATTTGAGCAACTTGTCTGACTTGTCATTTGAGAGTGTGTGATTGGGAATACTGTTTTGTAGTGAGCTTATTAATTAAACATCTGATGGTCAGAACATGCCAGGGTAACCTATTTGATCAGTTCACAGAGAAGAATATTCGAAAAGGTCTTGTAAAAAATGCATTATTGTTTTAAAAGCTTCATAAACTTGCTTTTTCTGAACAAAACACTATAAATTGTATTCATTACAGCTGTGTTCAGCCTATCAGGACATTGAAAAAGCCTTCAGAGCAATTGATGTCAGTCAGAGTGGATTTGTGTCTTTGGATTACTTGAAGTCAGTCATAAATGGCTTTATATTTCCTTTGCCAAATGAAACTTTTCAAGAACTAATGAATAGGTAAGAATCATACTATTTTCTTAGGGGACATTTTTTAGCGCTGCTGTGTTATACCTTTATTATTGCTTTTTGTGACTACCATCATTAATTCATCTTACTTGTGCCTGTGTTGCAGTATGTATGGCACAGTATGTAAAAGCTGATATAGCTGGGTATAAACCCAAGTTTTTTGCAGTAAGGTATATAGGTTTAATGGAGTAGAAGTTTTAAGTTACTGCTTTCTTGCTTCTATTTTCTCACAAATTTATATTTAATTTCCTAAAGGGAGCATTACTCTCTTGCATTCAAATGACTAGTGATGTGGGATGGTGTGAATTTGCTGGAAGAGCAGCTTCACGACTGTTAGCACCATATTCGCATGGTGAGAGTGTGACTCTGCAAGCCTCTCCTTTTTAAATATGCTGGTGTGGCAAGGAAAAGAAAGGAAGAAGTGAAACTAAAGTGAATGAACAAACTAACGCTGAAAGCTTTCACTCTGCACTGCTCATTGTCAGTCACTGAAAAAGATAACTGAAGGGACACTTCTGTGCTGCATAATAAAGCAATTTCAGACCTGAAAATTTGAATTTAAACTAAAATGAGGAAAAAATATTTTGAACTTAGGTTTTGACATTGTAAATATTTTTATTAAAACTGCTGTGAAGGTTGAGAAATCATGCCAACTACTGGATTCAAATCAATGTACTGTTTTACTTTAACCAGGCATCTTTGTTGTATTATGACCAAAACTCCCATCATCTTGTGGGCAGTATAGTGTACAGAAGATAAATGGATAGAAAACATTTTCCAGCCCAGCCTCAAGGATCTCAGCAGACAGAGTTTAGGCCACAGGACATTTTCCAAAATATGATTTCCTGGACGTGATCACTTCAGCATATGCTGACTAGCTTCCTAAACTCATATTTCCTTTTTAAAGCCAGAATATCATAGGAATGGATGGTTTTGTGGCTTTTGGTTAAATCTAGACCAGGATCTCTCATGATTAATCTTTTGTACTCAGAAACCAAAAACTGCGAGAAGAAAACTGCCAGAATATACTTTATACTTGTTGGCAACAGTGCCAAGGGCATACGGCCAGTGAAAGAGAAAGGAAGAACAACTTAAGTCTTACACAGCATTTTTATTCCAAAATATTGCTTAAGCTTACAACAGGACAAGGCACCCAAATCATGCAGTGTGAGGAGGTCAGTAACCAGATCATGCATTACTGCTTAATGATTCCACAATTTATAGTTTATCTATTTAAATTGTTGGCAGAATAGACTAATCCATGTAAATAATCAGTTGAGTTATTTTTTTCTTTATATGCGCTAGTTAGCTGTAAAGAGCTCAGTGCAGATATACGTTTTACAGCAGCAGGTGTTGTACGAGAGTGTCATCTGCAGTAACCATATTGCTTTGTGCATTCAGCAGATGAATCTGATTTCCTTCTAGTCGTTCACAGTGTGATATAACAATGATCAACTATTACTTTGTCAAAAAATTGCTATTATATTTTTTTTCAAGTCATGTCACTTGCTAGTTTAAATCTTAGAGTAAATCTTGCTCTTAAGGGCAGTTGCCTATGTAAAGATTTCTGCATGTATTCTTCCACTGGAGCTTTCTCTAGCATTTGAAAAATATAGTGACATTTTAATGATGCTGTAAACAGAAATGTTCAAGCCTATGTATGCCATATCTCTTAGGTGATATTTCTCAGATAATGTAATTCAAAGCTCCACCAGGTAAATGGAACAGCAAAAGTTCCTCATAGTCATCTAATTCTAATAATGAAGTAACTTCATTGTAGCTGATAATAAATGTAATAGTAATTGATGGGCAAGGGACATGATTTTAAGGTTTTTAAGATTCTATTTGAATAATATGACATGAGATGTGCCAGGAAGCTGTTTATAAGAAATAATATACGACAGCATTTTATGGTTGTTTGAGGTATTTACATCGCATGGGCTCCTGATATAAAATTCAGGGCCCATTGAAGTTGATGCAGTTTTGCCTTAGACTTCAGCCAGGATTTCATCCTTGACTGGTTTAGGACCAGATTACCCACACACTTATCTCTCAGTATACGTCCCCACTGCAGCAAGATCAAATACATCAGAGGCAGACCATTGAGGTGTGCTTCATTCAAAGGACATCACTTTTCCGAGTCCTGAATTCCCTGAATTCCATCACTTCTATCTTGAAAATTCTTTCACTTAGAAGTAAAACGTCGTGAACTTGAGGTTATATAGAGAGTTGCATAAACTGAAGGAATTAATTTCACAGGATTTCAGCATTCCCATGTGAGAAATACTTTGGTTATGTTTTGGAGCTTTGCTGTGGATTGTGTCCCTCACAGGTTGAGGGGTGTGAGTGAAGGGTATTCTTGTTGACTGGTTGGGAGCAAATCATACATGAGCAGTATGAAGGCTTTGCCAATGTAGGGCCTAACTTCTAAGACTTTTCTGGTGGCTGCGGGGATTTCTAATTGGTGACTTTTATTTGTGATATGAGGTAAATCATTGTGCTCAGTTGATTAGGACTTTGGTGAACATAACATCAGTTAAAAACACAAGGACAGTTTTCAGCAGCAGAGGTAGTTTTAAACTGTTTGTGTTATCCTCATGCTTCATTTCTTTAATTTATGATTTATATAAAAGTATCAGATGCTAAAGCACTGATGGTTAAAAATTTCTCAGTGGGTAGTATTTTGTAAAGGATCACCACAAGATGATATATTGCATGGTTTTACCAGGTATCTGTGTTGTTACAGCTCTAATCAGTCAATTCTTTTGGAAGAATACTCTTTTCTACTTGGACATAACCATAAGCATACTTCAAAAAAGCCATGCAGAATTTATTTTTATTACTTTAATAAGTTATCTGGACTACTATAGTAGATAAAATACTGGATTACTACTTACAAAAGATGCGCATTTTTTCTGGCCCTACAATGGAACGATCTTTCTACGCCTCAGTTATTCTACCTATGGCATTTAAATATTGTACTTACTGCCCTTCTAGCATAGCTTGAAATCTGAGGGCCAGTATTATAACTATAAAGAGGGATTGTTTTGAAATTAAAAAAAATACTCCGAAGTCCTTCCTCGGTTTTTATTCCCACTGACTTAGCTTTGTCTAAATAGGGCTTTCTTCAATTTGATCCATGAAACTTAATGCTGGGGAGTTCCTTTCCCCCGCCCCAGCCCCCATGAGGGCCTGATTCATCCCTTTCCGTGATAAAACCTGCAAGAGAAAAGTGCTGTGTTGGCCAGCCACAGGCAGAACTGGAAGAGCTCCACAATCCATTACGCATCTGCAGAACGGGGGAAAACCACTGCACCTTGTGGACTGATCAATAGCAGCACAAATCATAGCTAGTAATGCCAGAACTTCACACATCCGCATTAGTATTTCTTTCTAAGATCCCTTCAGCTCCCAGGATTTTGGCAGTTGTCACTGCCGAAGTCTGAGAGGCGATTGTAGGGCTTCTGAGCAAGGAGGTGGAAGTGGAGAGGTCTGTTTCTCTGATTGACGCAGCTTTGGCTGGTTGCTCATTTTCAGCGCAGAATTGCTCTCCACAGTGTGATTTGAGTGATTTAGTAGACCATAGACATTTGAGTGTGAAGGGATCTCAGTTGGGGGCTCAAAATAACAGTTGTTATCTTGGCCTTAATTTTAAAGATCATCTGTTATTTCATACTGTTTGTTTCATATTCATTTATCCAAGACAATAATCAGATATGAAATATCTATCCTTCCCACAGCTTTTTTTAATAACCCATCCCTCAATAGGATTGTTGGCAAAGCCCTTCCCTGCAGGGAATGAAATGGCTCCCCTGGTGAAATTTGAGTGCCAGCACTGCCTCTGTCTTCATTTACCTTGCGGCTTTGGTGCTTGGCCCTTCCCAGCCCCTCTTCTAGGCTCCGGTGCAATTGTGCTGCTTGTGCGGTGGGAGATGCTGAGCCCTTGAGCCACTGAGCCATGGTGCGTGCGCGCTACTCACAGGCAGGACCACTGTAAAAAGTCGGGTTCCCTCCCCACCCATTAAATACCCCGTGCTGTCAGGTTGCAGTTGACCAAAGCCTGAATGCTGTGATTCTTATAACTTTTGGTTTTTAGCCTTGTTGGCTGAGCTTGAGAAACTGCTGGGTAGTCCAAAACCAGGAGGTTTTTTTGTAAAAGATCCAGGAAATCTTGCATACCTCTGACTGCATTTGGTAATTTTTTAGCTTTGCCCTATGCATCCTGGATTAGCAAATGCTCTAAACACCATCTGCCACCATTTTAAGGAGCATTAGGAGTTCTAAAAGCTTTTTTGAGATGACTAGACTAGCGAGTCAGCACGTTTCCGATGATATGTGAGGGATGTAATTGCCTACAAAGCACCATCTGAAGTAGGAGTGCATTTAGCCATGCTCATTGGAGCTTTCTGCAGTACCATTGAAACTGAATAGGAGGTATGCCAATGGTTTGGGGGGTCATGGGATCAGATCCTTATTGATTTTAAAGTAATTATTCATGGAATATGATACTAGTTAACTTCCCAGGATTTTTAACATAGTTTAACACTTCCATTACTTTTGAAGTTTTCAAATTGGGATGCAGTGAACATCATAACATTTAAAAAAAACCAACATACTATTCCCCTTAGTTAGTTTCTCTACTGTTATGTGTAAATAATGAGAAGGGATGCATTAAATACTGTCTCATTCTAGACATCTGTAATGTGAATGTCTATGCCTGAACTGCTCCTCGTAGACTCCATTTTACAGCCACTGGAGAAAAACAACGGGCAGGATTCATCTAACCAGTTTTACATGTCTACTTTAGGATGAGATGAATCCTGTCCTGAAAGTGCCTGTTTCTCCCCAATGACTATAAAGGGAACTTGGAGTGACTCGCTCAGGTGCAGGCATGTACATTTGGTTAGATGAATTCTCGCTTGGAGTCTAGTTCTTCCACAGCTAGACATTTGGAATTGAGAAAACAAGTTGGCTCAGATTACGTATTTAGTAACAAAGAAAAGCTATGCAATCTTACTCTAATTATGAATGTTGCACACATTGATATTATAATGATGATGTGATGTTCTAATTCAAAATTCTTCTTGGAACGTAGAGTGTTTTTATAAGAAAATCTTTTGAAACTGTTTTCTTTTTAAAAAATCAGATTTGGACTGAAAGCCACAGGTATAATTGCTTGGCACGAAGTTTTAGAAAAATTCCAGGATCCTGGGAACACCTTTGAAAACAGGCAGACAATTCCTATAAGAAAAAAACATAACTAAGTAGGAAGCTCCTTTTTTATGTAGGTAACCTGTGGTATACACATTTATTGAAAATACAAAGCGTATTCACTCGATGGTCACCCTTGATTAAATTCAGTTAAAAAATCTTTTGGCAATGCTTTCTCTAAATGCACTCTTATTTTGAATCCTATCAAACCCTGAGTCTTAATGAGGTGATTTATGCTTCCTATTCTGAGAAGAACATAGGGAGCAAAAGAGGGTGAGACATGAAAGCATTGCAAATACTGTCTTTTTTCCTCTTGCAGAGTAAATCCAGCTAGAGGAGATGAAGCTTTCTCCAGTGACACTGTTCTTCAGAAGCTGTGCAGATACATCCAAGATGCTTATCCCACTTTAAAGCAGGCATTCCTTATACTTGATGAAGTAAGAGCAATTATTTTTAGGTGTCGCCTCGGTTAATTACTCTTACAGCTAAACATTTGTGTCTCCTATCTGCTTCAAAGTAATCTGGTGGTTGCCAGTCTTTGTTTTCTGTTACAGCAGCACGCAGAATCTGTTTTTCAAGTTTCTTTAACATAGATATGTGCAACCAGGGACTAAATAATCTGTAACAACATCTCTGATAAACAAAAATTATTGACCTCCTACAATTTCACTGGAAGTCATTTTGGTCAGTTCTTTAATCATCCCTGTGGCTGCCTTTGAACCCCTGCTAGTTTTTCTGTATATTTCATGAAATGTTATGACAGAAATGAGAATTGGTGCTTTCATAGAAGTTGCACTGGTACCAGAAAAATAAATAATATAACTTTCCAGATACTGCTAAGTGTTCCCCTGTTTCTATATCCAAGGATTGCCTATGTCCCCTATGCCTAACATCATACTGACAATTTATTTATGCTTTGATTATATATTATGACCTACAAATCTTTAAGAGTAACTGCTTCTTATAATTACAATTCCAATTCTATTCTGGCATATTTTCTCCATTTCTTAATGTAGGACTTTATTAGAAAGCTTATTCTTTGCTTGTGCTTATTCTTCTCAGTCATGCTGTGTCAGTGGTTTGTTCTCTTTGTCATTTTACCATTCCATTTGTCTTTCAGTTATCTATGGTCATCTGATGTTTTAAAGGTTTTGGGTTTTTTTTCAGGTTATTTGTATGCATGTGTATGTATATATGTATATAAATATATATGCAGACAGATGTGTTTACTCTGTTTATACACACACAGACACATGTATATGTACGTGTGTGTATAAAAAGGATGTAGCACAGGGCTAAAAATCAGCCCCTGCAAGACCTCATTAGAAACAGACCTACCTGAGAATAGCTTATATCTACAGTTCCACTTGAAGGTTTCTGTTATCTGGTTCTGTTATCTCTCACGCTTGTTTGATATCTGCCATTCGCATCTGTAGTGTTCTCATTTCTTAGTCAAAATGGCATGCCACTGGGCATAGGTAAGGTATACCGTTGCCTCGGGCAGCACACTGCCCCAGGACAGCAGGCAGGGCCCCAGTGCCCATTTTGCCTCTGCCAGAGTCCTGGACAGACCTGTTAGCTGCTAATTCCAAGAGAGGGATCCAGATGTGTTAATTTGCAGCTGTTCACTGGTACCATTGGTTAGCTCAGTGTTGGGCATTATAAATTCCAACCCAAAGTAGTCTATGATTCTATATCCTGATTATGCAGGGTTCATCTCCAAACCTGGCTTTGCATTCCCTCTCCCCACTCTTCCTCCTGCTCTGGGCTGTCTCTGGGCCCAAGTGGGTCACCTCCTCTTGTTGCCTACCACAGTCTATCGTCAAGTGTGGTAGCTCCCAGAAAAGCTGATTTCCTTATTGGTAAAATGAAATGCAATATCTACTGGCTTTGACACTTAATGCAGAAGAAATGCTATGAAAAATGTTCAGTCTCATGTGATCAACACAAGAAAAGTCTTCTTGGATGTCTTAATTTATTTTCGCGCTAGGGTCTGCATAGTGACATTTAGCAAATACTATTCTCCTGCTCAGCTGCTGTATGCGATAGTTCAACAGAGCAGTGATCTCACCAGTGAGCTCATTATTAATGTCTAAACATGCATGAATTTGTAACATTCCTAAATATTTATGTAACCGTGTGAGCAGGTTTTCTGCTATTATGAAAAAGCCATGTAAACCAAGTAAAGACATTTCCTCATGTCTTAGAGTTAACAAAAGTAAGTTTCTTGCTCTTTTGTTTCGGGAGATAGAAATAGATTTGAACTTGAATGTCTTCCGTTCCAGGATTTAAATACATTCATGTTCTTATCTAAAAGTTTTTAATAGGTTCATACAGCATGCTTCTGATTCTTCATCACATCACTGCCCAGCCCAGCACACAAGCCAACTGCCTGCCTCCTTTTTCTTCCAACTGATTTTTTTCTGAATTGTTCTTGATGTGTCGGAGTCTAAAATGCTACTGGTCCCTACCCGTTAATCCATATTCTGAAAGCAAAATCCCAACCTAGTAGCAGTACTTTCTAATGTGCAAGCTAGAAATATAATGTTCCCTGTAACTATTTGACTATATATACTATATATATACTATATAACTATTATACTACAAATTTGACTTTAAAATGTTGAATCAGATCAATGTTTTATAAAAGGATGAGTGAAGCACGCTTTGATGTTCTTTTGTGAGTCTTGCAATATTTTGTGATTTACTTTAAAACTCAGATCCTAGAAAAAGATAGTTATACAAGTGTTCCAACACCCAGGAATTAATAATAAACCAACTTCTCTAGCCTCCTAGAATGTTTTCAGAAAAGTTTCTCCATATATTCTGAAACACAGAAACAAAAAGGCATTAAAAATAATTTGAGTGGGCAATATTCAGTATAAATTAGTTGAGCTCTTTTTTTATTAAAATTTATTACTATATATCCTTATTTTTATACATTCCATTATGTGGAGTGCATTGTTTGATAGCTCTTATTCTTGATCATGTGTGGTGTCCCAGCCACCTAAAGCATTGGCATTTGTGTCATTTGAAGATGTGACATCACAGTTCTTTCAGAGTTGCACCTCCTGCAAATTTAGAAATTTAAAATTGCAGTATCGAGTTGTAATTTTTATCACCTGCGTTATTTCATTGTTTTTATTTTAGTCTTTTTTAAAAAAAGATTGTTCATCTCAGGGCAAGGAACTCAAGTTGTATTGGAAAGTCTCCTAACTCAAGTTCTTACTTAAATGCATCAGATTCGTAAGAGAAACTAAAATGTTTCCTGTCCTGTGCTGAAACCTGGCATCAGGTAAAATTCAGAGTGTTCCCAGCGTCGTAAAAGGTTTAAAGGAACATGGTTAACGGTTTTAACATTATACAGATGATGTAAAATACTATAAAAATACTGCAGAACATGAATACCTCTTTTACATTACATGCTAAAGGAAACCAATTGGTTGTGATTGACTTTTAAATTAAAGATAAGCATTAACATGTGCAGGATAAGGCTACACCTTAATCTGAGATACAGCATTTTGGAAAAGAAGAGAGATGTCATAAGTGTGTACGTCCAAATACACCGCCTAGTGACGAATATACATCCCCGTGGTCCCTGTGCGCACAGGAGAAATTACAGACAAGGCAAATCTCTTTCAATGAAGGGGTAAAATCAGTATGATAGGTAAAGTTAATGAGAATCAGAACTGTGCAGTAATTATTACAAGCTCATATTATATGATCTAAGCAGAGAGTGCTATCATGTATATGTAAAAGGTTTATGTTTGCAGTTTGTCATCTGACAGGTAGACTGTCACAATGTTGAGCCTATTGTTGCATAGTTCACTCCAGTTTCAAAAGTAACTTCATCCGGCTTTTTCTAGACTTTGGATTACCTTTTCGTGTTTAGTGCTGGAATATGAGCTTTTGATAAAGAACTGTCTATCCTTACCAGCTCTGTGGCCCTCACGATGTACAGAGCTATGCTAAAATGCCTTTCTGTCAGTTTTGATGGAATGTCATGATATGTGTGTCCCATGCACCGGATTGTGTGATCAACCCTTTAGCGGGCAAGCTGGATTTTTTTATTACTTTGATTTGCTACCTATTGCACTTCTTAAATTGTAGACTCTGTATTTCTGAATTGAATGAGCAAATAATAGACTGAAAAAATTAAAGCTCTCAGTCTGGTTGACACAAGCAAAAGGAGCACTGGGCATATCTTTAGAAGTAGTATTGGCATTTTTTTATTAGATGTTTTTATATAGATGATGTATCACAATTCCTTTCTAATATAATTACATAAAACCTGTTCTTTTTAGCTCTGTACTATTTCATCTATATACATATACATATATATGACCACAAAAAGAAAGAATTCACCTAGCAATTTATAGGAAAAGAAATCAGTGTCATACATTGCAGTAGATAATAGTAACGCCTACAGCATTCAGGCCATGATTCAGTAAGGCACTTTACTACATGATTTTAATTCATTTACTGAACTGGAGCATTACTGAATGAAATTGTTAACAAAGGCAGAGGTATTCGAGATGGTGGAAAGACAGGCTGAAGAAAGAACTATTTAATCCCCAGCATCTAGAGGCTCCCAGTGAAAGAAATGCTTGTAAGAATGGTTTATATTTATACATAACATCATGATTTTTTTGTTGGAATAGACCAGTACATCCCCAGTCACATCACTGATGCTGGACTGACTTAGATAATGATCTGGGCAATAAAATTAAATCCTTTTGCATAAATAAAATTACACTTGTGAGGTGGCCACATAAGCAAATGCAATCTGCTTAATAAATCCTGATGTAGTGTATCTTAACTTTCCCATATTATCTAAGGTTTGAACAAAATGTAATTTATTTTTATCGTAACAGATATTTCATCTTCATGGGTAAGACTTAGTCATTCTACACAATTGTTTCTTGTGAAGTACAAGCTATTTTTATAGCTTCAGTACCAGATTCCCTAACTTATTTACTGGGGGAGGTAGGTATATTATCAGGTTTTGCTTCCATATGATTTAATGCAGTGACAACAGTCTCTAAAGAAAATTCAAATACCAGATAGTAGTTTCACAAGACCATTATCTTTTGATTGCAAAACTTTAAAGTATTTCCCAGACCAACTGATGAAGTGAATAATTGCTCATCCTCTATATTATTACTGCCACCCTGGATCTCTGTGGGGGACTAAAGGGAAACAGAATTTTCTTAGGGTGAATTTTATGAACAGAAAGATGTTTGTTTAGTGCTTAGCCAGGAGAACTGAATCACTGAAGGAACTATTTACTCCTAATTTTTCTGTTATTGTTCCAAAGCCTTTATGCCACTCTTTCTTCTTCTTTCCCCCCATTATCTTTCCTCAGGTTTCTTTAGAGAAAATAAAGAAACAATTAAACAAAAAAAAGTAAAAGTTCAGGAACAAATTTAAAATTATAAAATGCAATAGACAGTCATAGAAAAGAGTTGGTATAAACCCATATTTAAAATTCTCCTACATAAATTATGGATATTATTTGCCATGGGAACTGAGAGAAAAACTATGCCTTAAGTGTAGCAAAATAAAAATATCCTGATTCTGTTGCATGAACACATCCACTGCCTATTACCTTACAGTCCAAATGAGTATCCTTTGGCATGACAATGTGACAGGACATCAGGCCTCAGATAGAGATTCTCCCTGAGAGCTGATTCACCCTCATTAACCAGGTCAAGAATGCCAGTAGACCCAGACTAGCAGTATAGCAGCTGATTTAAAGGATGCATATTAAGATGCAAAGGAAGCATGAGAAAAGAAAGAGGAAGTCCAAGGACAGTAGGGTCTCAAATGTTTTGGATTAACACACCATTCTGAACAGTCAGAATTTCTCAAGGCTCACCATGTACTTATAATTGCATCTTTAACTGAAATCTCTGTAATGACCCAAGTGTTTGCACAGCATTTACTCTGGCCTTATGGACTGCCATGGCCATGGATCACATCTGAAAACTGCAGCCCTAGAAAAAGCTGTGCTCAAACATAAAATGTTTAGTTGAGTTTTTGCGTGTTGTTCTGAAGCTAATAATGAAGAAAATCCTGCCACAGATCAGTGGGCACTGATAAATGTAGGCTCATGTGCTGTCTATGAATATGCTGAGAGCTATATTAGGATCTAATAGCAGACATCACTTGATGGACTTCTGCATGGACTTAGGCAGTGGTTGGGGTACATGATAACAGCAACTTAGACTCAACTTGACTTAACTGAGTTAAGTTCACTCAGATCCAGCAACTATTCAGTCAGACACAACTTTGTGTGAACATTGATTCCAGACCAGGTAAGGAATGAAATGCAGCTGATAAACTGACCTGAATGTGAGCTGGCCTGTGCGAAGCAAGTTTACATATCCATTTACTTGTGGCACGGTTTACCAGCAAACTAAATAATCTATCCCGAGGTAATGGAAAGGTCATTGTAGTTTCATTCCCATAGTTCTAGTCTTCCATCCAGTAAATATTGCAGTTGTATGCTCACTGGGAACCATAGTAAAAGTGCTAGATTCAGTATACACAGACTATTGAAACAGCCACAGAGGTCTCAGTTATTGTAGTCAGGATGATCTAGCAGTGTAGAATGGCATGTTGGAATCAGCATTGCTTTACTAAATGTTCGCTCTTTTTATGCGTGCTTTCTTTTTTTGTCTTAGAAACAAGATGGAAAGATCACAAGAAATGACCTTCGTCATGTTTTACGTAACTTGACATTTCAAATGAAAGATAAAGACTTCCAGGAGTTAATTGAGATAATTGATCCAGAACAGACTGGATACCTTGACTTCCATGAATTTTTAGACTTGTTTGAAGGAAAAGAATCAGTAGTAAGTGTTTACTTTTAATTCTCTAATCATAACCTCTTTTATAATGGCTGTGGCAAAATGCTGGATTGTGTTTTGGTAAAATGTTATGCTCTGCACACAGTTTTTATCTAGGTTAGTATGTTCACATTCTTTCCAGCAATGCAATAATCATAATCAGCACTTCTAGACTCTTCTTTCTGAAGCATCAAGTGGAAAGCAATCTCATGGTTAAGGGAGGTTTTTGAAAACTCCAGCAGAATCACTAGCTCACGCATGTGTGTACAGCAGAGGAGGAACAGCAGTAGTATTTCTTAGCTTTCAGTTGTCAGATCTGTTTTGCTGATATTTTGTTGTTTCTTTTTTTATCTATTATTCTTTATAATATACAGTGTTTCAAAATATATGCTATATTCTACACAGAAGTTGCATATTTTCCTGGGTACAGCTTTGACACCTTCTGAATTTGCAGTCGTCTTACAACGTTTTCCTTTAGAACCATTCACCGAGGGTACAGAGAGGTTATATCCTGAAACCCACAGTCAATATTTCTGTGCAGTATGTCTGTTTCCTTTGACAGAAATAAGTCAATACTTTTTTGCTTACTGAATTATTGTAAGAAATAACCTAAGCCGCAGTTTGCAAATCTACTTCCTAATATTAAGAAGCTGTTCATAATTTTTCATAATTTTCAATATCAAATCTCTTTTAGGTTTGCATTAGTATGTCAACTGACTAACTCCATATTTAGATTTGTCTTAGGTAGTCTGGGTAGTGTTTTTGAGAGATATCAAAGGAGAGCAGTAGTGTCAAGAGAGATACTAGACGCACAAAAAGAAGGTCCCATTGACCAGCCCTGAATGGTGTGCATTGCTTTGAAACGCTTTGATGTTAGGAGCTGAAACAGGCTGCTTTCCACTCTGATGGCTCCAACAATAGCAACATTTGATGCAGCAGCTCAAGTCCCTTCCAGCTCGTTTTGAGTAGAATAATGGTCTGGCTGAAATTCTGGGGCAAACTTTAATAGTTGTAAAATTAGCATGCTGGGGAAAAAGCGAATGTTGACAGTGCCTACATGTGCAACTGATGTGCACACTAAGTGGGATTTACAAATAAAGCTGGTGAGGCTCATATTAGAGATCTACACAGATGACTACCCATTTTTGTCGTTTGAAATAAGCATCCCAAATGAAGTAAAGGCTAGCATGAGAAAAGGCAGGTAAAGGAAATGTTAAACATCACAGACCATTGTCACCTTGGGATGAAATACCACCAGGGATGACACAGGAACCACACATGACCCTGGCGGCTGTCGTTTCACACTTTGAGAGTGATTCTGCCCTGAGGAGTATGTCTGTTCTGGACTCTGTGGCTGGGTTTGTACCCAGATCCTGATGAAAAGCAGCTGCAAGGAAGCCTGAATGTCTGGGAATCCTTTTGTTTTGTGTCCTGAGTGGTGATGCCACCTCCATCAATGTGGCTCATCCTGTAGAAAAGGCAGATTACAGGTTGTACAAATGAAAGGGGACAACTTTTTCAAGAAGTCTCTCCATTTTTATCATTTCTCAGAAATGATTTGGTCAGAGGAATCTTAAAAGCAACAATGGGCAGAACCAGGACCTGGGACCGATCTAGGCCCTCAGCCAGCTAAGACAACCCAAGGGGCATCTCCACCTCCTTCCTTTCACCTGAAATTCTGCATAGTGCAGTCCTTGGTCGGATCTGCAATTATGCTGAGATTTTCTGTCAAAATGTGATCCTGTGTGTGTTTCTTCTCAGAACCTTCTGGTTTTAATGTACTCAATTTACAAGTGAAAAACACTTTTATTCTAACTGCCAGTGCTACAGACAGATCCTAAAGCAGGTTTAGTAAGCCAGATTTTGTCATTATTTTCCCCTGTGCAAGCCCATTGTCTTCAAATTATGCCCTGAGTAAGTTGAGTGCCACTTGCAATTCATGCAGTCCTAGTGGATTTTGTTTTACAGGACTGAGGGGAGAAACAACAGTAAAAGCTCTGCGTTGTTATCAGTCGGTAGACATGCCTCTTTGGTCACTTAAAGAAGCAGATCTGTGAAGTGAGGTATACGCTTTCTTGCAATCAGTTTTCAGTCAGTTTTCAGAACAAACATTTTCAAGGGTAGATTTTGGGCCTGATGTTGCATCATGCTTTGAAATTAGCACACTAAAATTGTTTTAGTTGAACATAAGTTTGTTTTAAATTAGACGGTTCACGGATAGCTTAATGGAACAAACTAAATAAAGAAGCCTGCTCTTCTTGTTCTAGCTTGTAATACTGTAAGTGATAACATGGTTCATTTTCAGGAAGTGTTGGTCTTCCAACATTAGATTTGTCATTTTAGTACATTTTTTCATGTGGTAATGCTGCCACAGTTTAACTTCGGGGATGCTTTTTTTTTCTTTCCTGCATTACTAATTCATTCAATTGTTAGGTGGAGGACATCCTTTCAGATAAAATCACAGAAAATTGGAAAGATTTTCATAAGGCTTTGCAGTCCTATGATCCTAAGTGTACTGGCACTATTAACAGAAATCATCTAAGCAAAGTCCTACAGCTCTGTTGTCCCTCTTTGACAGAGCAACAATTTATGAAGTAAGTTGATGATGTGTGAGTTGTAACAGATTCAATGTAATTTCTTTTCCTACCATATCTTTCTTCCCATCTTTTAATATGACAGCTATAGCTGGAGGCATTAAGTATTTTGGTTTGCCTTAGGCATATAGAAAAGGTCGATGGAAGAGATGCCCCATTCCTCATGTGATCAGCTTGTAAATCTCTTATTTATTTTCATAACAATTCTGTGTTGGCAAGTCTTGTGAGTTTGACATTATTTCAGCATTTCAAAGGTGAGACAAGTCTTTTCTGCAAAGGAACAACTGATGTGCTGGAGATCCAAGACGTTATCAAACATTATTTAGTATTTCCAAACACAATGTAATACAAAATTAGTTAAATTAATGTTATGTCTTTCCTCAGTAGACTATTGTTGTAAAGAACAAGGAATTGAAATTTAACATTGTCAGCATGAAATCTCATTTTCAATATGAGCAGGCTCCCCAAAGTGGAGCGTCAAAAGAGGTACAAGCATGGGGAGCATGGGGTCAAAATATCTATGTCCAAAGAAGAGGGAATTGTATTAGGCATTTTATTGCAATAACATTTCAGTCAGGTTATAATCGGGTGTAATCTACTCTCTCAGGAGCTCTAGTTTTCTCTGGTTACAGCCAGCGACTTTCAGAAAGATGTGGAATTCTTTCCTACCTTTGAAAACATAATAGGAAAATCAAAGAAATCGGTTCCAGTCTGACCCTTACAACCCAGTGTCCTGCTGATCATTGTGTGTGAGGAGCAAACACAACAGCATCAATAGGAAATGGCTTTTGGGAAATAATCTTTGATCCTGATATATGAATGAGCATGAGCGTGATCAGTAAAACCAATTCTACTGTATGCGTTTTCCTTTCTATAAATGTCTTAGAGAAAACTTCGGGTGCTATGCTATTGGGTTCATAAAAGTCATGTTCCCAGCACAGTGTGTTATAACTATATGCTTTCATCATCTGTCAGTTTTATAGCTCTGTGTTTTGTAGTATATAATCAGTGGTCATTGATCATGAACAAGTAATTACCCTTCAAATTACCTGGGACTCAGCAGTTATACAATTTCCTAAATAATGTTTCTACCATTATTTGTGTCGATGAGAGATCTGTACTAAAAGAGAAGTCAGGAATTACTGCCACTTTGAACTGGAAAGTGATCTTTACTTGAAATTCTAAACATTCCCTAAGAAAATAATATAGAGTAAAGCAATGAGAGGCAAACTGTTAAGGTTTAATTCATTCATCATTTTGGTCAATGGCTGGTTTGCTTTTGTTTTAAAAGGATGCAAGATAAGCCTTGTGAGATCAATCTAGTGAAATGCTGAACACTGAGGTTGTGTTCTAGCAAAGCACAGGAAGGAAGTGGGTATAACACTTTTAGGATTTCTGTTACAGTGAACATTGAGCACATTTGCGTATTTGCATTACTGAACTGTGGCATTGTTGAAAAGTGCAGGTATCTGTTTAGCAAAGCGAGATGTGCAACACCATAAGTGGGATGAGTCTGGAATCTTTTTATAGGAATAGCATCTAAAATATACATCTAAAAGATAAGGTTTGGATTCCGTTGTCAAAGACAGTCAGGGACATATGGTCTTGCACTGGCCATGTTCAGTCCATGAAAACAGTGTCTCATTCACACCGTATTATTAATTTTTCTGTAGTAAACATGTCTAAAGGCACCTGTTCTTAGCAGTATCATTCATCAGGATCATGTTCTAGAGAGTTGATGACCACACTGGAGAAGAAGTGTAATTCTTATAATAAGATGAAGAGAGAATTTCTACTCAACAATGCAATAGATGGCCTACTTGATTGGAGAAGTATTTGGCTTTAGGATAAATGAGTAACAGTAGCTAATTGAGTTAGAATGGCTCATCCACAGGTGAGGAGATATTTTGAAAGATCTCTCTTGTTGTAATCTAGTTTTAGAGTTGTCATTCTGTGATTTAGCTTGACTCCTTAAAAATATGTTTTGACTCGCATCTTTTTACCAATCTATATTTCTTTGTTTCAAATGCGGCATAAATTTTTATGTTATATCTTATTTAAGACTATCCTAGGAAAATGTTGTGGATTATGCAGAGAAACAGAACAGTGGATGGCACTGTTTATTCGCTACTCTAAAGTGGTAAGAAATGCCAGGTTTAAAAAGGCTGTATTTTAAAATAAAAAGGAAAAAAAAAAGTAATTGACTCCTCTAAATGCATACGCACTGGGCTTAAGACTATCACATCTGTGCTGGGAATGTCATAACCAGATTGGGGATTTAGGATGGGTGCTTTAAGGGATGCAGGGTTTTTGAGTAAAAGGTGATGAAGTGACTGAATTACATTCTGAATTCCAGTGGTTCAGCTACATCAGTCTTATTTATTTGAAATTATACTTCTGCTTTGGGGGGCTTCTACTATAATTGGACTTTTGCATTGATGTGACTCATCCTGAGGCACTTGAGGACAATACTGCTATCGCTGCAGCAGAATAGCTGGCATGCTTCTCCCAGATGGCTTCCTGTGAGATGACATTCAGACTGGGGAAAAGAGGGAACAATTTTTAAGGGCATTTGGAAGCCTTTTATGGATTACACTCACAAAACAGATGTTGCTCTGTAGTGTTCACAGCCATTTTCTGTGTGAAGGCTACACTTGTTTTAGCTGAGTAGGGCTTCACAAATACTAGAAAATGGAGACTCTTTCCACTCCCTCTCACCCCCCTGACACCTTCTCCCCTGCAGTGTATATGGTGTGGATTAGATTTCTCAAAAGAAATGAAAGCTTTGATTTCTTTTTTTTTCTTTCCCCCCCCCCCAAGAAGGAAGGCATTGAGGCACTTGATATGTTAAGTTACAAGAGGTTTTTACCACAGGTATTTTTTTAGTGTCATTCTAAACAGAACAGGCACTTGGGATAAATGGAGTGCAGAGAATGCCATGCGTCCCCAGCACAAGGACAGGAGCCTTCTGCTTTCATCCAGATCATGAACAAGTAATTACCCTTCAAATTACCTGGGACTCAGCAGTTATACAATTTCCTAAATAATGTTTCTACCATTATTTGTGTCGATGAGAGATCTGTACTAAAAGAGAAGTCAGGAATTACTGCCACTTTGAACTGGAAAGTGATCTTTACTTGAAATTCTAAACATTCCCTAAGAAAATAATATAGAGTAAAGCAATGAGAGGCAAACTGTTAAGGTTTAATTCATTCATCATTTTGGTCAATGGCTGGTTTGCTTTTGTTTTAAAAGGATGCAAGATAAGCCTTGTGAGATCAATCTAGTGAAATGCTGAACACTGAGGTTGTGTTCTAGCAAAGCACAGGAAGGAAGTGGGTATAACACTTTTAGGATTTCTGTTACAGTGAACATTGAGCACATTTGCGTATTTGCATTACTGAACTGTGGCATTGTTGAAAAGTGCAGGTATCTGTTTAGCAAAGCGAGATGTGCAACACCATAAGTGGGATGAGTCTGGAATCTTTTTATAGGAATAGCATCTAAAATATACATCTAAAAGATAAGGTTTGGATTCCATTGTCAAAGACATTCAGGGACATATAGTCTTGCACTGGCCACGTTCAATCCATGAAAACAGTGTCTCATTCACACCATATTATTAATTTTTTTGTAGTAAACATGTCTAAAGGCACCTGTTCTTAGCAGTATCATTCATCAGGATCATGTTCTAGAGAGTTGATGACCACACTGGAGAAGAAGTGTAATTCTTATAATAAGATGAAGAGAGAATTTCTACTCAACAATGCAATAGATGGCCTACTTGATTGGAGAAGTATTTGGCTTTAGGATAAATGAGTAACAGTATAGCTAATTGAGTTAGAATGGCTCATCCACAGGTGAGGAGATATTTTGAAAGATCTCCTTTGTTGTAATCTAGTTTTAGAGTTGTCATTCTGTGATTTAGCTTGACTCCTTAAAAATATGTTTTGACTCGCATCTTTTTACCAATCTATATTTCTTTGTTTCAAATGCGGCATAAATTTTTATGTTAAATCTTATTTAAGACTATCCTAGGAAAATGTTGTGGATTATGCAGAGAAACAGTGGATGGCACTGTTTATTCGCTACTCTAAAGTGGTAAGAAATGCCAGGTTTAAAAAGGCTGTATTTTAAAATAAAAAGGAAAAAAAAAAGTAATTGACTCCTCTAAATGCATACGCACTGGGCTTAAGACTATCACATCTGTGCTGGGAATGTCATAACCAGATTGGGGATTTAGGATGGGTGCTTTAAGGGATGCAGGGTTTTTGAGTAAAAGGTGATGAAGTGACTGAATTACATTCTGAATTCCAGTGGTTCAGCTACATCAGTCTTATTTATTTGAAATTATACTTCTGCTTTGGGGGGCTTCTACTATAATTGGACTTTTGCATTGATGTGACTCATCCTGAGGCACTTGAGGACAATACTGCTATCGCTGCAGCAGAATAGCTGGCATGCTTCTCCCAGATGGCTTCCTGTGAGATGACATTCAGACTGGGGAAAAGAGGGAACAATTTTTAAGGGCATTTGGAAGCCTTTTATGGATTACACTCACAAAACAGATGTTGCTCTGTAGTGTTCACAGCCATTTTCTGTGTGAAGGCTACACTTGTTTTAGCTGAGTAGGGCTTCACAAATACTAGAAAATGGAGACTCTTTCCACTCCCTCTCACCCCCCTGACACCTTCTCCCCTGCAGTGTATATGGTGTGGATTAGATTTCTCAAAAGAAATGAAAGCTTTGATTTCTTTTTTTTTCTTTCCCCCCCCCCCAAGAAGGAAGGCATTGAGGCACTTGATATGTTAAGTTACAAGAGGTTTTTACCACAGGTATTTTTTTAGTGTCATTCTAAACAGAACAGGCACTTGGGATAAATGGAGTGCAGAGAATGCCATGCGTCCCCAGCACAAGGACAGGAGCCTTCTGCTTTCAACCCAAAGCTTTATGAACATGAATGAAATCCTGGAAGGCTGAACAGCTCAGTGAAGCAGCGACACACTGATGACAAGGGCTCTGATTCATGAGCTCTGCTAATTTATACGGCAGTGATTTAAGAGGGTAATTTAACAGGCCCAGGGAACTACCAACTCCACCTCTTTGCTGGAAGTTACCCTCAGAATAACAGAAGGGGCTGAGCAAACAGTGTGTTTGCTCCTGGGCTGCTATGGTTCATATCCATGAGTATTAACTTAGGCTGCTAGTGAGTTCATTTTATATTCATATGCCAAGCAGCAAGTTAAGGTAAACAAAGGCCTTCATTCATGATTTCTGACAGATTTAGTTGTGCAGCGGCTGTGATCTTAGCTCCCTCTTCCACCAATGCAGCTGAATTTGGCAGGTCAGTGTCGGGTGAGCCAAGTTTCTTCCAGGTGCCCCCCATATATTTCAAGCGTTAATTACACAGGGTATTCACAAAGGGTAACTGTAGGTAGAGGAGGCTTGTGTCCTTAGGCTCCTTCTAGCGTCAATGGAGCTCTTCCAGGTAACGATACAGTGTTTATGTTAGGTTCCTGCTTTCTCTGTAGGCTACAGAAAGAGCCTGGGAAGGCTAGTTTCCAGTGCCTAAGGATAGCCTTCTGAATAATGCCCTTAACTGCATATGGAAAAGAAATGTGTTACTTTGATCATCTTTGCCTTAAGACATTTGTGTTACGCATTGTTCTCAACCTCCCGAATTATTTTAAATGCTTATTTTATCCAGGTTATGCTATAAATACAAGGATAATTCTTCTGATGGAATCTTTTACAAGATGCTTTTGGATAACTTAAAAGTTGCTGTTCTTTCTGGTGACTTAAATGGTATCAGCTCACATATATCAAAGGAAAAACAACAAAGAGAAGAAAAAAGGCAAACAGAGCTTTAAAAAAGGTACTGTTATTACAGACAATTTTCTATTTAATGTAAAGACAAAATATGCATAGCAAGGAGACTTTCAGATAGACTGAGGATAGATGCTGTTTTTTGAATGGTAAGTACTAAGTACTGTCCTGGGCTGATCTCTCATTTCACAGAGATATATTCAAAATTGTACAACATTCAAAGCATTGCATCAAGAGAGCAAACACACATGGATCATTCATCAAAGACTCTAGGATTCAGGTAAAAATGGTTGAGCTCACTTTACAGGGTCCACAAGGATTATATCTCACTGCATCATTCAAAAATTGGGGGTTTGCTCTCTAGATAACGTCTGAAGAGTAAGTTTGTGATCCTCTGTAGAATCAGCACAGTTCATTATTCAGGAACTGGGTTTGAACATTCTCGGAGGATCAGGAACTCTGGCACATCTGATGGCTGTGACTACTGCAGGCCATAGCTACAGCTTCCAACTGAGCCAGCGTCATTGATATTGGCATCCAGGTTATAAAGATGTATGACCTATTGATTCTCCTCACTTTTTACTTTTGAATGTATGTAAATGCATGCATAATCTGGGGGGGAAACAACAAACTTTCCCTTGTAATGGGATGAGCTTCTCTTTAAAATATTTTTTTTTTTAATATTTGCATGATAATCTACATGTATGGTCAGACACATGTATTTCCTTTCACTTGAACCCAGATAATGCCTTACTCTAATATGTCCATGGAGGCATGCTTATTGCCTACCTCCCCTCATTTTTAGGCTGGTCTTCCATAAAACAGAATGCCCTATGCAAAGCTCACATTTCTGCCAACAGCTCACCAGACAGGATTATGCCCTGTCTTGCCCCAGATTCTCCTCAGACTTCTTTGTTTCCTCTTCAGTGATCATTTTGTGTTTCTTAAGTCCCCATCTGAATCCCCTTCAGAGCAGCTGTAGGGATTGACTTGTCTGTGAATTCACACATCAGAACTGGCAGGTTAATTCCTATGGCTCAAAAAGCCCATTTCTGTTATCTCTGTTCTGTTGTCTCAGAGCCTTGCGACAGGTTCTCCACACACTTTTCAAAGGGGGCCAGATGTTGCAGGGACACCAAACATAGGTATAAACAACGGCCTCTGAGCTCTGACCCTGAATACCAATTTCAGTGCCACTCTTAATGCAACCTGCAGCAAAGCTCTCACAAAATGGTTTGTAAGCCCACCAGGACCTTCGTGTTTCTGTCATGAACATAGAGAAATTGGCAGTGGATGTTTGGCATTTGAATCGGCAATATGAGGATTCAAATGCCTGCTGAAGGACCCTGCCGAAGGACAGCTTGCACTCACCAGAATTCACCTATCACTCTTTGCCAAGTTCTGCTGTAGAAAGGCAAAGCAGAGGAGGAGCATGCTGTCCATCTTCTGAAGGCCTCCCAGGCACTGGGACATCTTTCTCTCCTAGCAAGTTCTTGGGATGATACAAGCCTTCTGGGATATTTTTATAAAGACCACAATCTCCTTTACCTTCTTGCCAAGGTGGTTGGCTATGAAGCCTTTGAACTGCTTTATAGTGCTGTCAGTCACTACCTATTGGGAGGATGTCAACTGTTTGGAAGTGTAACCTGGCTACCTGCCAGCAGTTTATGTGAGACCAGTTCTCAGGCACATGGCTTGAGTCATTTTACTATGTCAGGTCCACATAGGAGTGAGTCAATCCCTTGTGCGGAAAGCTGGGACCATGCTGCAAACATGTCAAGGGAGGTGATTCTGCCCCTCTGCTCCACTCTGGTGAGACCCCACCTGGAGTACTGCGTCCAGCTCTGGAGCCCTCAGCATAAGAAAGACACGGAGCTGTTGGAGCGGGTCCAGAAGAGGGTCACAAAAAATGATCAGGGGGATGGAACACCTCTCCCATGAAGAAAGGCTGAGAGAGTTGGGGTTGTTCAGCCTGGAGAAGAGAAGGCTTTGGGGGAGACCTTATTGCAGCCTTTCAACACTTAAAGGGGGCTTATAAAAAAGATGGCGGCAGACTTTTTAGCAGGGCCTGTTGTGACAGGACAAGGGGTAATGGCTTTAAACTAAAGGGGGGTAGATTTAGACTAGATATAAGGAAGAAATTTTTTACGCTGAGGGTGGTGAAGCACTGGAGCAGGTTGCCCAGAGAGGTGGTGGATGCCCCATCCCTGGAAACCTTCAAGGTCAGGTTGGACGGGGCTCTGAGCAACCTGATCTAGTTGAAGATGTCCCTGCCCATGGCAGGGGGGGGGGGGAGATGACCTTTAAAGGTCCCTTCCAACCCAAACTATTCTATGATTTTATGATTCTATACCAAGTCTGATCTTTTATTTATGACGTTGACAAGAACTGTTGGTTTAGGCATTCTGACAAGTTTAAAACAGAACCTTTGGATGTTCAGTTCCTGAATTGGTCAGTGTCTTGGAGCTATGTCAGATGAGTTGCTCCTTCTGTAAGTTTAAGCAGTGGTTTATATCATCCCTTCAGTTCCTCTTGTCCCAGTGATGTTCTGTGGTGGCCAAGTCAATTCTGGTACCAACACCTTCTAAGCCTTCTAGCCTGGAGTTCAAGGCTTCTGTCCCTCCTCCTGAAATTGCTAAAATGAAACTTCAGTATCCTTATGAATTTTAATGTTACCTCTTTCCTTGTTATATGATGGGTGCTGTGTGGCTCTCATTTGCCAAATTATGTCTGCTCTCTCTTCAGCGAGAATTCATGACCAGTAATGGAAAAGAAATCTTAGACGAAGTCTCTAGGAAAGCAAGCCTGGCCTCTTTCTTACCAAGGTGGTGATTTTGGACCAATGGTCTGCAACAGGTGGAATCTTGATATTTCCACACCTTTCCACCTGTAAGTTCTTTAACAGGTTGGGGTGGTTAAGGTGTCCCTACCTGTGAAAGATCCTGTTCCACAGTGGCCTTTATCTTAATCCTCAGGACTTTTAGCAGACTGCCTCTGTCTCTGAAATTCTTTCCTAATTTGCTTTTGAGAGACACTGGGAAATATCTAAGACCTTATGGTTGGCTCCTTCTATGTAATATTTTTTGGGAACAGAGTGTTCCTGCAGATGCATTCCAAGATTGTCCCCAAAGCAGAATATGAGCTGTACTTCAATCAAGAAATCAACTTGTTTGTCTTCTGCCAGCTGAGTTTGTCCTTCCTGTTCTTGAGGTCAAAAGATCTTTCAGAAATTCCCCAAAGTTATTTTTACTGAGGTCTAATCCCATTTCTACTGAAAGACTGTCAAAACAGAGAGCTGGCAAGATAAAAAAAATGCAGATGGCTCACCAACATGGAATACAGTTCTGTCAATAGGACACAGTACTCTAAATTCAAGATAAATCAGTGGCCTCACTAATAAATATTTCTGTTCCTAACTTCTGCTGAGCCACCGTCTGGAGCTTTATCCATACCTTCAGCAAGCATTCATGTGTTAGAGTAGACGGTTAGGTTTGTCAGGCCTGAATGAAGAACTTTGAGACCCAGCCCCAGTGAGATGGGAATGTGCAGGGAGTAGGGTTTGGTGTCTCACACAGTTGGTAAATGTACTTGTGACTTATTACTTGAAGGTAGAAGAAGAACATACTTCTCACTGAGTACTTCAAGCTGGCAGCTGGGCAAGAGACAGTACGTGGCTAGCCCAGAGAAGCACATATGCTGATTGCTTGGCTAGCTGCTAACAAATGGAAAAGATAATGTCCCTGCCTTCCCGACTAGGAGAATGAAGAGTCTCTCTCCTTTTCATGACTGTCAATTTCACAAAAATTGTAACCGCTGTATCTGAAGACCCCTACCCCTCTCAAGTTTGACTGAAATTGGTAGATGGACTCCAAATTTAGGGAAAAGGCTGACAGATGTGGATGAAAAGGCTGATGATTACATTATTCTTATTTCCCTAGGAAACCAAGGTAAAAGTGGTGCTGGTTGGAGGGGAGTATAATTTAAAATATAAGCTTGCCTGAAATCAGAGTAGATCTCAAGGATCCCTAGTGGCTTTTGTGTCTCTTAACAGCCTTTGAACTCTTTGTGACTCTGTAATTACTGCCTGAAAGCAGGAATAGATTTCTTATAAATATGTCAGTAACTCACCAGTTCTTCTCCTTCCCTCTTTTCAAGCTGGGTAGTGTGTTTGCTTTTCTGCATAAATTTGGGAGACAATTTTAGCCATTTCTTTAAGAACCAATATGAATACATAGCAATATTCTGTAATTTGTTCTTTCCTTATTTGTTATTAGCATTCATTGTTCGAGCAGCCTGCTTATATTTGACTCTCTATTGAAGACTGATACAAAAAGGCTTTAAGCGCTTCATCCTCTTAATGCAATCTGTTGGTAGCCTTCTTTCTCTGTTAAATAGAAAGCCAATTTTTTTCTTGATCCGTCTTATATTACTGAAGCATTTATAGAGTGAGTTCTCATTTATCTTGATATTTTTGATATTGAATCTCATGTTGTGTTGTGGCCTTTCAGATTTTGGTTGTACATACTGATGCTTCTCTCTTATACTGTGATGGCATGTTTCACTGATGCACTGCCAGCTCTCCTTAAGTTATTTTCCCTTTAGACCAATTTCCCATGAGACTTTAGTTCCTTGAGAAGGTAGAAATCTACTTTTTTCCCACTATTCTCCGGCTTTCCTTTTACAAATGTCATAAACTCTGTCATTCCATCATCATTCCTGCCTAAGCTGTATTTCACCTTTTCAAGCAGTTTCTCTGTGTTAATTAGGATAAAATTTAGAAAGATTTTCCCTTCACTAGATTTTGCAGCATCAACAGGATGTCACTGACACATTCTGATAATCTGCTGGACAACCTGTGTTCTGCTGTAATCATTACCCAACCAATTACAACCAGCTCTTTTACCCTGGATGACTTTGCCTCTTTTTTTTTTTTCCCTCAGAAAAAAATCTCAAAATCTCTAAAAGCTTCAAATCCAAATCCTGTTTTCCCTGTTGGTGAGGTACAGTAGGCATTCTACCATTGTGGCACTCATATTCTCATAGGTATTTATCAGTAGAACTCTAAATAAGGTTTAATTTACTGAACTGTAAGATTCCAGGATCTTCCAAGAACCATAAGGACTTCCAGGTCCCCTTCTTTATGCCACGTTTCTTATATTCATGTACTGACAACCAGCGTGCTTCTGTCTGGTTTTGTCTCTTCTATGACCCTGTAATGTATAACCCTATTCCAAGTAGTTTTAGGTCCTCAGCTAAGTGGCTGTGGTTAATACCTTCCTGTGAGCTTTTATGTCAGCTCCTTTCTTCAATCTAGTCTAAGGCTTCCCTACTAGGTTATAAAGCTAGTAGATAAAGAGAGCTTTTTGTGAATAAGCCCCTGACAGGGAAGATGATCTTTTAGATAACATCCTGCAAGTAATCACTCATTTATTTCCAGGACATATCCAGCCTTTGCCTCAGTCTTGAACTTCAATAAGGAGGAAGGGTATAAAGAACATTTGAGTTTACCTTCATCACCTGTCCTGCATTTACTTTTTCATTTCCTCAGGGTCATTCATGGCAAGGCTTATGTTGATAGGCAGGAGAATATAACAATGAGTGGGATGGGGCAGGTAAAGTTGGTAATGTTTTGGCAACCTCTTGCATTCAGGCAAGATAGCAGATATCTCAGAAGACCAGGTGTCTTCAGCAGATGAGTCCATCGGAGATCCTCAGGAGGGAGTCACCAGTCACCGTCATCTTTTGATCCCTTTTGGGAGGCTTAGAGTTAATCTTCTGTGTGCTGCTCAGATCAAAGTAAAACTCTTTTAATTAGCATAATTTTAGAATAAGAACTAAAATGTTAAGATTATCTTCAATTTTAGGGAATACTATAAAACACACTTGATAAATCTATAAAATAAGACTGCTGAATATTTCTGCATTTTGCTTATATGGAAATACATGCTCTAACATTTAACAAAAATAATTGTTCCAACTTTCCTTTTCATGGGTTATAGTAAATCTGTAACGGATGTAAAATAGGCACAAGTGGGACACATTACATACCCTTTAATTTAATTTCTTTTCTGTCTTTAAAAGTTATTAAATATTTAATTGTTATTTATTTTAATGGCTTATTGATGAAGGTTGTGGTATTAAAAAAAAAAAGAGTATATAGTCCATATCTATGGACTTTCTTATAGGGCCCGAGAAGGAAAGGTATTCTGGCCATTCCTCCGAAGGGAAGAAGTGTGGAAGTGATTTACTTGGGATCCAGGAAGAGGGAAAACGTCATGAGAGATATTTTTTCCTTTTAAAATCAATGGAAAGACTTTCATTAACTTCTTTCATGTTAGCTTAGCCATCTCATGTTAACTGAGGAGGTATTAAAGGATAAAGGTGGCTCCTTAGCTAATGTAGAAACTTGGGCTCATTAGAAACTAAGCCTGTGATTTGGAGGTCTAGGATCTCCATTTGCAAAAGAAATACTTCAGAGCAGTATCAGTCAATTTTTGGTTTGTTTTTTGGGGGTTTTCTTCTTTTCTGTAAAGCAAGCTATACATAAGAAATGTTTGCACAATATAGGCCTTGGAATCAACGTGTGCTCTAACTTGATCAACCTATCATTTTGTTTTGCATCAAAGAATCTTCCTCCATGTCTATGTATTGTTTGTCATTAAAGAAATCTTGTTCATTATTGCTGAATCAAATGTTTGAAACTACAAAAAATAAGCGACTTGTCTTCATGCACAATCTTTCAATTTTAGAATCAAGCAGATTGAAGATCAAGCTAACAAATATGCCCAGAATAGAACTGTTGATGAAGTAATTAAAAGGCTGAAGGACAGAGTGATACAATAGGCAGCAATTATTAAAGACAGCTTTTTTGCCTACAACAAGCAGTCACATGGCAAAATTAATAAAGCTGGCTTGTGGAAGGTAGGAAAAATGTTAGCTATTTTTCTCTCTCCTGTACTTTTCCCAGAAAGATACTTATTGTCTTAGCAATGTGCCTGCTCACACAGCTAGCATTAAATCCTCCAGGACTGTTTCAGTTATTGATGAGCTAAACAGGTCCCATGCAGGTTATTGTATGAGAAGGAATCTTAACTTGTCTTTAAAGACGTAAAATGGTCATCCTGTAGCAGCACTACACCTTGAAAGCTTCAACTGCTCCCAGTTGTCAAAAAGAACATGTATGAATTGGGACCGGCAAGACACAGTTGGGACTTGGAGGTGTGATGTCAACCAAAACCACACCTCTCATGTGAAGTGAGTGGGCATACCTTAAAGAATCACCTAAGCCTTAACTCAGAGTCCTTAAGCCCTCTTTGCAACTCCACAGTGGTAGCTGGTAGGAGCTGGATATAGGTAGGTGAAGAATAAGATTATTAACAGATACAGCAGAGCCTCCAGATCCCAGATACTTCAGGGAGAATGACCTAAGCGAATTTTATACCATTTTTCAGATTTCCGAGCCTCAGCTTCCTCTGAAGCACTCTTGGACTGCAGTGTGGCTCGTAATCACGCTGGGACTAGGGAGCACACCCTGGGTTCCCAGAGCTTGCTCACTCTTGCTCTACTTTCAAAAGAGCCTGCAGTGATTGTGTCAGGGAAATCTCCTCCGGACGTCTAGTAGCATTTCAGGGCATAGACTGGTCCCCAACAGGAGAGGAGAACCTTTCTGTAGCTCTTATTTGAATTTAGTGGATTTGATCATGTTGTAAATTTCCAATGTAATTATTTGATGTTGGGTGGCTTTTGATACTGGGTTAGCTGATTTAGGTACAGCATCTCAGTGCTGAGAGGATCCACAGTAATACGAATGTATTGAAATTGTATAGTTTTTACTTGCCAAGACTTCTGATCAAATTTTGTAGGTGTCTTTTTTGAGGTAGGGTTTTCTGTGGTGTTCCCATGGCCCATCACAGCCTTGATGGTTTATCTGACTGCATGTTGTGCTTTAGACAGGCTTGTGAGGTCATGGATTTGGGATTGTAGCTGTGATGCTGATGGCACCCAGCTGTACATTTCTTTCTTTTCGCATTTCAAAGCACAATGCTTTGCTGAAAGTTGAGACTGGGCAGGAAAAGAGACAAGATGACAGTAATAGTTCCCTAGTCTACATAGGTTTAAGCAAGAGCTGCTGCTGAATAGTGTTATGACAGTAATGCATGCTCTGCCCTTTGTCTGGGCACTGAAGTAAGGTAATAGTCAGCAAGGGTTAAACCAGAACTGTACCTTTGAAAATGGCCTGCATAGTCCCTTGAGAAAGTTTGTCCCAATTTGTTTTTACTCTGGTTCAGCAATAAACATCATCTTCCCAGCCGTGGACCATGCACTCTACATGTTTTTGCCAGCTACTCTTGCAGGGCCAAATGTACTGTCTGTAAGGGCGTGACAAGCCGTTGCCTTCCTTTCTCCCCTTCTCAGCATAGACCCATGAGGTATGTGCTCCACATCATACGACAGGACGAAGGCTGTTACTATAGAGTTTCCCCTGCGAACACTGTAGCTGCATTCAGCCGCACATCTTCTTACCCTCAGGTGGATATCTTTCTGCAATGGCGTGCAGGAAGTGAAATTGCTTCGAAATGAAGGAGAGGGAAAGTGGGAGGACAAAACACATAAAGCATTTTCCATTTCTCTTAATATTTTCTTGTTAATAATACACTTATTAAGAATGTGTTAAGCTGCAACCCTTCCTCCCATACAGATCTGACATCTGTGGCACATACCTTCGGGACATTGGCTTTGGTTGCTGTGATTTACACCACAATGTGATACCTAAGAGGCTTATATGTTGCCTGCAGCTAATGCAGTAACGTGCGTTTTGTCACTGTTAGGCAGAACAAACTCATTCTACCTGCCACTTTTTCTTCTGCGTTGGCTGTCTGTGTACAACTCACATTTAAGATATTTGTATAGCACCAGAAGCTATTGAAGAGTTAGTCTTTGTGATTTCATTGTTCTTTTATTACACTATGGATGATGCATTTCTCAAGTTCTGGCAATGCACAAAGGATAAAAAATCATCAGGTACCTGCAGCCAGGTATATGCATCACCGCACCGTGATGTTCTTGGACCCTGCAAGCTCAGCAGGGTCCAGCTGGGTGGAATACTGCCCGGGGAACTCGGCCCTGCTGCTGCTGATTATGATCATTCAAAAGGGGCATGCTTCCCTGCAATCGTCCTGTTCTGCCCCGCCTTGTGCTGAGTGAAATAAGCCTACCCTGGAGTGAATGAGGATGAGAGCTCTGTGCGAATAAGGGTGATTAAAAGGGATTCCTTGTCAGAACTGAAGTGACAGTCTACCTTATGTCTCTGGGAACTGACTGGGCATGTGTGTTTTCAGGTGAAATGCAGATTGAAACTGATTCTCCACCACTTGTGGTCTTTAGACATCTCTGCACTTTTTGCAAAAGAAAGGGGATTTCCACCTCATTGTCTAGGTAGAATTCCAACTGGGAGTTTTCACATTCTTCCTGCTTTAATTTCCCTGACACTGCTACCAAGATGTTCATCAGTCCCTGCCCTGGAAGCACAGCTGCTTTTCATCCCAGAGCTCATAGAGTTTCAGTGGTAGATAAAGAACATCTAGAAATGGGTGTCTAGTACCATTGTAGGCATTGTGGGGAATCTCCCCTGGCCTCCAACTGCTGCTTCGTAAGGATGTAGGACTCTCTGTATCACATCTGCCAGCTGCATATAGATGTTTTAGATACATTAGGTTATCGCAAGTGGTGCAGGCAATATGACATGTCCCAAGTGCATTTAGGTGGGTAGGTTGTGAGGCATTTTGAGGTGCCACTGAAGTTAAAGTGATCTACAGTGGTATGCTGTTCTTTGACTGGATCCCAACTGTGTAGCTGAGCAGGTGTGCCAACACCATTGCCCACCTCATTGGCATGTTTGAGACTGCTACTCTGATCTTCAGCTTCATTTAGAGCAGCCAGGCAGCTAGTGTACAGCTGGGCAGAGCTGCTTGTCCTCAGGGGTGGAATAGGTTACTCAAACAGTGTGGTAGTGGTAAACATAAAAGCATACTTGTTTTCTGATTTGTTATTCCAGGCCAAGCCATAGAAGTGGGCAAAAGCTGCCTGCCCAACTTGGAAGTGGATAAGCTCTGTTTATTTGTATAATATTATGTTACGGGGGCATTAAGGGAGGGGGCAGAATGCACCCTTACATTCCTCTGAAGGGTAATTGATCTCAGTATGCGTGAATAACCCAAAAATGCAGACATAAAATCACCAGTTAACCTTTGCAGGGTTATACCAACACTGTCAGTTCTCTGTGTTTTTCTTTACAGCTTACAGCATACGGACACACCTTTTAGCTGCTTGCCTGTGGAGTACCAAAGGTGTGAGGCGGGTTAGTGAAGGGGGATGCCAAACTCCACCTCCTTTACCAAAGAGTAATGTAGTACCTCTGGCTTCACTGGCCTGGCTTTCTTAGGAACTGGGCAAGTAGGCACAGACCCTGTCTTTGCACCTTTGGATTTGTCTAATTGTTAATACAGCTCGGAATCAGGAAGATGGTAGCTGAAGCTCTGTCAGGGGTCCTGGGGTAACATCCGCAATTTGTACGTGTGCCTTCACTTTTGTGAAGGATTACAATATCTCCTTCCTGTAAGGTTGTCATCAATCCTCTTTCTTTAAATAAGATTTAGGAACTATGCCTTTTGTGAGCCATTCAGCACAGGACAATGACCTAGTCATACAATTTAATATGACTTAATCTTGTATGCAGTTTTGGCAGAGTTTTATCACTTTTTTTTCTCTAGATGGAAGTGCTAATAGTTGAGACTGTAGTCACCAACATTACTATTGTGACTGATTCTCTCCAGCTTTGATTGGATTTGCGTGGCCAGATTTCCTTATCGCTACAATTAAGCATTTGATCTGATGGTAAATACTTGTTCAACGGAACATAAAACGTGCTTGCTTATCCAGAAGATTTACATTCATAGAAAGGAATGATAATTCGCTAATTATTCTCACTTTTTTAACACTCCTTATGCTGTTCAGCTATTTAATGAATTTTTTCTTTTAATCTGTACAATTAACTAAAATATAATGGCAAGAGTAATCACTGTAGGAACACTTGGAAAGTCAAGACAGAGCTGTGCAGGACAGTTATAAAGAAGTACACCCAAATCAGGAGTTACAAAGCAGCTGAAGGAGATGAAGGGGTTTGGAGAAAGCCCTCAGCAGAAGCAGGGGCTGCAGCTACAACTTTTCAGGGAAACAGGAGGTGGGAAAAGTAGAAAACCAGGGACCCCTCCACAGTCGACTGCCAGGTAACATTAAGAGGGGCGCAATGGGAGACTGCCGCCACTCTGGACTGCTGCATTTCTTAGATGCAGAGAGGTAGAGTGTCTGCAAAAAAAAGAGAAGGGGACATGGGAGGAATGTAGGAAGATCAGAAAGTTCCTTGCCAAAATAGGTTACCTAAAACGAATCCCCAAATCTGCTTTTAAGAGCAGCAATGCAAAAGGAATCATGCCTTCCACCTCGCTGTATGTGGTTCAGGGGCCTGAATCCTTTCTGCAGCATTTCTTGTCCAGGAGGTAGTTGTGGCAGGCTTGTGGGGAAAAGTGGTAGCAGCAAATTCTACAAATGACAGTTTTCCTCTAGTCTGCTAAATGAGGTAACGTCATTTCTTCTGGCACTTTTTACTTTCCAGGTGAAGTTTAATCTTAGCCTGTCACTCGGTGCTTTTGCTTAAAATGCCAGTCTCAAAAATATAGTCAAATTTTGCTCTCTGTCTCTTTCTGTATAGAATTGAAGTTGTACAGAATAGATCTATATTTAAATGGCTTACTGTAAATGTAAGGAAGAGAGAACAATTTTCAGAGTAATTTCAAGTTGAGCCATAGGATAAAATGCCCAGATATTTAGTGTTCAAAATGGCATATTAAGCAAGAAAATAGGCCATTATAGAACTTATTTTATTTCTCTTCTAACAGGTGTTGGAAGATCATGGCATGCCAATGGATGACAATCAGTTTAATCTACTAACAGAAAAGCTGGGGTTACCAGATGGAGGGTTGAGTTATCTGGATTTTGTGGCAATACTGAAAGGTAAAGGAATTTTAACAGCAATAAAGCATGAAACAAACCTTTCCTGGAAGATCCAGAACTTTTCTCTTTCGAGGAAAGGCTATTGGTGAAATTAGGAAGAGATCAGCGATAGGATTTTTAGCACACGGGTGACCTTTCTATCTGTAGTTCATTGACTCCTGATCCAGCTAAGCTGCTGAGTATCTAACTCGGGACAAGAGGGAAACTGGAACATGTGGGATGTGAACTAACTAAAGGTCCACAGGTAGGTGCCATGGAGTTGTCACTAACAGACTGCAAAAAGTAACTGACAGATTGCTCTGCCTTGAGTAGATCCTTGTCCTCAGCATTTCTAACTCTTATTCACAGTCTCGGAATTATGTTGTATCCTAAATTACAGTGGATGATTTTATAGTAGTGATGTCCAGCAACTTTTTCTATTCTGCGTAAAAAGCCAGAAGACAGTAACTAGTCTTTTCAGGAAAGAAAGACCTGTTATTAAGCCATTAGTGATGAGTTTTAATAGCAGTATATACAACTAGAGCTCTGTGGTGTGATCTGGTTACTTATTGGTTTATGGTTTTAATTTAAAGTACTGCTTTTGAATGTTAAAGCTGTTAAGGGACGTTGCTACTAGAGAATGCTGAAATGTGGTTATCTATAATCTAATTGATAGTTTTATTAGAGTATGAAGAATCCCAGTGAGAGAGCAAGGTTTACTGTTTGTGTAGATACATATGTATTGTCCACCCATACAATGAGGATGTGGTCTTCATTGATTTACTGTTGCTGAGGAATGAATACCAGAGGAATATATTCATAATTTGGGAGCACATTTTTTCACCTCAGCTACTTGCCTTACCCCATCAGTAATTTGACTGATTTCAAGGCACTGTAAGTAAGGGTTTTGATTTTCAACTCTTAAAAATGAAGCTGATGGAATCTGAACTGATTTCTTAGGGTGGAACCCCGAGTGCAAACTGAAGCTAGTAAGTAATTATTCATTTCTCACTTTTTTATACTTATGCTTTTTTAAGTCTAGATTTTGTGGGTAAAATTCTGATGCCACTGAAGTCAACAGCAGTTTTGCCATTGGCTTCAAGGCCTGTTTTAACTTCCATATTATGCCTCTGTTATTTTTCTCAGAGGTGCGCATTTACTTTTTTCACACTGTTACTATTATTTTCTGCTGTCAGTATTTCTCTTTTAGAACTAAGACAAAAGTGAGAGCTGACTTGTGGCTGGCTGACATAATATTCAGGTTTTTCTTCATTCAGGCCTAGAAGTTTAGAAGTTTGTTAATACAGTCAGCTAATCAGCTGTCCACCAAAATATGTGCGCCTTCATCCAGTAGCCTAACAAAAGATGTTTGAAACAGGTTAACCTTGGGGAAAATTAGTGTGCCAGCTTTTTTATTTAAATCAAGAATCAACGTGTTTTGTCTGTATTTAAAGTTTTTGCTTTTGCCAATTATGAGAATCACAGCTTTTCTTTCCATACTTTACTATATCTCAGAGTTGTAAAAGAAGTGTGACCCACATTTAACATACAGTAAGTCTCAGAAACCAGAAGGCAAAGAAAAAGCCCTCCTAACTTTTATTTTTCAATGATTTGTGATTCACTGGGGTGGAGGGTGGTCTGCAGTTACAGAAAAAGAGACCTGGTTTTCTTCTTATAAACTTTAGTGGGAAGATAACACAAGTACAAATTTTCTTGACTAGGCTTCAATAGAAACTGGAATTGAAAAAAGGGAAGGATAGTGCATGTCTGTAGGGGGGAGTAGGATTTAAAGGGTAAAATCAGGAGAAGTTAAAATGGTGCAGTGAATACTATTTAGTGATTCTTTGGAGTAGTTGTACAGGCTCTTGTGTGTCAGTGTATGTAAATCTTTTTAAAAGAAAAGAAATGCTCCTTTAGAACAGACCATTAACTTAGCATTTTTCTGATCAATCAGGAGTAGGGTGTAGTGAAATGTCAGTGTGTACATTTTTCTTTGCAAGAGTTTCCCATTTTAAAATCTGACGTGAATTACTTTACTCCTCTATATGGCTCACACATTGCAGAAAAATTCTAAAATGCTCACGAGGCTTCAAAAGATGCTTAGTCTCTTTTTCCCCAGAAGCAAGGCAAAATACGTTCCTAGATTATCACTGCACAATGAGCAGAAGGAATCAGATCTGGAACGGTGACCAAAATAGCATTTCTATGGCCTAAAAGTACCTTAGCCCTTCAGGAATGGAAGTACATGGGTGCCCTGCTGGGAAGCTGGCTGTCGCCCTTTCCTGATCCTGCTGGGCTGTGGGATAATAAACTTGTGACAATATGAAGCTGCTGTTTGTGCAGGACTGAGTCTTGCTAGAACAGAACATCAGGCAAAATAGTTTCAGGGGTGGTGCTCTGTTAAGTCAGGAGTGTTTTGATGGCAGATATCCTGAAATAGCTCACATTGGTTCAAACCGGAGGAGAGCTTAGCCAGGATAGAATTGGTCCAGAGGAGATGGTCTAGTGTGCAGTGGTTGTGCTACACAGTCAAAGACGTAACAAATCACTTTCTCTGGCACTGTCTGCAGTTCCTGTGTTCCCTCACTGAGACAGACAGGCGGTATGACAGTAAGTCACGGCTTTCACGGTGCTCCTTTTCTCCTCCTCCAGTCTGATACCTCCCTTCCTCAAAGCAACCAGGCACCAGAGAAGGCTAAAGCAAAAGAAAAAGACCTTGTCTCAGCTGTGCTTTCTTCAGTTGAGTTTATCTTCTTCACCTTGTGCTGGGAGAACTATAGCAGCTGAGGCCATTACTGTAAATTGGGTGGAGAACACTAATATTGCATACAGCTATTGGACTTCGTCATGTTTGGGCTGTGAAGAATACGACTGCAGGGGTTTTTGTTTTGTTTATGTTATATTACTGTGCTATTTATCAGATATGTTTAAATATGATCTTTTCTATGTTTGCTATACTTTGATTTCATTATTGCAGATGCCAGATTGAATGGCCCGGGAGCTACCTGATGTAACAGCCTAAACCACAGAGTAAATGATGCTAAATATCACTACATGGCTGCTGAAGAATGTCTCGGTCAACTTTATGATGAGCTGATGGAAGTCTATGGGGTAAATAGATCGAGCCATGGTTTGCTTTTGGCAGTGAAGCTGGTTGTTATTTTGATACAAACATTGTATCAAAACCATAAATGTTGGTTTGGAGGAGCTGTCAGGAAAGTGACTCTAAAAATTATGTTGGATTTCACGTCTTCTGTGTTCTCAGAAACTTCCAGTTCAAATATATTCAGTTTTCTAGGCAAAAGCTTTTTTTTTTTTTTCCTAATTGTCTTCTCTGCAGCCTCTGTCAGGAAAATAAGATCTGAGTTATTTTTCCCACCCTTTTGTGAGCATAGCTATTAAAGATTTTGCAATTAGAAAAGAATAACTCTGTACTGCTCATTCACGGAACAGTCCATCTATTCATGAGAATGATCTTTCAAGAAGATGTTCTTAGTCCCTAAAGTTTGCAACACAGCGATCTTAATCAAGAGTTGTTTTCCAGCTTTTCTAAGTTTGCTTATTATTTTCTGTAATTACCATTAGAATGTACTCCTTGAATCCCCACCATGGATATGCACAGAGTAGGAGAGATCACATTTTACAAAGGAGAGAAGCCGCAGTCGTTACCCTTTTGCTCAGTTCATCCCATCCCGTCCCATCCCTGTTCCCTGGGAGAAGTGGAAAGATCAGCATTCAGGAAAGGGATCCTCTGTTCAAACCAGCTTGGACACCCCTAGCAAAGCTGATCATATTGATCAGCATTACTTCAGATTTCTGAAGAACTGCACCATTTTAAAAGTGTTCGAACATTTTGCATCTCTTCTAATGGGAGAAGCTGTTCAGCTGGTAGGTCAACTGCTGTAAAGTCTCTCTTCATTACAGGTTTTCTAAGGGTGTGCAAGAGTAGAAATAAGGTACCTCTCAGATAGGACTGATGGAAAGTGGAGGTTAATTTCTAAATTTGTATGGGGGTGGCTTTTTGACGCTCCCTACTTTCACTCCGTTCTGTACACGCTTGAGATGAAAGCAGTAAGACTGCGGTTTACTGCGGACTACCCCAAGTGTTTAGTAAGGCAGTACTAGAAATGCTTTGTATTCCTAAACTGCGTTAAAATATTTGCCTGTTGTCAAAACAAGTCTAGAGCAAACATTTGTTATTTATGTTTAAAAATATGTAGTTGACGTGTTAAATGTATTTAGTTAAATATTCCTTGTTAGGACACCTATTCTGCCTTCCGTGAAACAGACAGTAACCATGACGGTATCATCAACATGCTTGACTTTCAGCAATTTTTGGACAGCTTTCTGCTTCGTCTTAGAGATGAGGAATTCTTGTGCCTACTTGGTTTGTTCGGAATGAACCTGACTTCCGTGTTAAATTACCAAGAATTCTGTCAACTGTTCCATGCCCAAGAAACTAAGGAGGTACCTCCTTGGCTTGTGCCATCTCACAAGTAAGAAAGAAAAAGTTGTGTAGTACCTACAGTAATCTGATGTGTTTAGAGAAATGAATATGCTGTGTGAAAATTTGTATTGGGTATAATTGAAAAAAGATAGTATTAAAATATGTCTTTATCAAGCTGAAGTTGGGTAGCTTTACCAAGTTCTCAGTGATTTATGACTCCACCGCTAGGTTAAAATGCCAGAACTACCCCTGGGGACTGCTTAAATCTGTAAGGTCAAACATATATACTTGGTGTCTGAGTTGGAGCCTTAGAGCTGAGCTAGCCTCCTAAGTGGACAACTTTGCTGCATCTGCCAAGCACGCAGAATTGGGGAGATGGTTTTGGAATCAGATGTCATTTTGGATTGAGGAGCAGCCAGGGTATTTATTGCCTGTCTGGCACAGTGTCTGTCAGTTCTGAGACTAATATTGTTGTCAGCATACATTACAGTAGCCCAAAGCCTCATGTTCCAGACCTTTATGCCGCCAGGGCACTGAGAGTAGACAAGATCAGGGGAGGTGCACAGAAGCACTGAGGCACCGTGGAGTGGGTGGAGGATAGGGAGAATAGTGCTGCAGCCTCCCTTCCTGCGAGCAGTGATGCTGCTTAAAACGTCTGGAATTTTAAAGTTTGAGCTTAACTTTAATGATAAATAGCATTTAGGCACTAAAAAATTCATTCTAAAAACTCAGTGTGAAACTCTGTTTAACTATGCAAACAGAGATAAATGCATAAAAATAATGACAAGATACAGCAGGACTGAAAAAGCTCCTGATCAGCAACTCATCTCCGCTGTGGCAGTGAAGATGTGGTATATACACATAGGCTTATTTCCCAGTTTTTATTTGTCTCTTACAGCATTACTGTTGGCTCTGATGTTAGTAATATTTATCTGCTTGGTTTGTTTTTCTTTTTTCCTGAATTGGACAACTGAGTGAATCAAGGACATCAGTCTAAAACAAGAAAGGAAACTGATGATGATTGAGTCTTGCTAACAGTTGGAGTCTGAGAGCAACTACTGTCGTGCTGTCATTTCTGTTTCAGTTTGGACTTAGCTAGAAATTTAAACATTTTGAATTTAGCTCCAGAATTTCCTTGTTTCAAATACTATTACTATTTCAGAAGTCCAGCAAAGAAAATACGGTGATTGAAAGCCTTAAGAGCACTTGCATTTTCCCGGCTAAGTTTTTAGACTATTTTTGTTGGTTGATTGTTTAGGCTTATGGAATCTTCTCTCAAGCAGTGGGAGTGGGAAAAACTCGGAAGGTTCCCAGGCACCTAAAATAGATTAATGTGGCATTCACGTTTCTAAATCCAAACGGAGCCCTCAGCAAAGACTGTTGAGGCCCAGAGCCCCGGGAGCTCAGAACTGTCTGAGTTTGCAGTGTTGCAGTTCTCCAGGACCTAAGTTCTGGTCTGCGCATGCCATGGGTGGTACAGGAACTCAGTGAGTAGGTCAGATGTAGTTACCACATCTTGCCTGGTCTGCAGACTCAATATTCCTCTGCCTCTCCTTTGAGAATCTTGGTCCAGGGAGCGTATTCCTGGAGCATGGCTGAACGAGGCTCTGAAGCCATATGTCTGCAGCATTTCCTTACAAAGCAATAGCCGGAGGAGAAACCGGTGCTAGGACGTAGCATGAGGCGGGCAGCTGTCTGTTAAGAGAAATTACCAGCCTTTCCTCAGTTTTCTAACTGGAAGTGCTTAGACAAGCTAAAGAGAATTGGGCACCAAAAGAAGGGCTGCTCTTCTCAGGGGAAGAAAGGTGCACTATTTCAAAGAAAGGTAAGATGTAAGGTCCCCTTAATTCTCAGGTAGGTGTGTCCTTGCGTAGCACATGGATTTAGTCAGCTTTCTGTGTAGTGCAACAGCTATGCTGGATCCTAATCTGAGGCACCCATATTCCTCTGCATGCTTAGATTCAACCAGAAGCACCACGCCCCCAAAAGTTAGGCACTTGTAATGGTGGCTGAATTTGCAAATGTGGGTCTTACTCACTTACTAGCCGTGCCTTGGTGACTCAAAGATAGTTTTGATCTACATTATTGATGTAAATCAAGGATAATCTTCCTGGAGTCACTCCAGGATATAATTGTTTCTGAGATAATTAACATTTCCTTCTCTGCGTATAAATGATCCATGCTGGCTCTTGAGTTTGAGGGAGAATTGAACAACATTGATTTGAAAATAAATAGGGAATTACAAAATTTAAAACATCTTCGCTAACCTGCAGCTAGGGAAATAAGGCAGTATTTAAAGAATTAAGTTTACACAGATGTGAAGTAACAGTCTTTAATGGGTATCTTAGAAACTAGGAAACAAAACCACCACTATCACGAAGAACAACAAAAGGGAAGGAAACTTGTGGAGATTAAAGATCCCACTAACGTCAAACACAGTTAGTTGTTATTTTATTTTTTTTCTTTCCTGAGAAAAAAAACAGATGATAACGGATGCAGAGCTAGCTTGTGATCACGCTCATCACTACCTTGTTATCAAAGCAAGAGCCAGATGGCGTGACCTAGCAAGGGTAATAAGAATGTTTTCCTTAAATAAATAAGCAGCACCAATAGATTTCAGAACATTATGCAATGTTGATCTTCAGATTCTATAAATATTCAGAGACCCTTGCAAAATAGCTCATGAATGATAAAAACTTACTATGTGATTAAAAAAAAGCAACAGTTTGAATAATATTCAATTTTTGTAACGTTGATTTATGTAGTAGATGCTACTACAGTTATTTCTAAAACTTTCTTCATATTTTACTGTTGTTGGTTTTATTTAATGTTTCTGTTGTAAGAGCAGTAATGGGCTTCATCTGAGGCCTGTTTGACCACGTGCTGTACACCAACACACGCCTACTCCCATGCTGACACCCAGTGTTGCCCAGCACAGTGAAGCATTGACGGAGATGCTTACACCACCCGAAAAGACTCTCACAAAACGGTGAGACGACTTGGACGAGGCCCACGTGACTGTGCTGTAGGCACAGACAATGCCCCAGGGAAAGCTCCAGAAGCCAGCCACGGGGAGGGGCCCGGTGTCACTCTCCTTGGCTGACTAATGTCTCAACCACTCCTGGAGCTGGGGTGAGAGAAGGTTCCAGAAACCTTGGGCTGGGGCCAATAAATAGGGGCGCACATGAGCCTCCTTGGGGCGCTCTCCACTCCAACACCCCCCAGAGGCAAGGCCCAACCCGGATCCAGGATTGGTGATCTCTCTCTCT
>NW_008825614.1:1115117-1169039 GCF_000699105.1 Pygoscelis adeliae
TCTTTCTCTCTCCTCCCCCCCCGCCTTGCTCTCTGCTCTTGATGCTGCTAAGTAACACAAGGCCTACCTCAACTCCTCACAAAGCCGCTTAGCTTGTATGATTTATTAAGACATAGAGGGTTGATGCTTATAGAAGTGTTCGTGCCATTACAGCTGAAGTTCATGTTTGGACCTTGAGCGTTATCTCACCTTAATCCACACCGGGGGGATTTGCGAACCTTAGTCACTCTCCCCTTCCCACAGGTGGGACGTGACACCTATAAAAATTATTTCCACCTTTTTATCTTTTTTAACTTGTTGAATAGTTGCAATATTTGGACAACAGAGTAGCACAAGGAAAAATGAATATATTTTTTTCATTAAATGTTTGTGTAAATCAGACAATAGTACTGGTAGTCTCAGTTTGCAAGATGAATGGTAAAAAACCCAACAAACCCACCCAACCAAAACCCAAAGGAAAATCTAATTCATATTAGGTATAAAACAAGTTGGGGAGAAAATCTGCAGGTCTGCCATTTTCCAGCGCCTTCATCTTCCGCTGGCATGCTTCAGCAGTGGGCATACCCACAGCTGTGTGCACGCTTCTCATGCTCATATCCCCTGTGTTTGCCATCAGTAAGAAACTTTTCACGCAGAGTATGTCACCTAAACACCTGTGATGTCAATCCCAATTCAAGCTTTTGAGAGTTGCACATCCATAGTGGAAAGTAGGAAACAGTAAAAATCAAATGAGAAAAACATTAAAAGATGAAATTCAGACGTGCGTGATTTTCCGTTTCTTTCTCAACTCCCATTATTCATTAAGCTTATAGAGAGATCAAACATTTTGTCAGACCTGTTGGTTCTTGTTAGCGATGATTTCTTTTACATTCCAGAATTTTCAGGAATTTGATAGTGAAGGAAATGGCGTTATACAGCCAAGGGACTTGAAGAAAGTCTTGTTCAGATTTGGCATTCCAGTCACCCTGGAAGAATTTAAGCAGCTTTGGGCAAGGTATGACAACTCTAAATGATTAGCTCTTGCAATAATGTATCTTTTATAGGATTACAGAGCCTTTGGTAGTGCAGCGAATGACAATAGATTACACTGCACAGGAAATCTTTTATTTTGTTATGATTGTGACCTCAGATCATGACACTGTGTTACAGGAGGCTATGTCTTATCATACTAAGCTCAAGAATACAATTAGATCCATCAGTTTCCCATAGGACTTTCTCTTGGCTTCAGTTTTACTGTTCCCTTTAATTTAACGTGCAATTTCTTCTTGGACAGCACCTTAGGTCACTGGTTAAATTAACTTGGTTTTCATCAATTTTGTTTATACACACAAACGCCTACCTTAGCTTGTGATGGGCGAAAGTCAGTTCCAAGTGTCTCAGGCCAGCTGGGAGCTGCAGACAAAGCTTCCATCAAGGAGCTCCGTGGAGGGTCTGCATTGCATACCCGTCTGAAGGCAGTGCTACCAGCTTCTCCTTTCCAGAGCACTAAATTGACTTACAATATTTTCAACCTAAGTAAAAGTGAGTCAGTCAAAAGAAAAATGCTACATACCAAATACATAACAAAAGAAAGTAAGGTAATTTCATGCTTTGTAAAGATGGCGAGTAATATCATGAAATGTTTTTATAGACAAGTAATTTGTTGGGAAGTGGGGGAAAATACTTGTCTGCCTTCAACGAAGAGGAGCTGTGCTATAAACTGTGTTTGAAATTACATAGATGTCAGCTGTATGTGACATTATATAAAAAGCTACCTTCATTACAGGTCTATTTAAAAAAATAATCACTCTCTCTAACATATAGAACCTAAGTGTATTGCATTTTGGTTTCAAACTGCATTAACTATATAGTTTTTTCTTAGCACTGATTCATCTCTGAATTATTTTCTACTCCATTAGATTTTACTTTCCAGTCTTATTCCTTATGGATGCCATGGCACACTGAAGAGTATCCTTTTCACGCAGTCATCTGCTGCACAACTTCACTCCCATCAGCCACTCCTTTCATAGAATAGCTAAAATCTCTTACGTGCCCGATACATCTGTAACTTGAATAAAGGAATTAGAGTGAAGCTGAGGCTAAATTAGGCATTACCATGCATCGGAGCACTAGCAGGGGGAGAAACTGCAGGGGAAAAGCCTATGGAATGGTTTATACCTAAGAAAATATGAAAAGTGTTTATGAAGCTAAACCTACGTTTCTGAAGGATGATTACAATTCTGAGCATCTCAGACTTGTGTGAGCAGTTTGAGACACTTGAGACTGAATTTTTAGGAGCCCAGTTCTCTGCATCTCAAGCCAGACACTGAAAGGCAGCAGTACTGAGAGCTGGAGAATCCTCCTGACAGTTTGGTCCTCAGGGTAGTATTTTCAGAATCGACTCTGTGATTACAATGCATAAGCCCTATCTTTCGAGTCTCATATAAAGCCACTCATTCTCAGTGTGGAATGGCACCTCTATAAGGAAGGGAAGTCAGTGAGATTTAAGCTGTTAAGTCACTTAAGGACATCTGTAATGCCTTTCTATGAAGAACACATGAATATTTAAAAAGAGCATTTCTTTTTCAAGGTATGATACAGATGCAAAAGGATATCTTACTCACCAAGAATTTTTACAGAAACTGGGGATAGAGTTTGCACCCGCTGACACAGGGCTCAGCAGACACATCACAGAAGACAGCTATGCACGTTTACAAGCACATTATAATAATCAACAAAAGAAGCATTCAAAGCTGGAAGAGCAGCAGAAACAGCAAACTAAAGCTTTGCATGTAAGAGAAATTAAAAAGCAGATCAAGTAAGTTATTTATGAGCTTAGCATATAACTTTTTGTGTTTGTGTTTCCTTTGTTAAGATGACACTCTGTACAATACAAATGTAATTTTCCAAAAAAAAGACTGAAAAGGAGTCTCAGAAGGTACTGGACCGACCAAGCTTATCCATAGTGTTATTCCCTTGATTTGCTCGAGATTAGCCTAGCTCAGTGTGCACTGTGAGACTTTTTTAATAGATACTCTCCATGGCTTATATTACGTATTTTACAGACTTGATGGCAGCATCTATACTGACAAATCAGAATGTCCAGAGACATTCCCAGACTCAGTCATCTATGCTGCTAGACTGCCGAAACAGTCCTCATCATGCTTCGGCCTGTGTCAGCGAATGTTTTTCCTGATCACTCCCAGCACCATTTGGGAGCAAGAATGCTTCAAGGACCGTTCCTAATAGGCAGTTTGCAGGCAGCTGCTCCCTCTCGGCGGCTAAGAAGGTTCACTAGCAGAGATGCGCCAGCTGGCTTCTGTGCCCGGAGCACTCCCTGGCCTGTTTATTGGTATCATCTCAGCTTGTGGTTCCAGTCCTAATGCTGCTGTCAGCTCAGATTGAGGGAGAAGAGCAAGTGCAGTTTTTGTCACCCTGCAGGTCTCTTCTTCTCAGACTGCTTTGGGCAACGTAGACTTAGACCTACCTGATCACACTCAACAGGAGCTTTCCTTGCAGCTGGAATGGCTGGATGTGTAGGACACTGTGGTCCCATAACCTGCCCTGTCCCTTGGATGAGAGCCAAGTAGCAATCACAGTTGGTTTCACTTCCCTCTAGCAGCTAGTTAAATTGTTAGTAAATGGCTTTGTAGATGCAGCAAAAAACAGCCTTGACAAGGATGGACCCTGGCTCCATATGACAGAAATAAGCATCTTGTCTCCAAGCAAGAGTCATCTCTGCCTCAAACAAAATCAACACTCACAGAGTTAATAGGTCATTGCTCCTGAGAAAAGCATTTGACAAACAAATGACAAAATGATATCCTACTCAGAGTGGAGTCTAATGATCCATGCTTGCCCTAGTGAGTCAGCAGTGATCAGCCTGCTGCTGCTATAGGATTCCTGCACCTGCCAGCAGACTGAGGCAGCAGGATAATCCTCTGCCCCAGTACAGTGCTGTTAGAACTTCATATTTCCAGGTTGTGGATAGACACCACCTGGATGCTTACCATGTTTTCTGCTTGTGCTTTCGCTCTTCTCCTGAACTGTTGTTTTGGGGTTTTTTTTATTTAAGAGTATAAACCCTCAGGAGCAAATAACATGTAAAAATATACCCCCAAGAGCACAGATTTGCTTTCTTTTGTGCTTGGAAAGTGTCTGGAAGTTGTAGGAACTAAAAAATTATTATCGATAAGAATGATAATTCCCCATGACATTGTTGGTAAAGGTGATACACTCATAAACAAAGAGCAGCCTTGTCTTGCAGATAAAGAGGCAGCTTGGGAAATCATTAGACAAAAAAAATCACAAAACACAGAGAGAAGCCTGTAAGCTAAGGCTTTTGCCTTTTTACCCTGCTTTTTTAAATTCTGTTTTTCAGTATCCCAGATAGGCTGAAGGAATCAAGGGCAAAACTGTCCTTTCTTTTCAGCACCACAACTCTCCCACCTGCATTGCAGCTCTCTGGCATAAACTGCACTTATGACACCCACAGGTATCAATGAGTATCAATGCACCTGTAAAAAATTGCATAATATACAACAGAGATGGTTAGGCAGCTGCTGTGTTGTAGCCATTGCTTATTACTGTATCTGTAACTGTCTGATGTGAAACTTAGGCCCTAACTGTCTCATACTGGGCTCTTCCGCTCCATTTGTTGTACTAAACAGTTGTCTCTAGTCTTACACTTGGATGAAGAGCTCTTTTGGTCAGGAACCTTCTATTTCTTTCCTGTTAGTGTAATGCCAAGTGCAAGGCAGCCCTGACTCCAATGCTATAAATAAGAAGCAGCTCTGCAAGTAGGGAAGATGCTGTGCTGCAAGCAGAAATTATGCAGTGTGGCTCAAAGATGCAAATACTCATCCTTAAGCAGCTGGAGAGTAATTAAATCAATGGGGAAGACATGCTGGGTAAAAATAAAATAGTCATGATGTGACATGCTGGCAGGTCCACATCATTTAGAATTATTTACTTTTGAGAACCTGCCATAACAACAACTATGTATAGAACTATGTATATGGCAACTAGACACACAAATATATACATACGAGTGCATAGCTATTGCTTAACCATAATTTGGAGGAAAACAGAAATTGGCAGACTGGGTCAAGTATCACTGGATTCAGTTACCTGCTAGCAACCAGAGCCAGATGTTTCTGGTTGAGGTGGAGAAGCCTTCTAATAGATGGACATGGAATATTCTGCCCCCTGCACTGGGGCTGTCTCATCCTGGGCAATGACAGAGTTTGTTTTAAATCTGCAGATGGGACTTTTATATCCCTTTCAAAAATTATGTTCTAATCGTTCATTATATTCTGGCTTTTCTTGATTTACATATGTAAGACATCCAGTTCTGTTCTTAATCTTTTGAAATTTCTGGCATCTGCAGCTTCCTTTGGGAATGAGTTCACAACTTAATCACTCACGGTCTGCAAAAGTATGTCTTGTTATTGATTATTGCCACCTTTAAGTTCCTCTGAATGTTCTCTTCTTGTCTCCCACACTTCCTCACCCACCTCCTGGCCGGTGGGAGCAGTCCTGTGGTAGCAGTTCCTGTCTGGTTTTCTCTCTCAGAAAGCTGGAAGTGCAAGAGGAGTTGAATCCAGGCCTCTGAACTCCTCAGATTTAACGTAAGGCCCTGGAAAGCCATAAATGACTCCTAAGCCAGAGTCATTGTCTGACAGATGAAATCCATCCGCAGGGTGGCTGTGACGGCAGCGATCCGGCCAAGTGTCAGCCTTCTGCTCCAGGACCACGTAAGACAGCTGAGATACGGGAAGCACAGGTGGGCACCATGCCCTTCTACCGTAAAGGAGATCTGCTCTTGGTCAGGAAAACGGATGCAGTGGCTGCAAAACCTAACCCTGGTGATCCATGTGGGTCTCAGCCCCCACTTCATTCTCAGTGAGTTGGAAAACTGATTCCTTTCACCTGCCAAATTCAGACTGGGAGGAAATATTTGCCTGAGGTGTGAATTTGCTGGTAATAGGACTCACTTAAGCAGCACTGAGAGCAGCACCCACTCCCCTTTCTGTGATCTTGCTTAAGCCCTCTCATTTCTATTTGCACAGTGGCTGCATCCAGCCCGTGCCCTTTCTTCTGGCTTTCTGCAAGGGCTGTGAACCTCACCCTAACAGCTTTGGAGAAGTTTCAGTGCCCTGTGATTACACACTGTGAGGCAGACAAAAGCTCTGGACATCTTATGATTCAAAACATACTGCTGTGCACTTTTTTTTTTTCCTTTTGCTTTTGTTGTAACTCACAGGAACAAATCGCCCAAATTAGAAACAGACATTGAACAGTGGCTCTCCAGCTCTTCAAGAAAAATACAAAACATTTGCAAGAAAATATGTTTTGGCAATGTTGCTTGATCTATGGTTTTAATCCTCATTTTCTCCATGCACATATTTACTGCTGTGAGTGGAATAATTACTGCTTGGAAATCTTTTATCAGTCCAAAAATGTTGAATGCCTCAATTTCCCAAAAATATGAGTCTCAAAAACTGTTTTGATTTTACTTCAGCATTTACTTTCATTGGGGAGATTTAAGTGGAAGATGATAGTGGTGATGAAGACAGGCACTAAAAATAATATACAGTTGAAAAGGGTTCCAGAAATTTTCTGCAATGAGGGTACAACGTGGACCATATCACACCTTCAAAGCACACCCTTGCAAGATGGAAGGAGCAGTGCTAAATAGTCTTCTGGGGCTGGAGGGAGATCAGTCTCACTGAAATCACAAACTGCCCTTATGGTGGTCAGCAGTTTTTGGCTTTTAGGTTGCTGTATGCTGGTTGCTTCCCAGGTGTGACTCTCTTGGTGTCTTGCTGGGCCTCAGCACCCATCCTCCTCCATCATTGCCCCTTTGCAATCGCTATAAAGCTGTGGTTTTTAAGCTGTGGCACATTACAGTAACTCAAAAAAAGCAAACCCTCGGTCAGGAGATTTTAGATTTGTGTCTCTGCTGGAAAGTCTGTAGGCTTCTGAACATAATAAGAGTTAAAATTCAGAGAGGTAATTAGCAGATGTTGGATCTCTAGGGTCTCATATCTAAGAGGAGGTTGAAGGAGTCTGAGCTGGTTAGTCAGTAATTAGATACGTGGAGATTCAAGACAACAAAGCCAGCTTGAGTGCAATGCAAGTGCACTCTGACTGATGTGCACCCTCTGCAGCATACTTCTATACTCTTTCCAATACAAGCCTTGATTTGAGTGTAAACGAAGTACCACATAGTAACAGGAGCAGAATGTGAAAAAGAGGAAGGAATTAACTAGGAAAAAAGAGATCTGAAAGTGAGAGAAGAGGTGATGGCTCTTTAGGGGCTTTTAGAGACTCTAAAACACACTGGCAATATTGCGGTTTCCTTGAAAAGATTCACATCATGCTTTGAAACCTATATACAGTGGCTAGCTTAATCGTAAGGAAGCTCACAACTACTTTCCGGAATATTACAGAAGTAGGAGCTATCAAAGTTTTTAATGGCATGAAACCAAGCCAGGGTGAGAGGGCAATCCATGCAGCTACAGAAAGTAAGTTGAAGGAATATTGCACTCCCAAGGAAACTTGAACTTTTGAAAAACACAGGTTTCATGTGAGAATGCAGAAGAAGGAATCCTTTGAATAATTTTTAGCTGATCTTAAAATAACGGATCAGTCAAGTAGCTATGACATTTTCAGAGATTCCATTTTAAGGGATCAGATAGTGATTGGCATCAAAGATCCAAAGACAGAGAAAAGATCCCAGGAAGGTAGGTAGGATCTTAAAAAAAAAAAGGGGGTAGAAAAATCTGTTTAGTCAAGCTAGGACAGTCATAAGGGACAGTATGGAAATATCAGAAGGGGAGCAGGACATGCTGTCTGGAAAAGGAAAGGAAACTAGGAGAGTTTTGAAGAGACTTTTCACAGCTATTCGCAAGAAGTAGCCAAAGTGAAATATATAAGAATTCACAGATTCACATTATGTCCCGGAGTTTAGAAATTCTGCAGCAGCTATAAGAAATACGGTTATTTTGTGAGACCTTGCAACTGGAAAAGCAGAAGCAAAAGAGAACAACCCTACTTATCCCCAGATCTATGTAATGGTGCACAAACCAAAAATATAACAAAATACCACATAGAGATTCTGTGCAAAAGCTGCACAAGGGGGCTGCAGACTAAGAATAAACACCTCTCAATTCAAAACTGGTGCTCAGTCAATGTTACCTCCAAACACGCTATAAAAAATCTGGCTCAGGAATCTCTACATTTGAAGAAAGACTATTGAAACTGAGGGTGTCTACCAAGAATCTAACTCCTACTAAAGGATTGTATGAACTTAAATTGAAAAGTGAAGATAAACACAGTAGTTTAATTTTTTAGGCAGAAAGAGCTAATAGTTGGTCTAAAATATGCCTAGCCCTGGGCTTGGTTAAAGCAGTGAGTCTGATGAAGGAACCATAAACGCAGGAGATCAGTACCCAGAAATCTTTAGTGTCCGAGACAAAGTGGACACAGAATATAGAGCTGTATTTTCACAGCCATGTGTGCTGCTAGGAACATTCCTCTGGTTGTAAGAGAGAAGCTCACAAAGGAGCTAGGTTATGTAGGAGTAATGGTGAGAAGTTTAAAAGTGGAAGAGCCAATTAGCAACAGGAAGATCAAAAGACAAGTCACTGAGATTGTCCTTACATCCAATGGGGCTAAGTATGTTTCAGGACAGACGCTGTCCTATAAAGGATATTTTCACGTAAAAGGACTGCATATGTTTTTACAAATATTAATAAATTTTTACAAAAATTTCAAATTGTTGTGCTTTAACCTCAGTCAGCAACTGAGCACCACGCAGCCGCTCGCTCACTCCTCCCCCCCTGCCCCCAGTGGAATGGGGGAGAGAATTGGAAGAGTAGGAGTGAGAAAAACTCGTGGGTTGAGATAAAAACAGTTTAATAATTGAAATGAAATAATAATAATAATGTAATAATAATAATAATACACAAAGAAAGTGATGCACAATGCAATTGCTCACCACCCACCAACTGATGCCCAGCCAGTCCCCGAGCAGTGGCCCCCCGGCCAGCTTCCCCCAGTTTATGTGCTGAGCATGACGTCACGTGGTATGGAATGTCCCTTTGGCCAGTTTGGCTGTGCCCCCTCCCAGCTTCTTGTGCCCCTCCAGCCTTCTCAGTCGGTAGAGCATGGGAAGCTGACAAGTCCTTGACTAGTGCAAGCACTACCTAGCAACAACTAAAACATCGGTGTGTTATCAACATTGTTCTCACCCTAAATCCCAAACACAGCACTGTACCAGCTACTAGGAAGGAAATTAACTCTGTCCCTGCTGAAACCAGGACACAAATTCAAATTATTCTGCTGGATCCAAGCAAAATTCCTTGCATGACAGGAGTTTAACACTATGCATTTTTAGACCACTGTACAGTAAATTCTGCCTTCAAAGGCTTCCTTTAGGTTTAAAAGTCCACTCTTGAGTTTTCACAGGAAAGTGTAGGAAAGGCCATTCACTTGAAGCAACTGTGGCTGCTTAAATAGATACTGAAGATGTCAAGCAGAGAGAAAACCAGTAGGGAATCTCAAAAAAGGATCCAAGAGGGCCTGAGAAGTAGGATTAGACAGAAATGCAAATGTAAGGGCAGAGAAATAACATAAAAGATTAACTGTCGACAAGATAAAACAGAGTCATTACAAATATGCCATCCACAAAGATAACAAGGGTGTCCAGAGGCCTGTTAGCACTTGAACGTTACATGAGAGTCCATATCACACGGGCAATCTGTACAAGTAGCTTTTGAGTTACTACACAAAATGGACATACTGGGCTGTAAATCTAGGAAAAGAATTCCCAAATTAAAGGCATTAATAAAGACAACTCCTGGCCTTACGTATATTGGCACTAGAAGACAGACAAAGTCTTCAAAAGATGGCTTACAGGCAGTATTATTGAAAAAATAATCAATGGAAATGTGTGGCCTGTGTTTCTAGGGCACTTGTCAACACCATGATTTGAGGCACAGACTGAGAGAGCAGCCAGAGCTCTGCTCTCTGACTGTAGGAAATGTCAGATATTTGTTTATCAATCTGTTATGGTCAGAGCTGAGACAAATGGTTTTGTAGACAAAAGAAAGACCAGTTTCCAGAATATAAAAACAGTGTGACTTTTTAGTGTTGGGTTTGGGGTTTTTTTAGGTAAAACAATTCAATTTGAGAACAAAGTTTAAGTTGGAGAAATGATTACTATCAAAGATATTTTCTAGAGCATTCAAGGAGTCTGCTCTTGAAAACAACACAAAGAATTATGTAACACCTGGAAATAAAATTAAAAAGAAGTATTACCCTATTTCAGAAGAAAGTGGGCTAGGTTTGGTGAGGCTGTACAGAAGATGACACAATGCAGAAATTCATGAAGGTTACCACCTGTTGGGTAGCGAGGGCATTGCATACCAAGCCCATATGACCAAATGAGATCAGAGTTTTCTGTGTTTAGCAGCATGCGCTTCAGAGGTAACAGCGTAGTGATGTCAATGTGTTATGATCTGATGTGCCTCACAGAGTACAGGACACTCACAAGGCTGTTGAAAAATGTGAAAGGTAAGACCATACGTTGATTCATCTGAACCTGTTGTAAGTATCTAACTTGGGTATTAACCTGAAATTGCATTTGGGTTGAATTTAAGATCAGAACATGTTATGGCATACACTAATGCTCTATTTGTTTGGGTATGGAGTCTCTCCTGGTTTCAGCAGGGATAGAGTTAATTTTCTTCCTAGTAGCTGGTACAGTGCTGCGTTTTGGATTTAGGATGAGAATAATGTTGAAAACACACCAATGTTTTAGTTGTTGCTAGGTAGTGCTTGCACTAGTCAAGGACTTTTCAGCTTCCCATGCTCTACCGACTGAGAAGGCTGGAGGTGCACAAGAAGCTGGGAGGGGGCACAGCCAGGACAGCTGACCCAAGCTGGCCAAAGGGACATTCCATACCATGTGACGTCATGCTCAGTACATAAACTGGGGGGAAAGCTGGCCAGGGGGGCCGCTGCTCGGGGACTGGCTGGGCATTGGTCGGCAGGTGGTGAGCAATTGCATTGTGCATCACTTGCTTTGTATATTCTATTACTACTACTACTACTACGACTACTATTATTATTATTATTATTACTATTACTATTACTATTTTATTATATTTCAATTATTAAACTGTTCTTACCTCAACCCACGAGTTTTCTCACTTTTACTCTTCTGATTCTCTCTCTCATCCCACTGTGGGGGGGGGAGAGTGAGCAAGTGGCTGTGTGGTGCTCAGTTGCCGGCTGAGGTTAAACCACAGCAAGTCCCAGAAATTTTGTCTAGCAGTGGTGCCCTGTTCAGCAGCTCAGAACTGAAATGATTTGTAAGGAATGAAGGATATCCAGATATCCTGAATACAATGGTGAGCTGAGTTAAAACTGTTAAAAGACGGTTTGAGCAAGCTGTGAAGCTGAGAAGTGATCCATACTTTCACGGAACTTGAGAGGAATATCATTGAAAAATTGTTTCTTGCCAGCAAGAAACTATTGGTTAAGCAGAAAGTCCCAGTACTCCCAATTTAGTCCATATAACAGTGGAAGGTACAATGGGACTGAAACATATAATAAATTACTAACAACCCACCTAAGTCATATCATAATTCAGATTTTTTAAGGTACATGATGCTGTTTGCATACACAATGGTGTTTCCTGGACCCTGAGGGCTGTGGGGAAATTGGTCTTTGTTCATATGAAGTCCAAAGTCCAAAAGGACGGATTCTTAGGAGAAACAATTGGCAAGGAAAATGTATTGTTCTTGTAAAAGCTGTACTGAACTTCTTGAAAACAAATGGAAACCCAAGGATTCTACAATGCTGAGAGAGGAAAGACAGCACCAGTAACTGCAACTGAGACCAGACGCCTCTGAGGAGATCCATGAGAGTCTGTAAAGCTCTGAAAAGACTTACTGAGTATTGCTAAAAAGCATATGAGATTTAGCATGTCCAGTGTTAGTCTTATAACAACTTATTACACACCAGAGGGACGGGATGCCATCCAGAGGGACCTGGACAAGCTGGAGAAGTGGCCCCATGTGAACCTCATGAGGTTCAACAAGGCCAAGTGCAGGGTCCTGCACTTGGGTTGGGGCAACCCCCGGTATCAATACAGGCTGGGGGATGAAGGGATTGAGAGCAGCCCTGCCGAGAAGGACTTGGGGGTACTGGTGGGTGAAAAGCTGGGCATGAGCCAGCAATGTGCGCTCGCAGCCCAGAAGGCCACTCGTATCCTGGGCTGCATCAAAAGCAGCGTGGCCAGCAGATTGAGGGAGGCGATTCTGCCCCTCTGCTCTGGTGAGACCCCACCTGGAGTACTGCGTCCAGCTTTGGAGCCCGCAGCACAAGAAAGACATGGACCTGCTGGAGCGGGTCCAGAAGGGGGCCACGAAAATGATTGGGAGATAGAACACCTCTCCTGTGAAGAAAGGCTGAGAGAGTTGGGGTTGTTCAGCCTGGAGAAGAGAAGGCTTTGGGGAGACCTTATTGCAGCCTTTCAATACTTAAAGGGGGCCTGTAAAAAAGATGGCAGCAGACTTTTTAGCAGGGCCTGTTGCGACAGGACAAAGGGCACTTCTTCCCTTGGGCATGGATCAGGTCCTGCACTACTCCAGATTTTGCTCAGGTGTTTTTGTTGAAATAGTTCTTACTAATGAAAGTTTCAGGAGCCTCAAATTGCAGAAAGTATGCTGCCAAACCCTTATCATTTTAACAGCTGTACTAAATATTTTGTAACTCCAATTTGTATGGGCTTTAAAAGAGAGCACCATGTTTTGTAGCTGCAGTTCTGAACGGGGAGAGTAACCAGATAATCACCCAAGGAGCATTTGTTTACAATGGGAGGCTTGAGCCATGCAATTCCATGTGCAAATTAAATGGGGGGGGGGGGGGGGGGGGGGGGGGGTTTGAGGTTTATTTGCGAACAATTTGGCAGTCTTTGAATAAATTATATGGATTTACCACACACAAATAAGCTCAAAATCTTTCTCTGCCCCTCCACCCCTATTTTGTATATTTGTTTGTATCCTTTTTATCTGATTTAACAAAGGAGCTAAAATAAACATCTGCTCTCTTTCAGGGATAAATTTAGGGATTACTTCCAAGTTTTCAATAAGGCCTTTCATAAAGTGGATAAAAATAGAGATGGCTATGTAACAGTATGTGACCTGCACAGGATACTACAAGAATTCAGCTATTACCTTGATCATGATCACTTCAGTAGTCTTCTAAACAGGGTTGTATGATTATCTCCTAAGCACCTCTTTGGTCACACCCATCAAAGCTTATAAGCTTCTACTTAGTGTTAAGCATATAAGAAGCTCTGATAAAACTAATGGAGATATACCCACATGATTAAAACTGCATATAAGTGAAGAATCTTTTTTAGGTAATGTGTTGATTCTGTAGGTAATGAGAGTGAAATGGCTTCTTACATAAAAAAGTATGCTTTGAGTATGTGTATTTGTTTGCTAGTTTGTTTTATTTAATTTCAATTTAATAGAGCAAGTGTGTGAAACAGATCCTCTTCAAAATAGAAACAGAATTAAATCAGGTTGTAAAATAGCAATAATTTTCAAATGATCCACTGCTGCTGCCATGCAAAACTATGCTTTTAATTCTCTGTGTTAATATGAGTAAGAAGAAAAATCTCTTTTGTAGAGGCTGAAGAACACAAAGGACTTGCTCCAACATTATGTTGCTGGGGTTCTCTGCACCAAACAGTCCCCCAAAGGTCATATGCCTGGCAGCACTGGGTTTTGTTCTCCAGAGCCTGCCAGACCAGACCCTTTTTTGAAATAAAATTAACAAAGTCTTTTCACAGTTCACCTTTAACTGGGTGATCAACTTTTTATGAATTGAAACCGTAATAGGAATCTGCTGCTTGTTTCTTTCTCAAAGACCTCTTGATGATAAACACCTCCATTCATTGTAATTTTGTGCAGATTATTCCTTTCTTGATCCAAAACAGTCTTTTCTAAATAATACAGAGTAGATTAGCATATGCATTTAGTTTTATTACTAAAATTTTAATGCCCACTTGGCAATTTATTTCTCTGCTGAAATGGTGTTGATTATTTCCTTTTCCACACACTGTCTCCAATATTGGAGCCAGCTTGACACGGGTAGTATGTGGGAGTGCTGTGCAGCTGCAAGATGCAAAATCAGGGCTCTTGAATATTTTTTTTCTTACTAGCAGATATGGGGTCTATAGTTAATTTCTTTTCCAGCCTGTTTTATAAAGCTTCCTCTTTGTTTTACTGGCTCTCCCCATTAATTAGACATTCTTGTAACTGGATATTCTGGTGATTGGTAGCTGAGGCATTAGTCCCCAGTGATTTACTGTGGAAACAGATGATAAAAGTACGTTACAGTAATTCAATTTTAAACAAGGAAATCAGGGTTGTGTAGTGGGGCCATCTCCTCTGTCAAGTCTTGGCTCTCTAGGAGTTGCCTTGACCATAATTCTAACAAAAAAGCTGAATGCAAGACTAAAAAAAGTCCAGCCTTTCCCCTGCAGCATAGGAATTGTCTACGTGTCTGTAAAGAATCTATTGTTCTCATAATTGGCTATAAAATTATTAAAGTCTATTAAAAAGCTCTCCATAGATGGTAGCTGTAAGATCAATCTGGAATAATTCCAGGGGAGCCAATGGATCTGTATCAAAAACACTCAACGTATACTGTAGTCTGGAGACTCTCTGATTGTCTTTCAATGTAGGAAATTCCATAAACTGACTGCACTGGCTTTATATTGGGTAAGCGAGAGCAGAGCAAGCCCCTGCTATTGTATCCCTTGTTGTGAACTCCACAGGCTCATTAGACAGATTTGAAGTCCTTGTTTAAAATATACCAGGTGTCTTTTCATTAAGCGGTCACAAGTCACAGGACATCGGAGGAAAGTAGCTTTTCTTGTAATGGTTAGTGCTATTCATCTGCTATTTTTCATGCTAAATAACTTTTATTTTCACATATTTTCTGCATGTATGAAGCTTGCCTTAATTCCAGTCTTTTAATGGTAAAACATCTTTGAATAAAAATTAATTTAGTTTGGTAACAAAGTCCTCTGCAAAAAAAAAAATAAATTCCCCAAATCATATGCAAGAGCTCATCTTTCCCCATGCTGATATTTGATGAAAAAATATATTCACTGTTGTTACCTGGAGCTATCTGTAGTCAGCTCTGTAACCCACTGAATTTCCAATGTGACAGAACATGAAATTCCCCAGTGTCTGTGATCCAGCAGATGTTTCAGCTGACAGAAATTGGGCAAGTTGTGAGTGCAGCCTGCAGCGCCCGTGGGCTGGGCTCCCAGGTACAGCCTGAACACAAGTGATCAGAAGAGAAACCCTCACTGGACACAGTGTGCCACGAGTCAACGGCAGCAGCTGCTGGCCAAATGCGCCAGCCCTCTGTGCAGCTCGGTGGACGCACCGAAGGAGGGAGGGTCGGCCAGTGCCTGAGACACAGTGAGGCTGAGTCCTGCCAAGAACCTGTAAAATAGTTCTCTAGAGGCTTGCCAAAGCATGCAGAGTGAAGTACAGGTTGAGAGGGAAGGTAAGCCCTTCTGTCACAAACATAAGGAGAAGCATTGTGTGGAACCTGGTTTGGTTTCCTCCCATGTGGTAGAGAAATCATGAATGAGTATAGACCTGTGCTGGTACACCCATGAAACGTATCACGGAGCGGTACTGAATGTCCTAGCTTGTGTCTGGTGGCAGCGTACCGGGCTGTGTGTGGTTCTGCTTCTTTCTCTCGGAATTGTAATGATCACGACGTATTGGGCGGCTTAAGCAGCACTTCAGCATCTGCGAATCAAAGGTATTTTTGTAAAGCAGAAGGTCAAGGGAAAGTACCAGCACTTTGCACAAAGAACATCTACTCCTCCACAGAGTCTATTAGACTGTGTTTACACTGTGACATGAAAAGGAGATTCAAGGGCAAGGCTGGGAGCCTACATGTTCTCCGACAACATTGGGGATGGTAAGCTCAGCAGTAGGTTGTGATCAAAACACTGTGCTGTGCTTAAAAAGGACAAAATTAATGCTGATGGACTGGAAGGTTGTGCGCTTGGGCCCAGGCTAAAGCAGATCTTCTCTTGAGCATCTTGAGATTGGCCTTGATCTGCATCTTAGAGTGTGGTTGATCTAATTGATCGGATTGACGGCTTAGGCCTGAGAAGGAGCTTGGGCTGGAACTAACAGGATTTATACACTGACAGCACAAGCATACCCTGAAGTGCTGCTGCACTACAAATAATACATCATAATAATTAATCGGTACAGACAACAGTGAGATAATTATTTAAACTCATTGATATCTCATTCTGTGTTTTTCCTTTAGCTTAGGAATCAGCATTCATGACAGCAAGCTTTCTTATTTTGATTTCCTGAGAGCAACTGATGATGGCAGAGCATCTAAATACCAACAGAGACAAAAGCAGGCTGCACCACCTGCAAGCTTTGCAGTGCTCAGCTTAGAACAGACCCTAATTAAGATAAAAGAAATAGTTGCATCATCTTATGATTAGTTGTACAAGGTAAGTTTCATGTGGTCACCGCATCTTATTTAGTCTCTATTTTTTTCTGCCTGGCTGGGGACTAACCCAAAAGCTTCAAAACTTCTCTGCTATTAATTGAGTGCTACCAACAACCTTGGCCTATGTAGAAATAGCGTCTTCTGACAACTGCAGACTTTTTTAATTGATTGTATTCTGGTAACTCCACAAAACAAGCATATCAAATCAAGCCTAGAGGTTTTGTGAAGATAAGGATTGGAAAGGAAAAAGCGAAAATCGCAAATTATCTCTTCCCCAAACCCCTTTTCCTCCTCCAGTTGTCTGTAAATAGTGTCCCAAGCATGTAAATATCACATGGTTTTCAAATAGCTCTGTTGAGTTTCCTAGGCTGAGACTTATTATACGTAGGTATAATGTGCTACTGCAGGCAGGCATTATGGTTTTATCAGCGTGAGATGACAGGATCATGTAGCAACTGAGGATACAGACATATGATCAGATGTGAGCACATTATAGTGGCTGCAGAAGTTAGCACCTGTCAGCTGGGGCTCTGCAACTATCTGCATTTACGCTCTTGGCCACTTCTGACTCTAACACAGACAGATAAGGTGCATTAGCTGTTGAGCAGCAAGTTTCCTGGTTTTCCCACCCGTAAAATTAGAATAATAAAAATAACCACTTCTCTCTAGAATTTTGAAAGCCCTGAAAGAAAAAACGCTGCATATTAAGCAGTCTTAGACTGTTGTGTTGGAGTCTACTGAAATGCAGCAGCCTCTAGACTAAATAATTCTTGGTGCCACAGTAAGATTGTTTTCAAGCATGGGAAAGAATAATCAAAAAGACCTTGAAGGAAACATTCCTGTCACAAAGAACTGTAGAGCCATCTCATCTGCACCTGCAGTTTCAGGTCCAGTTTAAGCTCACGGCTTTAGAGGCAGACTTATGCCTGCAAAGATGGTCTCGCTACCCCCATATCCCCAGCAACGTGGTCCTCCCACCCGCCTTGTGTCAAAACCAGTACTTGTCTTCCCGCCCGATGACCCAGGTCAGGGAACTTCAACCTGACAAAAGCTGCTGCCCATACAAGGGAGGGGAAGGGAACAGTGTCTGGGAGGACGATGGGGGCAGAAATCCCCTGTCGTCAATGGCTGCATTTCTGAAATCTCAATCTGTGGACTCTGTCCTGCAGTTAAAAATAACGCAGGCTTCCAACAAAGACGTCACTAGTGATGTCACTGGTACAAGCACCCAATAAAAAGTAGTACCATGGGAGATGCTGTTTCTTTACAGAAATCTCCTTTCACACTATTTGGAAACTCTGGAGACGTTTGTAAACTTATTGAGGCCATTTTTGGCCAAATAGAATAACTATTGAACAGGATACTGAAATATTTATATAATCACTTTACATTTTTCATAGTAAAGGGAAAAAAAATCCTTCCTGTGCTTTGCATTATTGAAATAAGAAATAGATAAATTCAATAGCACAGGTTAGTGTTTGTTACATTTTAGTAGAAGACAATATCTGTCCTCTCATCCCTGCATGTCTTGGGAATGGAGAAGGTCACAGTTTTGTCTTCTTAGGGTATGATTTGAAAATGACTTTTGGCATGAACAAATCATCCATTTAGTCTTTTAGGGTACCATTTGGTGGTTCATATAACTTCAGGGACCAAGGGATTTTCTCCATGGAGAGCCAGACTTTGTTCACCATGCTATGGAAAAGCAGAACTTTTTCTCATTTCCCTTACATGAGAAAATGAGGAAGTTCTCAATTTTTGTCTAAGCCATGTTTTGAGCAAAAGTTGCTGCCACCTATGTGATGGGGGACTCTAACGACATAAGCTTACAACATAATATTTTGTTAGAAAGAGGCAGATCTGAAAGCACAGTTCCTCGAGCCCACCTAGTTGAAAAAAAAAAAAAAACATCACATCCCATCCTGACATTTCTACAACTGAATACAGACCTTTGAAGTTTCATAACAAATAGTTAAAGAGTTCAGGTGGGTCCTCTCTGTCAGTATAATCATTTCCCATTCATTTTCACCATACTCGGTACAGTGCATACTATATACTCAATGCTTTGTTTTTCCCATAAGACTTTCAGTATGTAAGCAAAGATGAAACTTCCATATTAAGAAGTTATTATAGAATTCTCTTTAGTGATCAAAGGATTCCTTTTCAATGTTCTTTGGATATGGTAGCATTTGTTTTGCCAGTAGACATGGTTCATGTGCATTAAAACATACATTTTTAAACCCATTATTTAGAACAGTTCTAATGCTAAAACATAAAAATTGCTGTGTTACACCAGTATGTTATAGTGTTAGCAGACTAATAGGACTTTAAACCTGAAGTTTTGAAACGTGTAATATTCACTTACATTTATGGAATCAGTGATTTATATGTGCAGCATCATAAATAAGGGGCAGAATAAAACAAGGGGCCATGGTAAGTTAGTATCAGCCAGGCAGAATGAGAGTGCATATGACCCACAACTTTTCTAGACCTTGGTATTTCTGCCACTCATTTGGACTACTCTCTTGCATGCCTTCTGCTGCAACTGTGCTAGACCTGATCTGTTTCCCCTGGGAAAACTTTGGAAAACTCCCACAAAGAACAGGCTGGGCATTTTGTGCAAGGGAGGACGAGAAGACAGCAAGTAAGCTTTCAGGATGAGCTGGAGCTAATGAGGATGAAGGACTATCGAGTCTTTTAGGGAGTAGAAAACAGACTTGCCCCACCAGAGACAAAGGGAGAATCACTGGCGGGGGGGGACAAAAGGCATATTAAATATGCTCAGGAGAGTTTAATTTAAAATATTTTAATTAAAATTATTTAAGGCAGCCCTGAAATATTTTTGTTTGTTTCCTCTCTTGTCTTAATGACTACCTTTTCTGGAATGTTTGGATACTTGATATAATGCTTTTTTGCTTTTACTGTAGGTTGTTGTTTATTTCCATATTTATATTTACACGTGGTACAGAAATACAGGCTATTTTTGGCTTATTTCAACAATTGCATTTCATTTTTAAAAGAAAGGAAAGCTTCAAACTAAGGAAGGTTCTGAGAAATGTGTTTTGTTTCTTCATGTATAACATACCTGCAAGTAAAAGGCATATGGGTCTCAGGTATTTCCATGTGAACTGCTAAATGGTTGCTAAAAAAGACTTCTCTTTTGGAATGTCTAGATTTGCTTAAATAATTTGAATTCTTGCTTCTCAGGCATTTTCTCTATTTGATAAAGAAGACACTGGAGTAATTAAAGCACTGGAATTTCGGCAAGTACTTGACCATTTCTGCTTTAAATTATCAGACAAGCAGTTCAGGCACCTTCTCAAGAACCTTAAGCACTGTGAGGACTTCACAGTAGACTGGAAAGTTTTCCTGAAAAACATAAATCACCTCACAGAGGTAAGAAGAGCCACCAAGCTATAATATATTTCTTTAAAAGATATGATCTGATGTGTTAGAAGTGACTGACTGACTAACTAACTAAGCATGCAAAATTCACGCATCTTTCTGATGCTCCCAGCTGAACTTCACTGAAGCCCTTGCCTCCTTACAAACTGCTCTCGGAAGTTAAGTCAAGTCTTGCGCTCATGTAGATTTAGGTCTGTACATGTGGCAAGCTGAAAGCATGACCACGGATACAGCCAGATTGCCCCAGTGGGGCGACGTAGGATGTGGGATATCCAAATATGCCCGATGATCCTTGACCTGTCTAGGTGACTGGCAGGGGCTGGACAGAAAAGTGAGTGGAGTGGGAAGCCCATGAGGTTCTTGGTGTCAACAGTAATAGCAGTGTAGATGTAGCAGGAAGGTCAAACACAGAGATTAGTCAAGAACAGAGAAAATCTTGACTGCCGTCATGGGCAGAGTCTTCTGATGCTCTGAATATGCATGTCACAACAACTCAAATAAAACTAGAGTTGCTGTTTCTCTGTGGCAGAGGTTTGTGTCCACAGTGCTTCACTTGGAGTCGTTCACTTGGTGCAGAGTGCAGGAACAGATCCTTCAGTTCATAATCACATCTTTTTATCACTGCAGCAATCCTTACCATGTATGTGAATAACGGGAACGTTATCAAAAGGTGTAAGTAAAAGACGTCTCTGTCCTATTTTATTTTCACAGTCCTTCCCTTTCCTCTGGCTTCTCCCCTCTTAGTCTGCCCTACCCAGCGGGAAGTGGGTATAAGTAGATCTGAGGGTGCAGGAGTCCAAATGACATTACCTTACAGCTCATTTCTGAACTTGGCTACGGATGTGAAAGCTGGTTACTAGCTGGATAAAAAGCAGTTCTAAAAAAAAAAAAAAAGTATTAACTTGCATCTTATGTTCTGAGAAGTAACTATGTTTCATTTTCAAAAGTATATGCTTGAAGCACAAATAAAATGAGAAAAATAATAATCACCCCCCAATGGAAAACCATATAAAAAGCCTACCACTTTATTGCCATGGCGATAATAGAATGTTGTGCTAAACAAATCCGTATAGAGCTATACGGCGATTAAATCTTGTGTCATAAAGTAGAAGCTGGAAAACCAGTGAGATCTGTCTCAGCCTCTTCACGTCCCAAGTCAAAGTCTGTCAGGCTTCAAATAATCGCAGGGCTTGAGTGATTCACAAGAGGAGGAGGAGGAGGAGGAGGAGGAGGGACCACAGGTTTCGAATGAAGGAGGACCCATAAACAGCTCCAAACACTTGTAATGTGTTACAGGCTTCTGTAGCAGGTTAGAGACTTTATCTATGTGTGTCAGTTACCAATAGGCATAGCTTTACCAAAGTGCTTATTATAAGTATAGCTTTATTCAAAATTTTATAAGGTTGCTTAAATGTATTTTATTCTCTGTAAATTTAGCATTAATATTTATAGTAGTGCAACTGTTACTTTGTCCTTAGTGGCAGGACTACATTTAATTATAGTTATTTAAAAAATAGTTGGGGATTTTTAAATATTTATATTTTCAGCTTACTAAAATAAAAATGCAATCTTAACAGATATAATAGATTACATGGTTCTCAAGTGTAAAATGGTGGAATACTTCGTATAGGCTAGAAAATGCCGCATTTTCCCCTTTCCTGCTTTTATGCTGATATAAATTCAGTAAGTTTCAACTGAGTCATACCAGCACAAAGACCAATTGTATGAAATGTAACATATCTGTATACTAATTTTAAGAATGTATTTGTGTGCTGTAATATGGACCCGCTAGCAAGCTTTCATGTTAACTTTAGAATAGGTAGCTGCTTTTGTTAGGGAAGGTTTTGCAGTAATGTCTTCTCATCCTCAAAGTAGGTGCTAAGCCTCCTTAACAACTTGACAAGCTGCACAATCCCTGGGATCAAACTCTGCAAGAGTGTACATTTTAACATGAAGTCTCTTTAACAGCTAGTCCTCCAAGACCCCAAATACTTTCCACCTCAACTTAGCAAAAAAGTAAGCTACTTCCACATCTTTCAGAAGGTACTCGGTCCATGACAGGACTGGAGCCTGTACTGCTTTTTTCAATACTGAGCATTCACCTTGAACAGTTTTCTGTGCTGTGTTAGGGGTAGAAGGGATAAATCCATCATTAAAATCTCACATTAATCCACAAGGGAACATTTTTGAAAAGACAAAACAAACACGAACCAGGTTCACAGTGCTGGCTCACCTTCCAGATGCTCTCAAATCTCATGTTTTCATTTTGGGTTCAACCCAAAATTTCCCACGCCTTTGCAATTTCATCCCACCCTTGGGTTCACACGTATTCCTGGGCTCCTGTGCAGGTTCTGAGAGAAGGCTGGTTGTTAAATTATTCACTTCATCCAAACATGCTACAATTTTGGCCTGTAAAGTATGTATCTAAATTAATGAGCTATGCAACTCATTCAGGCACATTAGGAAAACTGATCATTACGCTATACAATTTGATCACTGAAGTATATGAAAAAGTAACGAGTAAAGTATGCAGCTTGATCATTAAAGTATGGAAAATTTACTGAACTAGTAAAGTATGAGCCTGGGATGATTTTTGTCTCAACTGGCACCTCATAAATAAAACCCACAACCACAAAGGCAAACATTCACAAACCCAAAAGCCATACAGGTTTAAGTTGTATTTTTTCCTTAGAAAAGAGCTGAATAAGGGGAGACAAAAAAAATCTTGCGGAAATTATTTCTAAATGTTTTATGTGTCACGTGGATCTTTTGATAGCTTTGACATATGTTGATGAGCTTTACATTCTGATTAACTCTCTAGAATACAAGCTACAGCAGCTGTATATGAGCAGAATGCCCACTGAAATACAACTCTGTAGAGCTGTAGGGCTATACTATACAAAAATAGAATTAAAGAAATGTAAAGTAATTTAAGCAATATGATTGCATCTTAATATTCAGATAAGAAAGAACCAAGGTTATGGCATTTAGCTTGGATGTTGCTAACCAGCTGCGGAAGAGCTGAAGAAGGAGACAGAGAGGACATTGTCTTAGGTGGGATGCTATTAACCACCAGTGGAGACTCTGAGGATATTTGTAAAAGTCCAGACCTCGGAGCCAGGAATACGCATCATGAACTTTTCTTGACTGACCTGCCAGTCTTGTGATTAATAAGGCCTGAGTGGAGCCCTTCTGCATTAAAATAAGTGGCTAACGCAGTCCAGCCTAATGAAAGCTGCACTTGGGAATCAGATCCCCCCAAAAGAAAATGTACTCGCATGTCCTTTCCCACTGTGAGCTATTGCAGATGTGGAAGGGGAAAAAAGTAAAGAATGTGTTAAAAGCGATAGTTCAGGGCGTGCTGGTCAGGTCTAGAACAGCAAGGTGTCCATACAGGATCAGCACAGCTGCACTATAGTGGAAAGTATATGGGGAAAGGAGGGATTATGGTCAGGGCCAAGCAATTTGTTGTTTAGCCCTTCTGGAGCCGAGAGTGCTCAGTGATTTGCTGCAAGCTTAGTAAACCTTCACCTGTCAAGTCCAGCAGTGAGTAGAAAGAGAGCAGGTCAGGTTGAGGAGATGACAGAGAGAAGAGACAGATCATTGCTCGTGCCCGTTCAAGGGCAGGAACTGCGATAACAAGGGGTTTGCTGACGTGTGTCTTTCAGGTGACAAAGGGAATTACTGGAGTGAGTAGAAACATCCAGCAAAGCTTTTTGTAAAAAAACTTATTTCATCTAAAATGATGAAATTTGGAAATCAGAGTGACTTCCAGGACTTCTTTGCAGAAATTTGCAGAACACTTCAATATCAAACCAGGCATTTGATTTAGCTTCGTCCTGAACTTTCTGTTCCCCCACTAAGGTCTCCATTTTTGTTTGTATTTAGCTTCCTGTTCTGAGTTTCTCTGCAGCCTGTCTCATGCTGCAGAGTGCCTTGTACACCAGCTGAGTGCATTTTATTTTCAGCCAGTTCCATCTAATCAACCTGCCTGCAAAACTGCAGGCTTGTTTGTTCATCCTTGATGCTCTTCCTGACCGAGAGAGCATCCTGCTTCTCCTTGGACCGGTATCCGTGAGAGGATTCCCCCCAGTATAGCAAGTTCACATCTCTTCTTGAAGCCTGGCACTGTGAGAGCTGTACCTCCAGGTCCCAGGACTGAAGTCCAGGACTAGTTTCTGCTATTTGCTAGTGAAAAGCATGGGTACATCGTCACTGTCTCCATCTTTGTTGGGCATGTTGCTGGTGGAGAGTCTACAGAGCTAAAACCACTTGCTCTCACATCACATTGCTCCCAGCAGTGGCTGCTACAACCCTTCCTGTAAAATGCAAACAAAATAGCTTCCTTGTGATCTTGGAAACTATTCCTGAATCAACAGAGGGGACAGCACTGACACAGCTTACCAGCTCCATGAACGGAGGGTGGCTGTGCTGTGACTCCCCAAACACTGATTTGCCCGCAGGTGATGAAATGCACAGAGTGCAACTCTACAGTATATCTATCTGTTGTAACCATATAGTTTCAGAGCTCAAAAAAAACATGCAACAGAGAATTGACATCCTCAGTCTTTCCACAACCTTGCTTCCTAAATTCAGCAGCATTACTAACCCAGCCCTTGCGCACTGTGTTCAGGCATGGGGAGCTGAAGTTCATTTTGCTGCCATGATCTACCTGTGAAATTGCAGCAGGAACACGTAAGGACCTGCTCTACAGGGGTCGTGCTTTTCCCTGTCTTGGGGGTGGGAGTTTTACAGGTTTATTCATTACTCACTGTCCTCATCTGTTGAACCTCTGGGCCCTCCTGTTCTGAGCCACTGATTTGATCAGACAGCTGACTGTCATCAGTCAATGACCCATTGCACCAGCAGCAGAGATTAGCAGGCCTGCTGATGATGTCCCTCCCCTCAGTCAGCAGCACCACAAACTTTGTCTGTCCTCATGTAGAACAGCTGTGCTCCAGGGAAACACCCCTTCTGGGATACCTGCACGTTTGCATCTGTTTTCCAGTATTACATCTGCTTCAGGCTGAGAAACATTAAGGCTTTCCTTATGCCATGATCTAACTCCATGTTTATCTTTATCCATAGCAAAACTGGTTTGAAGACTCCCCCTCCTTGCCCCTGCTCTCCTGTGCAGTGCCCTCCCCATGACTACAATGTGCTGTCCCTCATTGTGCCGGGATATCTGTTTTGGGATCCTTCCCCATTGACAAGCCTGCCAAAGCTGTACCTCCCTTTCCTTCTCTGTTCTGAGTAATGAAGATAAGGGTCTAATGGAATTTTAAAATGGCAAATTGTTCCTTGGGATGGAAGCCTTTCACTCTATATTTACTAAGAGTAGAGGAAAAGGAGAAAGTAGGGATAATGGAAAGTAAGGAACATAGTATTAGACCATCAGGCGTACTGTGGCTCCTGCTTCTTTACCCAGTTCTACCTAGGCTTAATATTTCGTAGTTATTTAATATAATAGTTATTTTAATTACATTTAGAGGAATGTGGCTTTTTTCTAGACAAGGCAGAGATTGGCGTGTGGGCCACCTTTGACTCATTGCGTCAAATCATTTTGTCAAACCATCGTATACCATTACATATTCTAAACACTACCAAGAGTATTTTATCCTGCAAATGTGACCTCAAAACTTGAATCTGTCTGTTGCAAACGGTTGGTCAAAAGGAAAATGGTAACATTATAGAAAGTCCCTCAATGGAGTTTTCATCTTTTATTTATAATTGGGTTTATTATTGCAAGCTCCTGTTGCACGCCAGCTATCAAATCCTCAGCAGGCGTAAATCAGCACTCAGGTTAATGGAGCTAGACTGATCACTGCCAGATGAGGATACAGCTCTACTTGTAACCCAGGGATAAAATACAAGCTTCTCTATAGTGCTGAGACTCTGAGAGCTAGAACAGGGTAGCTGGTGAATTGCTGGTTATCTGAACTTGAGAAGAAAATGCATTTCCACCCCAATCCACACTCAGGCAACTAACTCTGCTGCTTCCACACATCTTTAGGGATGAGCATTTATGAAAACAATTTGAAGATACATGTTGTTAGGGTAAAGGAGGGCCCATGGGCTAAGAGCAGAAGCCTCTAAAAGTGTGTGAACTGTCAAAAGGATGATTACTTCTGTCAAGGGTCATTCTCACGTACAAAGAGGAAAATGCATCCTTTTTCAGGAGAAGATACAAGGGCCTTCTTGTGTAAGCTGTTTCCCAAGACCTTTGCTTTCTGAGCCTCCCCAGAAAGGGAGGGAGGTCAGACTTGTGACAGGGCAGGGAATAGGACCAGAGAAATTGTAATTTATCTTGATGTACCAATTTACTTTCTAATTAAGAATTCCTCTTAATAGAAAAATCTTCCAGAAACAGGAAGGAGCTGCAGGAATGGAGCTTCACTGAGCAGGTGTGGGTGGCGGAGCCTTCTTTTATTACTAATCAGCATAGTTATGCCATTTATAGAAAAGGACATGAGGCTGTGCAAGGAACTTTCTAAAGAAGGAAAATACAGCCCTGCTTTGAACAGCAAGTGAGCTACATAGGGTGGCCCATAAGAAAAGCCTCGTAATAATGCATCCCCTCTCTTGGTGAAAGTAGGAGGTGAAAGTGGATTTACATGGTCCTCCCAAAGCACTCTCAAATTCTGTTAGGAAGGGTCAGAAAGCCTGTAAAGAGCCGAGCAGGGCAGTCAGGTAATCTGGACTTCACAGCTTACGGTGGCAGCTGGCATTTGGCCATGGTGTGGGGCAGGTACTGCTCAGAGGCTGTACGGTAGTCTGAGAAGCTACAAAGCAGAAGCGGGCTGCAGAGTCCTGGCCCCTGAATTCTGAAGTGATATACACACAGCTTGATGTGATGAGTGGAGCACATGGCAGTGAATATCAGGAAATCACTAAAAGAGAAGTAACCCCTTTTTCATCCGACAAAAACTCTTCTATAAATGGTCTGTAAGCACTGCTAGGACATACGCTGCACAGCTCTGAGACAGCTTCATTCCTGTTGCTCCCTTGCGAGGTTGAAGTGAGACGCATTTCTCAGGTTTGTTGTATCCACACTGTGTATAAGTTTAGTTCCAAATTAAGAAATGGCACTTAAATGTTCAGATGCCCAGGCCAGAGTCTGATATTTTAGGCTCCAGCTCCATTATTTCAGCTAAAGATTATTTTAGTAATGGATGATAGAGTCACAGCTACACAGTGAATGTACTAACTGCATGTGGTAGACGAATGTAACACAGTAACTGAATAGAAAAGGTTTTCTAGTTTTCAGTCTGTAGTTTGCAAGAAGAGTAAGTGATTTCCCTTTTTTTATTGGCTTTTTAACCATTCTATGATCAAAGTGTGTTAGGTCTTATGAAATAAACAAAAAGCTCTTGAAATTAAATATATTAGGAAAACTTGCACTTACAAAATATGTTTCTTTTAAAGGTTGCAGGGCAGTAATACTTTCCCTAAGTCTTTGGATTCATTAGAATAATTAAAAGCAGCAGTGCAGTGTTTTTTAGTTGCAGTAATGGCAGGCAGGCAGAAGGTGCGCCCTGCGCTGGACCGTGCCCGGCAATCTTAATTTCCTGACTATGGCACAAACTGGCTTCTGCGTCTGCGTGCACGATTCCACTTCTCGTATTTCTTCTCTTAACAATAATGCAGCCGTAATGTCTGTCCCAAACGTATGTTTTATGTAAAGCATGGTTAATATTGAAAAGTGTTATCTGCATTTGAAGATAGTGGAGTCTTTTCTGATTAAGAGGCAGGTTTCTTGCAGTTCTGTAAGAAACATATTTTCTTTTCCATCCAGTTATAGTGATCATGTGAGACGTGACAAGGAAACAGGAGCGCAGGACCAAAAGCCATCTGTTTCTTTTTTGGTATTTCATATTGCATGGAGGAAGAAGGTGGCAAAGCTTATACGCTTAAACAGGGGGGTATAAAATATGATAGTAACATTTAACATGCTGTGAAGAAATGTCTTTGAACCAAAACCAGATTTTTTTCTTGTTGTTTTTACCAGGACCTGTTACCACAGCTATAGTAAAACTGACTGCCGCTTATGTTTGTGAAAACTTTGCTTATAAGGTATTTTACATATTTAGTTTAGACACTGCAGTGGGTGGAAAGTCGGCTTCCATTCCTGAAAATAAGTAGTTTCTTCTTCAAAATTCTGATACTGCTTTTTATTATTATTGTTATTCCACATTGTGCCATTCCTGAGACTACTTTTATAAGTAACACTTGGTTTCATTCTAAAAACTGAAGTTTACTGCTAATTCTGGAGGTAGAATGTAAATGTTGAATAGATTTCACTGATATTTAACTTTATGAAATGTAGCCTTTTGCATGCACAGTTAGACTTTTGGTATTCTCAGGTCTGTCCATACCAAAGCCTAGCAGTGCTTTACTCTGCAGTTTATTCCAACCAACTGTATTTTGCCCTTTTTATTTCTGCTTGCCATATGACCTTCTACTGTATTTACCCAAAGTGTGGATTTCCACCCTGCAGAATGCATAATGGGGATTTAGTTAGCAATAAGCTCCAGTGGTAGATTTTAAAAGCCATACACCCGTGTCAGATTTGAAAGCAACACACTGAAAAAAAGGGGTTGTGCACATCTTGTACTGGCATTAACACACTTGTACCCAGCCCCTTCTCTGCTTTCTCCTCACACATTCTGTACCTTTGCAGCCTTAAGCTGCATCGTTTAGCTGCAGTATCCCTACTGTGGATGACCAGATTAAAACGTACCGCCATAAATATACCTGGAACTTAGAAAGGAAAGGGAAATAATTGCCCTCTCTTTCATCTCAGGACTGAAGTGCCTTTTCAATCAAAGAGATTTCCACTGCGTGCTAAAGACTATTCAGATGAGAAGAATACGTTTGGGATATTTGGGCTAGTTAGCGCTCACTTCCCTTTTTCCTGCATTAACAGAATAGCCCTCTTTGTAAGATCACCCAATTTTTTAGACCTTTGTAAAAGTTTAGGTCAGTCTTGGAGTCCTGTGCTTTTGTTGGCCTGTCACCAATTGGATCCCGTTTATAGAGAGTCTATTTTTCCCTTAACTACTTGCATAGCCCTTTTCTCTTTTGTGGTGCAAGCCAGAATTCCTGGAAGCAGGTTTTACTGCCTGCGGGATCTCGAAGGCCGCCTTCTCCACGGACGTTTCCCTCCTCAACTGGCTGAATGCCACATTGCGATTTATAATTTATTCAGTGGATCCATTACTGATTCTCTGTGTATGTTTTTCGTCTAGACTGAGGAAGGGCAAAAAGTCATTCCGCCTAAGTCTTCTTGGGAACTGTCAGAGAGAGGCATCCTCTCACAGATACAAGAAGTGGTGACTGCTAGTTTTAACACAATTGCACAAGAGTTTAAAGATATTGACTCTTCAAAAGATAATACAGTATCAAAAGAGGAGTTCTGGGATATATGTAACTGACATTTTCAGCATCTGACTGAAGAACAAGTAAGAAAACTATATTATTTTGTCTTGTTAATTTAAGTGTACAACTGGGTAAATTGGCTTTGGCTGCGTTTGCATTCTGTTATGTATAGGCAAGTAGTTTAAAATTTTGGATGAAATGAAAATGTTTTAAGACTATCATTCCATGAACATTTGTTGCTACATTTGTGGGAGATTATTTTTTTCCTTATCTCTGAGTATGGTTATGAACTATAATAATCACAAGCTTTCTAAAGCGAAGTCACGGAGATGCTATTGCTAATAGCGAAGGTGTGAATTTAAAGCACAGTAGTTCTCTTTCACTAGCTCTTTATCTGTATATTTGCTATTTTAAAAGTTTCTTTTTTCAGTTTTGAGTTAATCCACTTCCAGTTGATGGAGAAAAAAAACCTCAGCATGGAAAAAAAAGTACTTCCATGGGGAGCTAATGCAAATTCCTTTTTCTCAGCAGCTATTTTGTCCTGCCCTCCTTGGACAAAGAAAGGGGCAAGAATTTGACATTTCCCGGCCACCTCTCAGCTACTTTTCTGGGTTAAAGATTCCCCCAAAATTAGCGTCAGCAGAGTTCATGTAACCTTGAATTTAGCCTGAGTGACTGAAGTCATTTCATGAATCTGGCAATACAAACCATCCGATTAGCCCAGTGCTAATCTCAGGGGAACCTGAGAGGCCAGTCTTTCATAAGATTCTGCTTCTGCTGAACTTAAAATGAAAAGAGCCATTTTTTATCTTTGCTAATGCTGGTTCAATGTGATTTTTCCTAGTCCAAATACTAGGTGAATAATAAAACAGAGGGAACCTTGACTAAAAGATTGCAGATTTTACTTAACAGCACTCTAACCTTCATGCTCATGATTGCATCAATGCCATTTGGCAGCAAACTGAAAGACAAGACACAGAGCCTCCAAACTCGTATGCGTGTCTGCACTACAGAAAATTTTTTCGGTACTTTGCTCATTCAGACACATCCTCTGATTTCTTGGGCCTGTACTTCCCACCAACATTTTTTACTATAAATTGCAGACAGGAGTGGGGCCTGCTTGTAATTACAGCAAAGATATTGCACGGTCTGCCATGTTATCAGGTGCTGCTATGCATGTGTAAAGTTGCAGATGAAAGCACTGAAAAAAATCAAAATATTTTCCACTTCTCCCTTGAAAATAGCAGAAAAAACCCAATGGCCTGTATATTCTATTCCCAGAGCCACTCTTCTGGTGAGATACCAAGTGCAAGTGCCAGATCTGAACCTGGACCCTCAACACCAAGTGAAAGCAAAAGTGAAAATGTGGTGATACTCTTTCCTCATCCCTGTGGACTGCTGAGCAGAAGCACCGGGGTGAGCTCGTGGCTGAGCCCTGGCCGAGGCAGGAGAACTCACACCTTCCTGAGCTGTGAAAAATGTCGGTTTTTTTCTTTTTTTGGAAGCAGTAAGGCAAGCATCTCCAGCTGAAGAGTCCTCCAGACTAGATCCTGTCTACTTTACACTCAGGAAGAAGTGAAGGGACACAGGAGCTATTTTATACTTAAAAGAACCTCAGACAAGTGAGGAAAAAAAATCTTGATAGAAACTGTCATCCATAATAGCAACGAGAAGCAGGCCTGAGGAGCCTCATTTATATAAGTAGCAGCCTCTGTGTGAGTGAGACTCAAGCCCTGTATCTCCAGAGATATTTTGATTTTGACAGGCCTCTCAAAGATATGCCTACGTATATCTATATGAAGATGCCCCAGGAGAGCCTTCCAATCTGGGTACAGGGTTTGCCACTGCTAATCCAAACCCCTGCTGTTCAGGCTGTTGTCGCTGCTCAGAGTTATTACAAAAGTGTTACTAATATTCATAGTCTGGATGACTTCACAGAAAATGTCTTCTTTTATCCTTTTCTGGATAATGGCCACTTACTGTTTGCTATTAGCAAGGCTCAGCTGGAATCTGTATTGAGTAGTGGATGAAGAATTTCTTCCTGAAGTTTGGCTGCTTGGTCTTCTGAATTTCTGATGCTGTGACCTTTTTCATAAAAGGCTAAGGATGGTAAACATGTTGCAAGCAAGGTGTTGATTAATATCGTGCCAACTGACATCCCCCTTTTTATCACAGGTGCTTTTCTCCTCTCTACTTGAACTCCCTTGACTTGCTTAACTATCTGCAATCCCCCAAATGGCTAAACTTCATTGGGTGTTGAAATAGTTTCTAACTGTAGCTAACCCAGCTCATCAGGGTATTGTTCTATTTAATTGAAGTTTGTAATACACTTTGAGATCCTTGTATGAAGTGTGAAATATAATCACAAGCGCAAAATAGAATTGTTTATAATTCATAATGTGGTGGCAGCCAGGCCAATGGGGGAAAGTTGAAAGGAAATTCAAAATGTATCCTTTGCCCTTTGAAGTTTGACTGCAACTTGGCACATGCATCAAAGAGGTGACTAGTTTCCTTTAGGGTTTAAGTCTCTGCCGAAAAAGATCAAATCAAAAGCAATCTGAGGTTCCCAATTAGATTTATATTAAAAATCAATAATGAAGACCCTAAAAAGGCATACTGATGACTCTTGAAACACTTGCAAAATGAGTGCAGCTCATTTAAGGGCAGGCTGTGATAATCCTTGCTTTGATTAGTAGCTTATATCAGGAGTAGTCCCATTTAATTCAGTGCAGCTACTTACTGAATAAAGTGCTGTTCAGCGGGAAATCAGCCCGGCCTCATCCTTACGATTCCATATATAGCCCAGAGGGTGGGCTACCTGCCCTGTGTTGGGCCAAGCAGCCACACGGACCTCCACGGGCAGCAGAAGCAAGGGTACCAGCAGTTGCACCCAGGTCTTCCGTAGGCTGGCTGTATTGTAGAGGTACAGTTCCTGGCCATACATCCTAACTATATGTGATTCTAGAGGCTGCAAAGATTTCCTGCTATGTTCTTTCATGCTGATTCATTGTTGCCCTCAGGGTGAAATAATTTGTTGATGCAAATACAATAACTGAGGAACCTTAATGGCCTCCTGAGGTGGTGGTATAACTTGGGTGCACCTGATAGCATGAGAAATTCGCCTCAATGGTACTTAGCCAGGATACAAGTGCACCATGTATTTGATTTACATCTCATGTTAAAGCATTATTCTTCTATACTGCAGCTCAATCACTGTGTCTAATCACAGGGTTTAGTAGTTTAAACAGCACACTAAGGGCCCAATTCAATTAAAAAATGTCCTGCAGAAATCCTTTTTTCATTGTTTTCCCAGCCTTGTGCAGGCTTCTGCAGAGAAGCTGTGATTTTTTTTTTTTTTTAATAAGATGGGCCCTAGGATTCCTTCTATTGCAAGGCATCTTTCTTTTTTGATACATTTTGTCATCTCCTTAGTACATAAGGGGATTCTGTTGTTGTAAAAACTAGCATTTACAAAAGTCATCTTTTGCTTCTTCATCAGTTTGAAAATCTTTGGAACACAGTGGATGTCAGTGCTGGTGGATGGTTGAAGTATCAGGACTTTTTGAAGAAGTTCAGCTCAGAACTTGTAACGATGCCATCAAGCACTCCCAGTGCAACTAGTTCTGCAACTTCTACCAAGCCAGCTACCTGTGCCATGCAGGAGCCACGTGTGTCTTCTCGGCCTGAATGTCCCAAGACATCATCTTCTCTACTAGGGCAAAAGAGCGTAAGTGTGGTTGTTTTCTGAATTTTATGGATTTTCATTTCTGTGCATAGGCTGAAAATAATACCTGTGGAACTCAGTGAAGGTATTCCTATTGATTGCCCATGCAATCAGGCACAACCACCTGTCAATAAGCAAATGCGGTAATTTGCAAAACTGTGTTAGAATGACAAAAATTGGGCCAGATAGTAACTCCACTAAAGTCAAAGGATATGTCAATTCATACCAATAGCATTCCCTGCTGTTACCCTACACATATCCATCAGAGCTGTACAGCAAATAAAATTCTGTGTTTAAGCACAATCAGATTTCTGAGAACAAAGTAAACAGCCCAAATTACAAAGGCCCAATAGCAGCATAAATAAATATAGACAGCTTATCTGTGGTCATCTGACAAAGCGAGGCAGGATTGGCAGTTGCAATTTTCTAATAGATGTTTGCTGGTCTGTCCAAAACCATTCTGGTGGTCTTGCCTGCTTTCTGGTGGATGCCAAATTACAGCTGTTAATGCCTGATAGTCTGACTGATAGACTTGCCATGAAGGCCAGTGATCCGAGAGAGGTAAGAGGAGTGGATTAGGAATGCAGTAGTTTTGCTTCATTTTTGCATCCATACCTATACTTCGTGTCGATAATGCACTTTGGTCCTCTCCACTGCCATGCTGGCCTCTTACCCTAGTTCTAGAATTCAAAGAAAGGTGGGGAAATCATTACAGACAGAAAAATTAAATATGCCCCTTGTGGAGCTGCACCTACCTATTCCACATTCTTTGGCTACAATCAAACCTACAACAGAAAAATAAAATATTTAGAATTATTCAGTGCCTGCAACATGCTTGGATTTTCTGACTACTTCTACATGGAAATGTTTAGCTACTGAAAAAGAAATAACAGATTGAGCAAATTAAAGATGCAAACAACTTGTCAGGGCTGGTAAATCTAAACATTGGCCCATTGCTAGCTAAATTATTGCATTAACTATAGGTTCTTTCTTGAAAAGCCCAGACAATTAGGTACATTCATCCTTCATGTTTTGATCCAGTTCCCAGAGAAAGCAATGGAAAATTCCTTATTACTGTCTGTGAATGCTAGATTGGACAGTATAAGACAGTAGGAGGGGAACTTAAGTCTCTCCAAACTTATAGCTGTTGGAAAGAACCCAGCCAGCCTGAACGCTGATCAGGATGAATGTTCCTGCAGCATTCATTGTATGGAAATTTGTGTGAGGCCTCAGCAAGTCTGTACCAATGAGACCTCAAGTGAGCACTGCGAAGTCTCACTAAATGTGAGATTATACGTTGGATCTAGAAGCATAAATACCGCTTGTGCACGTATTGTACAGTGGTAGGCTAAGGTTTTGCTGCCAGCTCACCCACAGTACTGCTGAGGCAGCAAGCAAAAAGACACTGAGCACTGGGATCCTCTCACATTATTCCTTCTGTGGCTCTGCGTAGGACCGGGAGTTCTCCCAGTAACAAATCAAAGCAATGTTGTTTCGTAATTCAGTGACTTTGCACCGGTTTGTTTGTTTGTTCTAAGATGGCACTACATAGCTTTTTTTGAACACGGTGTCTGTTGTTTAATAAGAAACAGCTTGAAGAATCTATAAATGATTTACAAATTACGCCAAATAAAAAGTGGTCAAGGCCCGTTAAATGAATAGTGTCATTTTGACGCTAAGAGTGTTCTCACATTTTTACCTACAGTTTTGCAGACACCATTAAAATCAGACTTAGAAGTGGCTCAAATGGTACATTAACCTCAAGTCTGGAAGACCAGAAACTGGATTTGTCATCCGGTGGTTTGTCTACACAACCAGTAAAACTCAATAGAAAAAAATTACCATTATCTCTTGCTTTTAGATACCAGCATCCAGTCGTCCTCAGACAACAACAACCTGTTCTGCACCTATCCTTAACTGTGAAACAATAGAAAATAAGATGAGAAAGAACATCCAACATTCCTGGAGAGGCATACTGAAAGTGTGCCAAGAGAAGGATGTCAGCACGCTAGGAGAAATCCTAGTGTCAGACTTCTTAGGTTTGTTACCGTCTGAAAAGTGCTTTACTCATTCTCAGATGCGTTCTGTTTTCTTCCTGGTGTCCCAGCCATAGGAACACCTGGCCTCTAGTAAGTGGCATCCGCTGCATGATTGCTCCAGGTACCACCCTGCTATTGCAGACCAGAACAGCTTACAGTAGCCTTGGGTGCAATGCATTCACATCCCTATTCAGAATTAGCTGCTCCTTGGAAAAGGAGCGTGTGGCTTTGCGTGTGGGTACTTAAGGCAGGCACACAAGTTTCTCATCGCCTTCCCAACACACTACCCTTTCTGTGCCTGGGCATATTTGAATGCATAGATTCACCAGTCTTTTCCTTGTGTGTGCTTCTGATTGCACTGGTCTTGATGGCTGAATGCCTGCTGATTTGAAAGGACCCTGGATTTTACTCTTAGAAGAGCTGGGCCATGCTGCTCTTCTGTTGTGTTCTCTTCTGGAGAGAGGATTTTCTGTGCCTTTGTTAGGACATTTGCCTGTGTGATAAGACAGTGTGCACCTGTATAATCGAATGTAAAGTCATGTTAGCTTATCAGATCTTCTATCTCAGTTAATGTCAAGGAGTACTTCTTGTGCATTTAAAATCAAAATGACATGTATAACAACATTACAGTCCCCTGAAACCTTGTAAAATGTGAACTGCCACCCCATAAGTATAGGCATACGCATATAGCTGCATATAGCAAGAACTGCATAACACACTTACGCAGTGGTCACTGCAACTGATGACCTGTCAACATATCCCTGCTAAAACTTGTGAACACAGGACAATGATTGGCTATTTTTAAGAACGACAAAATGAATATTCTTTCTTTGCATTTCAGATATAGCAGAGAAGTTCAATTTGGATTTAAGTGAAGGGGAAATTAACCAAATAACAAAAAAATATGATTTAAAGAAAAATGGAAGATTTGCATACTATGACTTCCTTCAGAGTTCTATCTTGTTGTTAAAACCACAGGAAAGCTCACTGCTACAGAGGGTAATTATACAGAAGCCACAAAAGCCGGTAGGTACAAAGCTTATAAATATCAAAATGACAATTTTTTTTCAGTCTCTGCCGTACTGACAGGATATTTCATGGCCTGTTTCTGTATTCACTTTATGCAGGGACTTTCCAGCATTCTCTTATTTAATCCCATGATATTAATTGCCTAGTATTCATCTGGTTTCTCCTTCAGTTGGAGGATTTAACTGCTTTGGATCATGCTCTGTGTATCCAGGTTATATGGTAAATTGGCTAAATTCGCTAAAATTTGGATAATAATTCCAAATAGAAAACACGGCTGACTGTTTAAGAGCTTTTGTTGAACTAAATAAAAATCAAGCTAGAAATAAAAAGTGCATGGGATGTGTCTTAGGATGGCCCTGACTAGAGATCTGATCAGCAAGCTGTGCCTCTGGCTCCACACCCAGCCCCATAAGTAAAGCCCAGAGGAAGCTCTCACTTGCACTGCTGTTAATGGTCACTAAAAACATCTAGTAGCCAGGACTGGTCAGCACACATTGTGCCCTTGCAGCCCCCCCTGCCACACATATCTGCCTCCCAAGCTGGGATGAAGAGGCAAAAGAGTCGCGGCAAGGCAGCTACACACAGGCTGTTCCTCTCTGCCCACAGTACCACTCTAGGGCAGAAAAGATCAGAAGAGACACAGAAATCTGGCTTTCATGGCCCAGAAAGGAAGGCATAGGTTATAGCATCCCAATCAAGTCATGTAGTAGGAACAGTGCCAAATTCCAAATCTGCTCATTCAGCGAGCCTGCTACATTTTTAGGCTGTTTCTGACTGTGCCTAATTAGTTTAGATATGGTTAGTAGCAGCATTTTATAGAGAAATTACATTACCGAACTGTTTTCAGATGTGGAACGAACAGATTGTCTACCAAGGTATGAAGAGAGAATCATTAGGAATTATCAAGTATGCACTACCAGTAGGGATAGTAAGGTAAAACTATTAAGTTTTGCATCAAAGGACTTCCATTATCTTACATAAGGTTTCTTTTATACACAAATTTGATGCCGTAAAATTCCAACCCAGTATTCTGGAGTGGATAAAGCAGTAATCTTTAAGTGCCTATGTAGTTGTCTCAAATAATTTTTATTTTATTTATTCTATTCAGAAAAAATAAAGGTCTCGGTCCATGTTCTGAGCACCTTTATATAATGTAATATTCAAAGTGAAATTTCCTCATAGATTGCTCAGGCCATTCCACCTAGTAAGTGTACAGATACACATCAAGAGGAATAATAACAAAACCCAAATAAAACCTTTTTTTTTGGTGGCAGGCACAATTCCTTCTCCTTCTCAAAAGCCTGAGAGAATCAATGGCCTCGGGCTTCATGGAAGCATCCAGGCTCTAAGCTATGAAAATAACCCAAGTTGAAGTCATCGTAAAGCGTCCTTTCCCTCCCTTCAGCCTACAAGGATGTTCAGTACTTTGGGTTGGAAACTGCATTATTCATGTACCTACTCATTCCTCAGCTACACAGTCTGAAGGAGGAATACCCCAAGAGCACAGAAAGAAGGTGCAGCTGCCCCCCAGGCCTCTTACAACTCATGTAGGTGCAGCACTGCCTCTGAGTCCACGCAGTAGATGTATAAGGACAGCTGTGCATTTTCTTCACGAGGAGATGCTTGTAGAGACTCCAGCGGCACGCACGACTGGCACAAACGGGGCACTATCGACTTACCCAATTACAATAATAAATACCAGGAGAGCGTAGGGCGAAGCTGAGACGGAGCTGTATTTTGAGGAAATAGTAGAGCAGATCCAGACCCTGCAGGTGGATTGGGGCTTGCTGACTTTTCCCAAGTCCCTTACTCATCACTCTAGCGTTAAAGCTTTGTACAAGTGGAATTAATTTTCCCTTAATGAATAGTTCTGCAGTTCACGTGTATTCAGGGTACACCAAAGTAACAAGGTTAGCCAGGCTAAAACAACAGGCCACAACATGTCCCAAAGAAAATTAACCCTATGGTCCAGCTGTGGAACTGCGGAAAGGTTCAAAAGCTGGTTACAAACTATTTTATATACTGGGAAAAGTGTAGAGTAAGGTTTTGTTTTTTCTTAAATACCGTACTGCTCCCACAGTTGGCTTATGCATTCAGTCACTTTTAAGCAAAAATTTCACTCTGAAAAATGAACACTGCAGAGAATTAAAAATGACTGAAAGAGGAAGTTGAAACAAGGACAAGCATAATACATGTGAAAACACTGAGATCTGAGCAGAAGTAACACTGACTTCAGAATCAGTTTCAAATAATAAAAAGTTAGGGCTTTGACAGTGATTAAGTTAATATACCATCTGCACTTCCCAAGAATATCAAAATGTTATAGGTTAAAATAATCTTGTGTAAACAGTATCTTGCAATAATTTGTAAACAAGTATTCAGCAGCCAGTCACAGATCAAGGCAGCATCACAGTCCAACACCTTTTCATTCTGCATTATAGTTGTGCCCAGTTGTGCTCATGATGATGTTAGTAAATGCAAGTCTTTCTCATCCAACTTTGTTAGATGAGTCCTGGACCACAAACCACGTCGTTCTTCAGTGCAATGCTGAGAATTCAGCCCCAGATCTTGTGCTGCTGGAGACCAATGAAGCGAACTTTTAAATCCTATGACAAAAGTCATACTGGACTGTTACATATTGCAGATTTCAGACAAGTAAGTTGCCCTTAGCAATTAATAGTCAGAAAATTACAGTAGTCTAATCTGAGCTTCCTGACTGAAAATTTTCTGAAAAACGGTACTGAACTAGAACGCATAAACTCATCCTGGCTCCTCTTTGTGACTTCAGCTCTGATCATTACTCACGGTAATCCTTCTCCACATGTGATTACACTTCCTTGAGGTCTGAGGTCTTAGTGGGGTTCTAAATAGATAAAACAGAGAAAAACCTTAGTCCCTATACAAATTTTAAATGCGTATCTTTCACAAACACGTGGGAAAGGAATAGAAGCGTACCTTCTGGTAGGTCTCCCTTCAGGCACTGCTACAGCAGCAGGATCCTGTGACCCTCTAACTGGTGTGGTCCCTTCTGAATGTGGAACAGGCTCAAGCAATCCCCACTTGAGAGTCTCTGTTTCTGGTTTCTCTCCCTGCTCTTCTGGGTGCAGCATAGTTTTGTACTAGGCAAGGGATCCATATCCTCTGCAATATTGTAGTACCTTGTATCTCCTCAAATACACACCTGTGTATTCTGGGTATCAGTAATTCTTCGTGTAGATCCACGGGGAATTTGATTTTTGCTTAGCTGTACTGGTTTCAAAATCTTTGATATTGTTTTAACTAGGAATAATAATCACAATCTGTTCTGGAGTAATTTTGAATACCTGCTATTCAACCGCAAGGAAAAAAAAATAGTGTGGGGCTCTAAACCCATTTAATGCTGTGTGAATTAGGACACGCCTTGGTATCGCTACTGCTTCAAAGAACTGATCGACTAGTGGATGGGCTGCTCAATCACAGTAAGCAAATGCTTGGCTGCAATAAGCAACGATAAGGTGTGCTTCTGATGTTCCCCTTCCCCTGGAGCTGCAGGAAGCCAGCTTGTTGCTTGGTAGACTATAAACCTGGTCGATTGTACCAGTCACAGAAGTGCTCTTTTAAATGTTTACTTATTTAGGACTGGGTGGGAACGTGATATGTTCTGGCACTGCCACATAGCTGAAACCTAAGTCCCTGCCTGCTCCTCCACGAAGGCTGAGGAGCAAGATGTATCAATGTGGCTGTTATCAACTTCATGCCTGAGGCTCCCTGTCTATCACCACAGCTTTCTGACTGCTTGGGCACTGCCTCAGCAGACCAGGCTCAAGGGAGAAGGAGTGAAGATCAGGCTCCTTTGCATTTGATTTTAATTTGTCGTGTTCCTCTAGGACATGTGATGATTACCATTTATAGTCAAAGCAATGTCAACAACTTTCAAATCAAGCTTCCTAACATGATATAAGCTAAGCAAAAAAAAAAAAAACAAACCCAAAACCAAAACACAACCAACAAATCCACAACCAAAAACCTAACTCTTTGTGGATCTAGATCAAGAAGCAATCCCCGATTCCAGAATCCTACTACAAAGGTGTTAATCTGCTGTTTGACAAGATATCAAGTGATTTGTGGAGGTACAGATCCCTTTATCTCCTAGGTAACTTAATTTACTGAAATGGGGAAATTAGCTCTCTACTACCTTCAGTAACACTGCTATTTATGGCTGTACCGTCTGCAAGGGGTCATTAGCGATTTCTGATGCTGAGCTGTTAAGAGGGAAAGGGGCAGACTAATCTGAGTTTGCCAGAAAACTAATGACGACTGGCATAGCACACAAGGACACACCGTGTTGCTGGTCACTTTCAGGGTTTAAATTCCCAAGTGCATCTAAAACCAGAAGTAATCCTCAGAAATTAATGCATTATTTTCTTTCATGTTAGGGCATTGAGAACACTTAAAACTGTTGAAGTGCTGAAAAAAATGCACCAAGTGAAATATTTGAAAGATGCAGGTATCTAGCCTCACCTACCAGGTGAACCAGATGCGTCATGTTCAAGTTGGGTTCTCACGGAAGTGATAGGAAGGCACACTTGCAGGCTGAGCATTTGTCCCGTGGAAATTAAAAGCACTGGGTGCATCACGGGCATTATTATATACATAGGGGTTTGCACAGTTTGAGTGACTGGATTATTCCTTCTGTTTCTCCGGATGCAAAGGCTGCAGATCGTCCAAGGAGGATAGAAAGGAAGATATTGCACCTCTTCATCTCATCTCCAGATAGCAGTGAAAGCCTTTTAAACATGTACTTTTTGTAAATTAGCTTCTGTGCACATGGGCTATCCATTTCCCAATGCTCCCTCAGGCAAGTGCTAGTTGGGCTAGTGGACAAAACCCCTGCGTATGCAGGTTTTCAGATACGCATCCCAGGGAGCCAGTATTGGCATGGGAAGAGTAAGAGATAATAAAGGAAGGTTTGATTTTCTAATATTCTGAGAAACCGAAGACAGAGTGGAGCTGAATCATCAAGTTATTTTGTAAAGAAATGTTAGCAAGATAATGTTTTTACTTCTTGCTCACCCAAAGCACTGGAATAAATTTTAAGGTTGTCTCTGTCTTTTGTAGGTTCTTCATGAGTACAGCATCGACCTAACTGAAGAGGAGTTATTCAACATTTTGGAATATTATGATAAAACTTTGTCTTCAAAAATATCCTATAATGATTTTCTCCGGGCATTCATACAGTAGGATTTGGTCAAATGCAGGAAACTGTAGATAAAGACAGTGACTGATTTATAATTTCAAATTAACAAATTAATTGAGTATGGCTTTTTTGTATCTATTCATTAGAAAACTCAAAATACTTTAAAATTCTGACAGTGGTCCTGTGTTGTGGATTAAATCTACATAACGAGGGAATTAATTTTGCATAATCCATTTATCAAAAAAGAAAAAGACGACAATTAACATTGTCAAAATAATGCTTCCTAAGAAGTCTCCAAAAGCAATCCATTTAAGGCAATTCTTTTTTTAATTTTACACATTTTATTAATGTCATACTCTTAACTTCAAGTAAAAAGGTTTACAAGACATACTATTGAATTTCCTCAATTGTCATTTTCCAAATATATTACTTTTAATACGGTAGCCTTCATTATTCAAAATATCATCGCATTTCTCAGTGCATCTTTTTCCTCTACTTGCAGTGCCATAGGTGTATTGTCAAAGACAGGTTCATAGGGACCGGCCATTGAAATCTGAGCAGGTGCCAACGGTGTGTGGACACCACACCTTTCTCTCTTAAAACTGTTCTTCTACATCCTTCAGCACAGTTTAGAAAAGAAGCTACTTCACCAATAAGCATTGGCTTCTTCACTGCAGAGAAATATTCCCAGTGTTAGCCGTGAGGTTTATTGTTTTAAGGATACTATATATATATTTATACAATAAACAGCAAATTGCAAGTAAAACTTCTGGTTAGATTTCCCATTTCTAGAAAAATTCTGTTTGAACATCTTGTGAGGTACTTAGATCTTGGTGAGGAAATTAAAAGGTAATTGTTCGACTGTTGAACTCTTGTGATAATTGAAGGATAATATGGTCAACAGAGCCTGCTTTCTGGGATTATATCAACAACTTAACACTCACCTGCTCTGAAGAATTGTTAGATAAATGTTTCACTGCCTGGTTCCTGAATTTGTTTTCATCAGTACACCAAAGAACCCTGTTCTCATCACCTGAACTGAGTTGGTATCTTTCTTTCTCCCAAGTAACATATAAAGATAAGTCAACAAAAATTAATAAAACAAAAAAAGAGAGCAAGTTATGGGTGTACAAACACACACGCACACACTTTTTATATATATCTCTCTCTCTCTCTCAAGGGAAGTCTTTGGAATGAGAAAGGGTAGAAGAACGTAATCTTGTTTTTCTTATTATTTCTAGTGAATGTGTGAACCATCGCAACGAATCTGAAAGATTCACAATGCAGAACACTTTAATGCATGTTTTTTCTGAGAAAATGTTTCTTTGCATTTAGAGCTTTTCAGGAGATATTTTGAAGATTTTGAGTAAAAAGCATTGGGGAGATTTCAGGTTGGATGTTCTGTATTGTTTCTCTTTTAGCTTCTAAGATTTGTGTAATTTGTACTCTACTATAAAATAAATACATTTGGAACTGGATATATTTGAAATAGTAACATAAAAAATCCTTGCTAGACTTTTTTCCAAAACTGATGGCTATCTGTAAGTCCCTGAAATTGCTGCTTAGATATTTGATTAACAGAGGAGACTGAAACTACTCTTACTTAAGGATGTTCTCCCATACTAAATCAATACAAAAATTCCTACTTCCATTAACAGAAAACGGCAGGTTTTAAGAACACGCATACATATGTCAGCAAGGGACTAAAAAGGGCTGGTCCTGGTGCAGTCGCCTGAACAGAGGTGTGAGTTAGCTATTCCCACCTGGCCTCCCCGGCAGGGCCCGTGTTAACGCCGTCCAGCCCCACGGGGCTGTCGCCAGCACCGGAGGGCATCTCAAACTGCAGTAGGTAACTTCAGTGCTTCAGCAGCTGAGCTGAGCCCAAGAGGGGTTCAGTTTAGCCCCGCTTAAGATCCAATTAGCCTATTTTTGTTTAATTTTATCCTTGTTACTGGTGTGAAGCCTCAAACCGCTCTCTTCCTTAATGGCAACTTCTTTCCTCCTCCCCAGTCAGATGCAACATGCCTGATTTAATTTCTGTTATTATTTCATACAGTTTATGTACTGAATTAATCATTCATATTCATTAAAGCATTAATTGCTATTTGGAATACCTAAGATTATAACACAAATATTACATTAATTATTTTTAAAATAGTGGATTTCACTGTACTGATCTAACCGAGGAGAAAAAAAATAAACTACTGAAGTGATTATTGCCTAAAGTTGTTTGGGTTTTTTGTTTTTTCTTTTCAAAATCTTCTACACTTTCTGTTTGATAATTGGGTCTAATTTTGTACCAAATACAATGAGACTTCCATCCCCGCGCTGCCTTCTGGCATGGAGCGTAGCTACTGTGTTTCACAAAGGGATGCAGGAGTTGTGTCCCTTGCTCCACCATTCTCCAGACACCTGCTGCCTTCAGGAGAGGCGAGGGGGCGTCTCCAGGTTCCCTGACACATCCTGCCGGAGGATTTTTCATTAGTCCGACTGGCAGGAGTATCAAATCCGACAACTCCGAAGGGATTAAAGAACAATCTTTTTGCTGTACAAACAAATCAAATCATGCTGGTTTTTTTAGTGAGTTCTTAAAGGCAGGGATGGCACTTACCAACTGTTTATCCAACCTCAAAAAAAAAAAAACCAAAACAAAACACAAACGCACTGAATTTCAACTGCCAGCATTTTGAAATAACTGAGGTAATTTTTCATATGAAAAATCACAAACTGCTGGATAGATAAACTTTGTAATAGAAGAGGGATTTATTTTTTTGCAACCGTTCCCCCTAACCGAGGGTCAGCCACCCAGCCAGGAGGGGCTGGATGAGATCCCCCGTGTTTCCACCGCGAGGCAGGTAACGTCAGAGGGATTGAGCATTATCCCAGGGCATCGGTCTCCCGGTGCTGTATGTAAATGCTGCGGCAAAGCTGAGGCCGTTGTGAAAATAAAGACATCAGCGCAAAGCCAAGAAATTTCATTTCCAAGCAGAGGACATTGATCCCGTGCCTGCTCAGGATCGCCATTTTCTCTGTTGTCCCTGGAGCAGCAGCGTGGGCACGGGGACACCGGCCCAGCTGCCGCCGTGCTGCCCTCGACCCACTGGGCTGCCGCTTTGGGCAGGAGGTGAGGAGTGCAACACCTCGGAGGGATTTTGGCAGCACGGGACCCTGCCAGCGCTCCCCTGCGAGGCAGCATCTGCTGCCACCAAAACGCAGCAGCAGCAGGGGATGGCCCCCTCCCTGCCCCTCACCGGCCATCCAGGGAGCCGTCACTGGCTGTTCCCTCCAGACGTGCCTCTTCTGGGCTCAGTAGAGAGAAGCCCTTAAGCACGGTCTCGCACCTCCCTCCCTGAGGGTCCTACCGTGGGCGTTGGGAAGGGAGGCGTTGGCCCTCATGCCCAGGAGCTGGGGCATGGCCTCCTGGCTGCAGCCCAGCCCTTGCACTTGGCTTTGCAGTGGGCTGCCATCAAGCATCTGACTGGGCTAATCAAGCTTAATGCTGGCAGACGTCCCACGGGGTGTGAAGGGAGGCCAAGCACAGGCCGTAGTCAGAGGAGACGTCCACCTTTCAGCAGCCTCTCCAGCAAAGCCTGGAGAACAGCAGACAAGGATCCCCAGGGGTTAACTCAGCTGTAGACAACAACCTGCTCCCTTCAAGAGCAGCACCAGGACCCTCCACCCACGCTCAGCATCTCCCTGCTGCTCTGTCCCCAAAACCAGCAGTCCCTGTGACTGCTTATGTGCCTCTTCTGAGCTGGAGACAAAAGGTTTGCTAAGGCTAAAGGAAAATGGGTCCTTCAGCAGTGTTTTAACATTGTTACAAGTTTTGTTTCCTTCACGCCAGAGTGGAATAAGCTAATTGAAGGAGAGACTGAAGTCACTAACAAATCTGCTGCTGCACAGGAGCCTCACGTCACCGCCAGGTCACCCACCCACCCGACCCCTCTTGTTTCCCCACCTGCGCGTCCAAGTTTCTCTCATTGCTACGTCTCTCAGCAAAACAGCTGCTCATGCACGGCACCTCTAACAGGGGGCTGGTGAGCGGGCACCTCCAGCTCACCACTGCCAAATTACATACACTGACTGTTCAGAAAGCCATTTACAGAAAGAAAACACCACAAAGAAATACTGGTCACCAGCATGGGGAGAAGCCCCCCAGAGCAGCAGCCTGCCCAGGGGGATCAGGTCACCACCAGCACAAGCGTGCACAGCAAGAAAGCTCACACCAGCCAAGCACCATAGGGCTTCCAGGCAGTTAAAACACAGTATAATTATCCCTCACCACACAGAAAGTGAATTTCATGTATAAGCAGACTATAGAAGAGGAGATGGTGTCTTTCACTTGATTTTCTTCCTCCCCCATCTTTCCTCTCAGGTTTTTCTCACTTCAGAGCCCCTGTAAATGTGGACGCTCACCAGTAACATGTGCTGCTCATTAGCACATCCTCAAGCCCACCTGAGCTACTTGGCCTCTCCAAATCCCCTGCCCTGAGGCCAGCTTGCTGCTATTGCCAAGAAGCAGGGGTTGCTTTGGGGGAGGGGGCAGCTCCGGGAGAGCCCTTTTGGAGCAGGGCAGAAAGGCTAAGGCACAAAAGCTGTTTGCTAGAAGCACGAGGAAGCAGGACAAGGGAAATAAAAGATGGGAATCACTCAGAGGAGGGAAGGAAGAAGAGGTTTGTAGACTCTGTACCGGCTATTTCTATCCTAGGGCTTGGTGTGGAGCCTGCGAGAGCAGAAATAGAGCCTCTCTGTGCTCAAAGGATGAAGTAGGGAAGGGCAGAGGGAGGCCTGAGGTTAGGGAAAGGGACAGAAGAGAAAGGAAAGAAGGAAGAGATTCATACGGGCCATCTTCTACATCAGCAACTGGCATAAAGCCTCCAAGGCTAGAAATAGGGTGTGCTTCAGAAAAAAAAAACCAAACTTCTTCAGAATGCAGTTATTTGTTTGATTAAGGCATTACTGTGTGAAGTGCCTATATCTCTGTGCAATTACTGTTTTTATCTGGATGATATGCAGCAGGTCATGAGCAGTAAGGGATGCTCCCAACATGGGAAAATGAAAATCAGATTAAAAAAAAATCCATTTTCTAAAAAATAATTTTCTTCTGTTTTTGAATTTTTCTGTGCTAAAGGCTGTCATGCAATGGAAAGAGCATTATTATGCTGTGAAAAGAGTCATCAAAAGAATTTTGTATTATATCAATACTTAAAATATGCAAATATGATATCTTTACAACGCCCCAAAATTATGCTTGGCATGAATTCTTAGCAACAATACAAATATCATCATCTTCAAATAAGCAGGTATAACACGCTGCTCAAATAGCTGTAAAAACAACCTCATCACAGCTCTGGGAGCATCCAGATTTCATCTTTGATGTAGGTAGATTTTAAGTAGGAAAGGGAAGAAAGTTGTCTTAAACATCAGGGTGTATTGGGATGAGCCTTAGTGGAGTGACTGCATATTTAATGTGGGAAGGAGACCTGCCTGCATGCATTTACAGAGCTGTTGTTATAAAAACCCCGTTCTGGTACTGTGCGGGCAGAGCTATGGGGGCTGAGCACCGCGGCACAGCCTCCTCCTTCCCTCCCGAATCCCCATTGAAACAACGTTATCCCCAGGCTGCCGTCCAGTGCATTTGAGCCTTAGGTTAGCTGGTGTCTGTCTTTATCGCTACACGTAAATTGGCTGTGATTTAAAAAAAAAAAGGGAGGGGGGGAATAATAAAAATAGTATAACACAGATGTTTCATTGTGGGGTGGATACCCTTTCGCACCTTCTTTCAGTGTTTTTACAGGGCTTCGTTCTGATCTTGTTAAATCCACAACGTACCGCGACTCCCCTGGCTTCGGTGGATTTATCCCAACATTTGAGACCGGATCAGACCTCGGCACTTTATTTTCTTTTTTCTTTTTTTTTTACTGCAATCGGGTTTTCAAAAAGTAGCAAGAGTGGCGGGAGGGTTTTGCCCGAGGAACAATGCATCCTTCTCTGTACACTGTACAGAATTCCCATCTTGTGCATTAGAATAGATGTTGAAACAGTTCTAATTAACATTTTTAATTTGCATTTTAATTGCCTGCCAGGGTGTGAAATGACATGTCTGGGTAAAGGAGCGTTTTTCTTAGTTCCAGTGGTTTGCACAGTCCGAGCGAGGCAAGGGAGCAGAAGCACCCTGGCCACCGGTCACTTTGCAGCATTCCCCGTAATTAAGGCAGGGCCTCATCCAGAGCCCAGTAAGTTAAGCTGAAAGGGTTCACATAGGTGTGTGTTTGTTTGTTTTTAATGAATGGAACTCCCATAACTAATTTTTCTCTGAAGATACACATCAGATCTTGATTTTAAAATTGCCAGTTGCAAAGAATCAGCACAACCATTTGAAGGTTGTTTTAGTGGCTAATTACTGTCTTTGTAAAGAAAACACCATATACATACATATGAATAAATCTATATGTATTTTTAAGATGATGTTATTTCAGCTATGAATTTGCCTCATAAATTTGCCTTCCAGCTTGTGCGCCCTGCAGTCACAGTGAAATCATCCTGAACGTCTTCTTTTTTCAGCAAGAGAGAGTGAGTTCCCCAGATTTTGCTCTTAGGGCGAATTTTCCAGTCCTTTTCCCATTCCCACGGGTCCTCCTTGTGTTGATTCCAACTTCTCAAAATCATGCTAGAGTCGAAGATGTCCAAACTGGGACATTTTCAAATCTCAGCCATGGAGATGCCAAATGCAGAGAACACGTAACCTCCTTCTGCCAGCTTTGCCCACTCAACTGCTGCGTTGGCTCTTCTGGCCGCGGCACCGGCTGGACACACCAGCCACTTTCTGCCAGCCAGACCCGTATCCAAGTCCTGTTTTTCAGAGCTCTTCTCCCTGAGGCAAAGTCACTCTGGCCCATGTCCTTTTGTTCAGGGATACGACTTCATATGCGGTCATACTGAAATGTAGACCAATTTGCTGTACCATGTTTTCTAAAAAAAAATCTAGATGAGAGTGTACCTGTGAGCCATCCCATTCAGTATTTCCTGCAGTCCAACACTTGGTTCGTCTATAAAAAGTTTCAGTAACGCCTTTTTTGGGGGGGAGGCAGGTTTCCTGGTCAAGATCTAGCAGTTAAATCATGTCGGGACAGGAACCACTACCTGGAGGACTCTACAAAACATACAGCCTCTTAAAGATGATTTCTCATTTAATTACATCAGTTAGGTGGTTTTTAATTCATTTAACGTGTGCCATGTTGACATTATATCATTCCCGTTTCCTCCTCAAAATACTAGGCAATGGTGCCAAGTCATGTGCCTTCCAGAAGTCTATTACCTTAACACTATTTCATTTGTCATCCAAACTTGTAATTTCATAAAAAGATATCAAATTAGTTTGAGAAGATCCATTTTACTTAAACCCACCTTAATTAGCATTTAATTTCATTAGCCCTTCTAATTCTTTATTACTCAAGCCTTGCACAATCAATCCCATCACTGCTTTTTTACGGGGATCAAAGTCAGGCTAACGGTCTCTCACTTTGGCCATCCTCTTTCTCTTTGTAAAATATTGGCACAATTTCAGCTTTCTCTGGACTGCTGAGACTTCTCTCATGTCCTAACGTGTCTGAAAATTCATTATTAGTGGTTTAAAAAGCTCCTCAGCTGACTTCTCAGATACAAAGTTCCCGATTCAAAAAATTTGGTAATTGCTGTTTAACATGCTGTTTAAGGACTGCTGGGCCAAAAAGTACTTGGTCACCAGCACTGTGTAATGTCCCGCTACCACCTGGCCCGTTTGCCTGCACGCAGCAAAGATATTTATTTAAAAATTCCACCTTTTTAATAATACTGTTGATGAATCTCCCATTCCCATTTGCTTTCGTATTCTTATCATTACTGTTTCATACTCCCTGTGCATGTTTGCTTTCCTTGTCATTTTTTAACACAAATGTCTTCCTTCATCAGTTTGGTATACATCTTTTTTTTTTTTTTTTGTCCAGTCTGCTTTTACTTACCCTCAAAAACAGGATGGAGTTTTTTTTGAAACCAGTTTGGGTCTTTCTGGATTCTGGGACTGTTCTTTGGCAAACTTTATTAAACAGTTTGCAAATACCATGTATGTTTTCCTGCCTAAATGTTTTTTCTCCCAACTGATGTGTTAGGTTTAGGCTTTGTGCAATTACGCTTTTGAAAGACAAAGAGTTTATCTGTCTTGTTCTATCTCCTTATTTTACGTTCACACAGTGGATGTGATCAAAGTCATGGCTGCTGATACCTCAAGTGTTCTCGTTCTATGAACCAGTTCTCCTCATCCTTCAAGACGAGACGTGATGTAGGTGTTTTTCCTGCTGTAAGTAGCCTTTTTGTCAGAAAATTTTCATCTGGGGATTTTAGAAATTTTGGCAGACTGAAATCTCCACTTTATACCGTTCAGAATGAGCTGCCTCGTGACGACGAGTGTGGGATATGTTGCAAACATTATTGATACGTGTTTAAGTAGTAGGCATCCTCTATAGGGATGACTCATAAAGCTCAATTGAATTTAATGGTGTCAAGTGATTATCACCTGGAGGGACACCACAAGCTTTACTTCTTAGGCCCAGCGGATGAATGAATATTCCAGTTGACTGAGTTCATAGTTGCCAGCATCACCATTTTATACTGTGAGCCAGTTTTAGTTCCTTTTTGCCGAGTTGATCTTTTCTAAAGAGATTATAAACAACTTAACATTCCTGTCATGTGTCATCCTATTAGGTTTCATTAATATCACCTAGTAAAAATGCATGTTTCTAAACAAGCAATTTCTATTCTTTGCATTTTTTACCTGGGCTTCTAATCTTGATACATAATCAATTTATGAATTTCTGCCCAGCATAGTCTTTGTCTCTGTTATACGTTGCCAACACAAAGATTTTGTACAATCCGAGGATTTGGTGGTCCCTTCTTTTCACACACTTCTGTTAATTGAAACCCCTTCTTGCAGCTCCAGCCAGCCTGGTCTTCTGCAGAAGAGGAGCTCTTCCAAGCTGTGCAGTTTTTTCGGTGTCCTAAAAGCCCAAATCCCTTAACTTATACCTCCTAGTTAAGCGGCATTTTCACTGTCAGGTCCTTGAATCTCCTGATTTCCTTAATTTTCCTCCAAGAGGATACCTCGGACATCCTTCTCCCTCAGCTCCTTTTGGAGTGTACTTTTTACTAGGCTGGACCATGAATCTGTGCAGTGGTGTCTTCTGATTTCATGAAGTGTCGTCCTTTGTGCTGTGACTCTTTGTGCCAGTTCATCACTCTGTTGCCAGCCTGTCCCTCGGAGAATATTTGTTCCTCCTCTTCTCCGTGCAATGGGAGTCGATCTGCCTCCCCGATTTTGTCTTTTTCCGCTTCTTTCTGGTATTCAGGGAGGGGATGCTCTCTGCATTTCATTGCCCCAGTACACAAAATTTCTTAGTCTTGTCTCATGGAGATAGCAGAGGCTGTGCACTGTATTTACTTACCAAAGGCAATCATCAGTTGAACAACTTCTCACGTAAAATCCTTCCCCAAAGAACTTTTTGCTTGCTATAGCTCAAGTTCCTGCATTTGATGTCTCATATGAGAGACAAAACCTGAACCAAACTGCCACAGTTTGCAAATAACTACGTAGTCCAGCACACTGAGTGCCTGACTCTCCTACAGGGATAAAACTGTGGTGGCACAGGAGTTAGGGTAAGGGCACTTACCTGTGCCCCGCTGAGGAGTTGTTCTGCTTTGAAGATGTATTCCCTTGAAAAGCTGAAATGTGCCTTGGAATACAGTCACAAAAATAAAGTGCAAGTGGGTTGTAAATTCAGCCATAATGAGCACAGTCTTTCATTAAAACATGATCAGAGTATTTCCTCTGGAAAGGAGGCTGCTCTCATGTGGCCAGGTGAAGTGAAGGTGCAGCACAGCGGGTGTCTCTCTCGACTACTCCAGCTCAGCTAGAAAAGGGGACAGTGCAGAGAGAAACGTGGCTACTCTTGAAAACACCCTGAAAAATTGCATAAGCCTTAGGGTGCGGTCATATTAGGATGCTCTTGGCTCAAACTTATTTAGATGCTCGTTTTGCTGAGATCAGTGCTCATACTTCTGCTGGCTTCAATAGGACCAAGACATTTTCCAGCACACATTTCTTCAGAGTAGGTTTTCTTTCTGCTCTCCCAAAACAACCGAAGCAAATCAAGCGGTTGCACTGGAGACATCAGAGCAGAAGAAAGAAAAACAGCAGGCTCGAGGGTTTTGCTGTGGCTCCCTACCTACATTAGGTTTTGCAGCAGCTGGGACAGCCAGATGGACGTGCCGGCTGCCTGGAGGCCAGGCGCCAGCTCTGAGCCAGCCACCACGCAGGACGTCACCACACAGGACGTCACTGCGTAGCCACGCAGGCTGGGGGGCACTGGGGACAGGGAGCAGTGCAGGGGGCTTCCCTTGGGAGCGCAGGACACAAACTTTCCCTTCTACAGGGAGGAGCGTTTTTCACCACGAGCGTGATCAAACACCGGTGCAGATGCCTGGAGGGTGATGAGCTCTCTGTCTTTGGAGATACTCAAAACTCAGCCAGAGGAGCCCTGAGCAGCCTGCCCAGCTGGACAGGCTTCGAGCAGGAGGTTGGGCCGGGTACCACCAGAGGTGCTCCAACCTGAGAGACTTGGAAACCAGACTTGGGTCATTTTGCTCCTCACAGAGTAAGTTGGTTTCCAGATTCAATGGACCTTGGACTTCTGACAGAGTCTTGCACAGATTCAGCTCAGCTTTGCACTCCCACTGGTATCAACACCCTCTTCATATGGGAACAGCTTCGCAGTCCTCTAGCCGTGTGCTCAGGAAAGGAAAAGTCGCTGTGAAGTCGCCACTGAGGAGACAAGAGAAGTAACTGCCTTTTACATCTATGAGGAATGTTTAAAGAATAAAACCAGTCTTTTTTTTAATTAAAAAATAAAGCCCCCATATACCACCTTCCTATTTCAACTCTACATGTGGGCTGTGATTTCCTGATGATTTTTAGACAAACACCACAATTGCCAGACACAACCGCTGTTAATAACGCCAGTACAGAGACTACCGAGACAACACTTTTCTTTAAAGGACATTCTCCTTTTTCTCTCAGAAACGGAAATGAAGCCAAAAGGGAGCATGAAACGTCACCATCACTTCTGAGAGCCCCATTCAAGTAATTTGCTTTCATTCATTTTGTTGCTTTCCATCTCCTGGCTTTGAGTTCCTTTTGTTGTTTCTAACAGATAATACCAGCTTTAAAGTTTGGAGGAACCATTCCTCTTCTGCCACTGTTGTCCTTTTTTCTTTTATTCCTTTAGCAAATGTTGATTTTATTTTTTTTTTTCTCAAGTTAAAAGGAGCTGCTTTAACAAAGCATACCCAGCACCCAGGAGAGCCAGGCATCTCACACTGCGGCGTCCTGAGCTTGTGGAGCGGTGGAAGGACCCTTTCCTGACCAGCAAAGTCAGCTGCACCCTTTGCCCCTCTGGTCTACCCAACCTTGGAGGCTCGGTAGAGAAGGTCCTACACTTTAGCTTAAAATCTGTACACAAAATGTTCCTTTATTTTAAGGGACGATGTGCTCAGTAGCAGGTGAATTAAAAGCAATTAAGAAATCCTCTACTTTTAACTTAGAAGAGAGCCCAGTATTTCCAAGTTTACCATAGCGTTAGTGAGTGCTCACTGGTTACAGCTGTCATGCAACCAGCTCAGCCAGTGTCGACTCTAGTGCAACACATTGACACAGAGCTAAAGGCAATTGATGAAGTGTCTTCATCATAGTTTGTTGAGTGCCTTGTCTATATTTTCATGATTTATTACTTCCCTGACTTTCTTAGGTGTTGGGAGGAACAATGAATCAATCCAAGCATTTTCAGAGCAGGGACTGCTAATTGCATGAGCTCTGTTTACCGCTCAAGAGCTCCAGTTTTGACAAGTCTCTTGACCACATGTTAATACATATGATTAATTATTGTTATGGGCATCCGCAGAAACAAACCTGATAGGTAACACTTCAAGCTATTATTTCTTTCTGAACAAGCAATAAACATAATTATGTACACACTGTGTTACAAGCATAACAGGTGGGGAAAGAAGGTGTTTTTGAAGGTATGCGGGTAAACCATCGCTCCCCAGCAATGTGTACCCAGAGGGCACCAGCTGAAACGATGGGGCAGCAGGTTTGAAGCAGTTACTTCTCTTGACTCCTTGGTGGCTTCACAGCAGCTTTTCCTTTCCTGTGTACATGGCTACAGAGGACTGCAAACAAGGGCAGAGATGCTGCATCACCTGGCGCACGAATGAGGAGTGGAAATCCCAGTCAGAGCACCGCAGGCATGCCACAAGGTTATCACGGTGCCAAACGTTTGCACCGTTTCACAAACAGATGAGACAAACTCCGATGCTGGGAGGCTGGGGGACCCTGCTGGGCACTTGTCTCTGGAGGCTTGCCCTGTTCTGCCATGCTTCGCCTTGGCCACCCTGGTGATGAGCTGCCTTTGCTCTGGCTGGTGTTGGCATTGTTCCCTCCGGAGCAGGGCTCTTCCCTCCCCGCAGAGGGACCCTCCCCCATGTGCAGGTACCCGCTCACCCAGAGAGGCTTTTGGGGG